>NC_057806.1:269190554-269503499 GCF_018294505.1 Triticum aestivum
GGAAGGCGTCGGGCGTGGGCGGCGCTGATCTGGGCCGCGAGGGCCGGATCTAGGCCCGTTGGGCCTCGGCGGCGCGCGGGTCGGTGGCGGTGACGTGACGGCGCGGGAGTGGTTGGCGGCGGTGTGTCCGGCGCCGGTGGACAATGTCCGACGCGCGGAGGAGCGGATCTAGGGTTTCGGGAGAGGGGAGACCCGTGAATTTTGGAGGGGGGACCTATTTATAGGCATAGGAGGAGCTAGGAGAGTCTAAATGAGGTGCAGTTTTCGGCCACGCGATCGTGATCGAATGCTCTAGATGATGGAGAGGGTTTTGGTGAGTTTTTGGGCCAAATTGGAGGGGTGTTGGGCTGCAACACACACAAGGCCTTCTCGGTTCCTCGGTTAACCGTTGGAGTATCAAACAAAGTCCAAATGGCACGAAACTTGACACGCGGTCTACCGGTAGTAAACCAAGGCCGCTTGGCAAGTCTCAGTCCAATCCGGAAATGTTTAACCGCCACACATGAAAGGAAGGTAGAAAGGACCACCGGAGGAGATAGGAGCGCCAGAATGCAAAACAGACAACGGGGAAAATTCTTGGATGCATCAGACGAACACGTATGCAAATGCAATGCACATGATGGAATGATATGAGATGCATGACAACAACAACAACACACGGAGACAAAAACCCGAACCCGAGAAAATAAAATAACTTAGTGCCGGAAACGGCAAGAGTAGGAGTACATATTAGGTAAATTATATCCGGGGTGTTACAGCATGTCACCTTCATCATACCTATGGTCGACATAATTAAAACTCTAGGCGGTTAAACCAAAATCACACAGAACAAGGGAGTACCTCGCTCTGATACCAATTCAAAGTGCGTTATATCGACTAGAGGGGGGTGAATAGGCGATTTTTACGAAATTCTTCACTGAGGAATTTGCCGGTGAGGAAATTCCTTAGCGAAGAACTACTAGCAGCGAAATAAGTACTCAAAAGTAAACATAACAGAATACAAGCATAGTCATCATGATGAAATGAAGACAGGCACAGAGTACAGGAAGCGTAATCACAGGATAACACAGGATGAAGACAAACAGACTGAAGAAATTGAACTGAGTAAATTGAGAAAGTCTTCAGTCAAGGTCTTCAAACACAGATATGAACAAAGACACATCACAGTTATGAGGAAATGAAAGAGTTGAGGAAATAGAACCAGTAAGCTCAGTGAAGATAATGATTTGGTAGACCAGTTCCAACTGCTGTCTCAGTTGTACGTCTAGTTGGAGCGGCTAAGTATTTAAACTCGATGACACACAGTCCCGGACACCCAGTCAAGGACACTTAGTCCAAGACACCTAGTCCTCACTGTATTCTCCTTGAACTAAGGTCACACAGGCCTCGTCCAATCACTCGTGGTAAGTCTTCAGGCGACTTCCAAACCTTCACAAACTTGGTCACTCGGCGATCCACAATTCCTCTTGGATGCTCTAGACCATGACGCCTAACCTTCTGGAAGAAGCACAGTCTTCAAAGGTAACAAGCGTCGGATCCACTCAGGATCAATCTCTTCAGTGATGCTCAATCACTTGGGGTTTGTAGGTGTTTGGGTTTTGGGTTTTTGGTTTTTCCTCACTTGATGATTTTCGCCCAAAGTCCTCGGAGGATGGGTTGCTCTCAAATGACAAGTGTCAGTTTCTCTCGGAGCAGCCAACCAGCTAGTGGTTGTAGGGGGCGGTTATTTATAGCCTAGGGAGCAGCCCGACATGATAAGACATAAATGTCCTTCAATGATATGACCGTTAGGTGGATAGATATTTTGGAACAGCTGGCGCATAGCACAGCAACGGTCGGAATTTTGAGTAGCAAAATCCTCAGGGCTATCATGTTCCTCACTGTGTAGGCAATCCGCACTGGCGAATTCCTAACTCCTCAGTCAGGACAAATTCCTCAGAGACCAGAAGAACTTCGTCTCTGTCACTGAAGAAATTGACTGAACTGTATGAGATTTCCAATGGCTTCACTCGAAGGGATTGGTAGGTGTAGGATTTTGAGTTGAGCATCACATGGAAATTTTTCCTTAGTATTTCCTCGACCCCCTTTAACAGTACGGTGTTTCCTATGACTCAAGAAAGAGAAAAACAAAACTATGATCACGAAAGTCTTCAAGCTTCATATTTCTCGCATGAATATCAAGTCTTCATGGACACACCAATTTCTTCACTTTCAAAGTCTTCATGAAAGTCTTCAGAAATACCAAAATCTTCAGTCGAAGATATTCATTTTTAGGGGCCGACTTTTCCTGTAAATATCAAACTCCTCATAGACTTATAGACCTGTGTACACTCACACACGCATTAGTCCCTTAACCTATAAGTCTTCAATACACCAAAATCACTAAGGGGCACTAGATGCACTTACACCATTACCACCACTATCATATTAGTGTGCTACTAAACACTTTGCTGCAGATACTAAGTTTCCAGGTGTGGTTGAATTGACAACTCAGCTGCTAATACTTGAGAATATTCTTTGGCTCCCCTTGTGTCGAATCAATAAATTTGGGTTGAATACTCTACCCTCGAAAGCTGTTGCGATCCCCTATACTTGTGGGTTATCAAGACTAATTTTTGGCGCCGTTACTGGGGAGCATAGCTCTATTCTTTGAGTCACTTGGGATTTATATCTGCTTATCATTATGAAGAACTTGAGAGATCCAAAAACCAAGATCTATCCCTCAACTACGAGGGGAGGTAAGGAACTCTCATCTAGCTCTGCACTTGATTCACCTTCTGTTATGAGTAAGCTAGCGACACCTACACCCGCTTCTACTATTCGTTCCGATATGTCGCATGATACTTATGATGAAACTACCTCTATGCCTGATACTACTGTGCCCCTTGATGAATTTCTTGATGAACAAATTACTAGGGCTAGAGAAAAAGAAATTATTGAATCTGAATACGATGATGATAGTGATGATGAAAACATGCCTGTTATCCCTGAGGGTTATCTTTTTGATATAGAATCTTCTGCCGCTATTTTAGCTTGCAAAGATAGATATGAGCTTAAGAGGTTATTAGTTAAATGGAACGAAGAATCACTTAGAGATAAAATGAAACCCGACCCTGCTTTTGCTACTTCACCTATTTGTGTTCCTGATAAGGATTATGAATTCTCTGTTGATCCTGATATAATTACTTTGGTTGAATCTGATCCGTTTTATGGCTATGAATCTGAAACAGTTGTGGCACATCTTACTAAGTTAAATGATATAGCTGCCCTGATCACTAATGATGAGAGATCGCGTTACTTTTATATACTCAAAATATTTCCGTGCTCATTAAAGGGTAATGCTAAGATATGGTTTAATTCTCTTGATCCTGGTTGTGTGCGTAGTCCCCATGATATGATTTATTACTTCTCTACTAAATATTTCCCTGCTCATAAGAAACATGCTGCTTTGAGGGAAATATACAACTTTGTGCAAATTAAAGAAGAGAGTCTCCCACAAGCTTGGGGGAGGCTTCTCAAGTTACTTAATGCTTTGCCTGATCATCCTCTTAAGAAACCAAAAATACTTGATATCTTGGACTAACCGATACTTCCAGAGATTACCTGGATAGTTGTGTTGGTTCTCTTTTCAGGGAAAGAACACCGGATGAAGCTGAAATTCTATTGAATAATATGTTGACAAATGAAAATAATTGGGCACCTCTTGAGCCAGCTCCTGCTCCAATTACTGAGACTATTCCTAAACCAACTCCGAAGAATAGAGGTGTTCTATTTCTCAGTCCCGAAGATATGCAAGAGGCAAAGAAATCTATGAAAGAGAAAGGTATTAAAGCTGAAGACGTTAAGAATTTACCTCCTATTGAAGAAATACATGGTCTTAATTCACCGCCTGTTGAAGAAACTTATGATCTCAATTCTTTATTTATTGAAGAACCTCCTGATCCCGATATCCCGACACAGGTAGTAAAGGTAAATTCTCTCAACAGATATGATAAAGCTGAAGTTCCTCCTACTAAAATTGCTAGTCAGTGCTTGGATGAGTTTGATAACTTTATGTTTAAGCAAGACGACTTCAATGCTTATTTTGGTAGACAATTAAAAGAAAATGCTTATATGATTAGATGCTTGGGTGATTATATGGCTAATATTAAAGGTGAACTTAAACTTGTTAGCAAACATGCTTCTATGGTTACCACGCAAGTAGAACAAGTGCTTAAAGCTCAAAAAGAAGTGCTTGATGAAATGAATAGTAAGAAAAATGATTATGCTGTTAGAGTGGCTACTAGAACTGGTAGAATGACTCAGGAACCTTTGTATCCTGAAGGCCACCCTAAGAGAATCGAGCAAGATTCTCAGAGAAATAATATTGATGTTCCTAGTTCTTCTAAAAAGAAGAAAAAGAAAAATGATAGAACTGTGCAAACTTCTAGTGAACCTATTGCTGAACCACCTGATAATCCAAATGATATCTCTATGTCTGATGCTGAAACACAATCTGGTAATGAACATGAACCTAATGAAAATATTAATGATGATGTTCATGATGATGCTCAACCTAGTAATGACAATGATGTAGAAATTGAACCTGCTGTTGATCTTGATAACCCACAATCAAAGAATCAATGTTATGATAAAAGAGACTTTGTTGCTAGGAAACATGGTAAAGAAAGGGCACCTTGGGTTCAGAAACCCATGCCTTTTCCTCCAAAACCATCCAAGAAAAAGGATGATGAGGATTTTGAGCGCTTTGCTGAAATGATTAGGCCTATCTTTTTGCGTATGCGATTAACTGATGTGCTCAAAACAAATCCTTATGCTAAATATATGAAGGATATCATTACTAATAAAAGAAAGATACCGGAAGCTGAGATTTCCACCATGCTTGCTAATTATACTTTTAAGGGTGGAATATCAAAGAAACTTGGAGATCCCGGAGTATCTACTATAACTTGCTCCATTAAAAGAAATTATATTAAAACTGCTTTATGTGATCTTGGAGCCGGTGTTAGTGTTATGCCTCTCTCTTTATATCGTAGACTTGACTTGAATAAGCTGACACCTACCAAAATATCTTTGCAAATGGCTGATAAATCAACCGCTATACCTGTCGGTATTTGTGAGGATGTGCCTGTCGTGGTTGCAAACGTTACTATTTTAACGGACTTTGTTATTCTTGATATTCCCGAGGATGATAGTATGTCTATTATTCTTGGAAGACCTTTTCTTAATATTGCAGGGGCTGTTATTGATTGCAACAAAGGCAATGCCACTTTTCATGTTAATGGTAATGAGCATACGGTACACTTTTCGAGAAAACAACCTCAAGTTCATAGTATCAATTCTATCAGAAAAATTCCATCGATTATATTTGGAGGTTTTGAATTTCCTCTTCCTACTGTCAAGAAGAAATATGATATACTTATTATTGGGGATGTGCATATCCCCGTTGAGGTAACTTAGTGTTATTCGAAATTTCTCCGGTTTCATGTTAATCGGAATGAGTTTGTTAACAAGACTTGATCAACCTTGTTAGTGGATTCCTTTTGATGAGCATGAGATGGATGAAACTAGAAGCACAACCTTCTGTACCCTCTCTATATTTTCTGTTAATTAGTAGAAATAAAGTAAAAATAGTATTTTTCTATCTGTTTCCTGGCTTATTCGTGCAATATAAAAATATCCTGAAAATAAAAGTCCTCAGAATGACATGCCAATTTAATATGATTTTTTCGGGATTATTTGAGGATTTACTGTGCAAAAATTACCGCGGGAGGAGCTGCCACCTGGCCACGAGGGTGGTGGGCGTGCCCCCCCCCTCTAGGGCGCGCCCCCTACCTCGTGGGCCCACGGTGGCCCTCCTCCACTTATCCCAGCACCCATCTTCTTCCTCTGTCTCACACAAACCCGAAAAACCAACTCAAGCACGAGTTCCAGCCACTTTTGCTGTGATTTTCGATCTCCTTGCTCAAACCACCTCTCGCAAAACTGCTTGGGGAGATTGTTCCTTGGTATGTGACTCCTCCATTGGTCCAATTAGTTTTTGTTCTAGTGCTTTATTCTTTGCAAATTTGTGCTGCATGGGTGACCATGTTCTTGAGCTTGCATGTCAAATTTATATGGTTCCAAGTAGTTATAATGCTTGATTTAGGCTCTAGGCACCTGTAGGAGTAGTTGCTATTAGTTTTATTGAAGTTGGTTCACTTTTGTTTGAAGTTACTAAAAATTTCAGAATTTATCAGAATATAATGAGGGGATTCTTGAGGGGCTCATCGAGCCAAAGCTCGAAGGAAAAGGCACCAAAGCCTAAGTATAATCTGCCTCGCACCGCGGAGGTTCGGGCATGTGAATGGCCCTCCGATGATTTTCTGAGAGCAGCCGGTATCTATGAAGATTTTCATGAATTGGCTCACAATGTAGGCCTCACCGCTTTCCTCCACGACCATTGCGATCAGTATCTCTTACTCACAAATACCTTTGTGCAAAACTTTCATTTCCATTCTAGGGACTCACCACCTACGGTGGAGTTTCATTTATATGATGAGCATAAGGAGATGTCACTTTATGATTTTTGTCGGATTTGTTTAGTCCCTTTTGAGGGCAAGACAGAAGAACCACATCATGATGATGTGGTTGGGTTTATTGATACTATCATTGTAGGAGAAACTAGGAAGGTTTCCGATGCACGAATCACTAGCATACATTTTCCTGTTTTACGTTACTTTGCATTATTTGCTAGTCATTGCTTAATTGGACGCGGAAACTGTGGAAACCTTAGTATCCCTGATATAACTATTCTGCTCCACGGTTTATATAGTGATAACACTTTTAGTATGGGCGGTATTATTGCTAGACGGTTAAGTATGAACCATACCAAAGGCCCCATCTTTGGAGGCATCTACGCTACACGCCTAACCGCACATTTTAACATACCTATTAGGCATGCTAAGAAGGAAGAAAAGGTGCTGCCCCGTGTTTATCTAGATCATAAAAGTATGGTGGCACATGATTTTATTGTTAAGAATAGGGCAGGAGAGCTTAAATATCAATTGTTCTTTAACAAACATCATCCTGAGACTATTATTCTGCCTGCTCCTTCTTTGTTTGATTTGACTGTAGGCACGTACCTTGTTCCGTTGACGGCTATTCACGCCTACCGGAACCCTGCACTAGCCGAGGAGCCAAAACCGGAACCACAATTTGATCCTTCACGACCGTCTAACTATCAGTGGGATCCGGAGATGATTGCCAACCAGTGGCAATCGGAGCCTTCTTCTTCCTCATCGCAGTACGACCCCAACTATTATTATGGATATCCGCCAGGCCAGCCGTGGCCCTAGACCAACTTAGGCCAAAAGCCTAAGCTTGGGGGAGTACATATTTCTCACCGACATTACATTTATGCTCAAACACACTCATTACTAGATGTCGGTGCTCATACTTTTTCATTGTATCATCCATGCTAGTTTATTTTCCTTTTTATGCTTTCCTCTTGTGTGTTTGTTAAACCTTAAGAAAAACCAAAAAAATTAGTAGTAGTTTATTTTTCTGCTGTAGTAGTAATAATTAAAAAGAAAACTCAAAAATATTCCCCATTCTTCTTTTTCTTGTTGGGAGCTTTCCTGTGTAAATAGTTTTATTTCTTTTCTTTTCTTTGGGGGTCAGTAGGAGAAGACCATGATTAAATTGTTGAAGTGGCCCTTATATGAATTATTGTTGATTTAACCCAGAGCCCATATTGCCTTGTCTTCTCCTATTTATTGAATGCTCACAGATTCCAGCTTAGTCCAATGCACATACACTCTTATTATTATTCACACCGTTCGGTCGTGCAAGTGAAAGGCAATTATGATAATATATGATGGACTGACTGAGATGAGAAAAGCTGGTATGAACTCGACCTCTTTTGTTTTTGTAAATATGATGAGCCCCTCATTCTTGATTCAGCTTATTATGAATAAACATGTTTGCAATGACAATCAGAGATCGTAGTTGCTTGTGCCATGCTTGATTAGCTATGAGTTATAATGATTTACCATGTGTGCCAACATGCTATTGAGATGGTTATGATGTGGTATGATGGGGTGGTATCCTCCTTTGAATGATTTAAGTGACTTGACTTGGCACATGTTCACGCATGTAGTTGAAACAAATCAACATAGCCTTCACGATATTTATGTTCATGGTGGATTATATCCTACTCATGCTTGCATCCAATGTTTATTAATTTTAATGCATGTACATGGCTGTTGTCGCTCTCTAGTTGGTCGCTTCCTAGTCTTGTGCTAGCCTTCACTTGTACTAAGCGGGAATACTACTTGTGCATCCAATCCCTTAAACCCTAAAGTTATTCCAGATGAGTCCACTATACCTTCCTATATGCGGTATCTACCTATCGTTCCAAGTAAATTTGTATGTGCCAAACTCTAAACCTTCAAATAAACATTCTGTTTTGTATGCTTGAATAGCTCATGTATCAACCAAGGTTGTCCTTATCTTCCGTGTTAGGTGGGTTATTCTCAAGAGGAGTGGACTCCGCTCCTCACTCACGAGAAAATGGCTGGTCACCGGGATGCCCAGTCCCATGCTTTATGCAAACTAAAATCAAAATTAATTGCAAACAAAACTCCCCCTGGGACCTGATATATGTTGGAGGCACTCGTTGTTTCGAGCAAGCCATGGATTGATGTTTGTTGGTGGAGGGGGAGTATAAACTTTACCATTCTGTTTGGGAACCGCCTATAATGTGTGTAGCATGGAAGATATCGCCATCTCTTGGTTGTTATGTTGACAATGAAAGTATACCGCTCAAAATACAATTTATCTCTATTGCAAAACCGAGCTCTGGCACCTCTACAAATCCCTGCTTCCCTCTGCGAAGGGCCTATCCATTTACTTTTATGTTGAGTCATCACCCTCTTATTAAAAAGCACTAGCTGGAGAGCACAGCTGTCATTTGCATTCATCACTATTAATTTATGTTGGGTGTGACTATGATTGGATCTCTTTTACCATGAATTACAATGTCTAGCCAGTCCTTGATCTTTAAAGGTGCTCTGCATTTATGTTTTGCGGTCTCAGAAAGGGCTAGCGAGATACCATCTTGTTATATCATATTATGATTGTTTTGAGAAAGTGTTGTCATCCGAGATTTATTATTATGACTTGCTAGTTGATTATGCTATTGATATGAGTAATTATGAGGCCTGAGAATTATTGCAAATGTGGTTAGTTATGATCTATGCTGAAAACTTGAATGCTGGCTTGACATAGTTACAACAACAAGAGCAAACAGAGTTTGTAAAAGTTTTTCTTTCTTTCTTTTAGTTTGTCAACTGAATTGCTTGAGGACAAGCAAAGGTTTAAGCTTGGGGTAGTTGATATTTCTCCGTCGTATCTACTTTTCCAAACACTTTTGCCCTTGTTTTGGACTCTAACTTGTATGATTTGAATGGAACTAACCCGGACTGACGTTCTTTTCAGTAGAATTGCCATGGTGTTGTTTTATGTGCAGAAAACAAATATTCTCGGAATGACCTGAAACTCCACGGAACATCTTAGAAAAAAAATAAAAAATCCTCGCCAAAAATGAAGACCAGGTGTAGGATCGAAAGTATGTCTAGAGGGGGGGTTATTAGACTACTTGACCAAATAAAAACTTAACCTTTTCCCAATTTTAGTTCTTGGCAGATTTTAGCTATTTTAGGACAAGTCAAGCAATCATCACACAATTCTAGCAAGCATGCAAAGAGTATATTGGCAGCGGAAAGTAAAGCATGCAACTTGCAAGAATGTAAAGGGAAGGGTTTGGAGAATTCAAACGCAATTGGAGACACGGATGTTTTTCCCGTGGTTCGGATAGGTGGTGCTATCCTACATCCACGTTGATGGAGACTTCAACCCACAAAGGGTAACGGTTGCGAGAGTCCACGGAGGGCTCCACCCACAAAGGGTAACGGTTGCACGAGTCCACACAAGGCTCCACCCACGAAGGGTCCACGAAGAAGCAACCACCCACAAAGGGTCCACGAAGAAGCAACCTTGTCTATCCCACCATGGCCATCGCCCACACAGGACTTGCCTCACTAGCGGTAGATCTTCATGAAGTAGGCGATCTCCTTGCCCTTACAAACTCCTTGGTTCAACTCCACAATCTTGTCGGAGGCTCCCAAGTGACACCTAGCCAATCTAGGAGACACCACTCTCCAAGAAGTAACAAATGGTGTGTAGGTAATGAACTCCTTGCTCTTGTGCTTCAAATGATAGTCTCCCCAACACTCAACTCTCTCTCATAGGATTTGGATTTTGTGGAAAGAAGATTTGAGTGGAAAGCAACTTGGAAAGGCTAGAGATCAAGATTCATATGGTAGGAATGGAATATCTTGGTCTCAACACATGAGTAGGTGGTTCTCTCTCAGAACATATGAGTTGGAATGGTGTATGTGTTCTGATGGCTCTCTCTTCGAATGAAGAGGAGGTGGAGGGGTATATATAGCCTCCACACAAAATCCAACCGTTACACACAATTTTCCAATCTCGGTGGGACCGAATCAACAAACTCGGTCGGACCGAAAATGTAAACCTAGTGACCGTTAGAGATTTTCGGTGGGACTGACATGCAACTCGGTAGTACCGATATGGTTAGGGTTTGGGCATAACGTAATCTCGGTGAGACCGATTACACAAACTCGGTGAGACCGAATTTGGTAATTAGCTAACCAGAGAGTTGGTCAGGCAAACTCGGTGGGACCGATTTGCTCTTTCGGTGAGACCGAAAAGTTACAAAGGGGAAACACTGAATTTACATTGCAATCTTGGTGGGACTGATTCGCTCTTTCGATGGGACCGAAAAGTTACGAAAGGGAAACAGAGAGTTTGCAATCCCATCTCGGTGAGACCGAGATCGGTAGAACCGAATTGCTAGGGTTTGGCAGTGGCTTATGACAAGAGAAACTCGGTGGCGTCGGATAGGAAGAATCGGTAGGACCGAGTTTGGCTTAGGGTTTAGGTCATATGTGGATATGGGAAAGTAGTTGAGGGTTTTGGAGCATATCACTAAGCACATGAAGCAAGAGGCTCATTAAGCAACACCTCATCCCTCCTTGATAGTATTGGCTTTTCCTAAAGACTCAATGTGATCTTGGATCACTAAAATATAAAATGAAGAGTCTTGAGCTATTGAGCTTGAGCCAATCCTTTGTCCTTAGCATTTTGAGGGTTCCACTTTCACATCCATGCCATACCAATCATTGAGCTTTCCTGAAATAATCATCTTGGAATAGCATTAGCTCAATGAGCTATATGTTGTTATGAATTACCAAAACCACCTAGGGATAGTTGCACTTTCAATATCCCCCTTTTTGGTAATTGATGACAACATATAGATCAAAGCTTCGACAAATGATAATAAGCATGAAATATATCGTCGCTTTGAGAAGTATGTGATAAGTAAGAGATCCCCCTAAGTTTGTGCATATATAAAATTTGCTTTGGACTACAAATGCACAAGGAGTTAGAGTCATGGGTTACTCTTCCATGTCACATACATCTTGGTGGAGCGCTTAAAATGATAAGAATGAAATACATGCACTCATCACCAAGAATAGTGAATGATCACATAAGATAGATAAGATAATAGTATTAAGCAAGCATTAAGTGTAGCTTATGATCAAACACATGATCATCAATGTCTCACAAGCAATGACATAGTATCTCAAGCACTCAAAAGCAAACAAGTTCGAAAAACCACCAAATAAAGCAAGAGAGAAAAGCAACACTCTCTCTCTCGAAGCCTATGATCTATACATTTTTCTCCCCCTTTGGCAACAATTTACCAAAAAGTTCCTAGAAAAATGCATAGTGCTAAGTCGACGCTCAGGCTTGATCTTCAGGTGGTGGTGGAGTCCGGATCACTCCAAGGACGAAGGCTTCTGTAGACGCTGAAGTAGACGCTGGAGTTGGAGCTGAAGTAGATGCTGGAGCTGGTGGAACTGAGGCTGTAGCTGGTGCTGAGGTGGTGGCTCTGGTGGTAGCAACTGGCACGGCAGACGACCTCGGACCTCGTGGCACTCTGGCAAAGGCATCAGTGGTGGTCCTGCCTCTCCTCTCCTGCATGTCATCCTGGAGCTGCTCCACTGCAGTCTGAATCTCTGTCACCTTGACATCCAAGTCATAGAACTTTTGTTCCATGATCCTCTCTAAGCTTTCCTGGTTCTGAGTTAGGGTGGCTAGTCCTTTCTCAATCCGTAGGGTGGATGCAATCAGGTAACCAAGCTGCTCTTGTTTATTTTTCAAGAAATACTCAGATGCCTCCTCTTGGGTTGGCATCTTGGCAGCTTTCTTCTTCCTTGCCTTCTCCTTCTTGGCTTGTGCTTGGGCAGATGATGGCTCATTCTCAGTCATGACTACTTGATTGTCCTCAAAATCTGGACGGATGGGCAAGTGTTCCTTGTCCAACAAGTATATGCCCGTGCCCATCTTGGAGTTAATGAGCTCCTGAATTTGAGGGGCATAACCATAGCTCCTCTTCTGATCTGTTGCAGTCCTCTTGATAGTCTCTACTATGAGGCTCATGACCTTGAATTTCTGTGGCACATCAAATACATGTAGCAAGTTGATTGCATGGCCTCTGATCATCTTGTGATCACCTGACTTGGGCAAGAGAGTGTGCCTCAATATCCAATTGATTGTTGGCAGCCCTGATAGAAGATAGTGCACAGACCCAAACTTGAAAGTATCAAGAGCTTCATTGGGTATCTCCTTTTACATGTTGGACATTGAGTTGTGGTCCATCTTCTTCTTGGCATAAATGTCCAAGTCATCTGCTTGCTCCTCTGGGGCATTGATCAACTTTGCCCATTCCTCAACAGTTGATTGGTACCTCGTACCTTCAGACATCCATGTGATCCTTCCATCTGGGTAGAAGTGTGCTGTGGAGTAGAATTGCATGATAAGCTCCTCGTTCCACTTTGTGAGCTTCTGCCCAACAAAGTCTGCAACTCCACACGCACTAAAGCTGTCATACACTCCAGGGTAGTGTTCCTCATTTTCCTTCATGTAGGTCCAGTAGATCCATCTCATGTCACAAACAATGGGCTTCTTGTCAAGCAGTACTGTCTCATAGAAATCTTGCTGCTCCTTGGTGTGAAATATGTAATCCACAGCAGTCCTTTTTCTTGAAGCATATGGATCTGCTTCTCTCCACTTCCTCATCCCTGAGTCTCTCTTGAGCTTCATGTCCTCAGCCACAGGATGAGCATCATTGTGGTCTGGGATCTTGGGCTTGAGTTTTCTGAGAACTTGCTCTTCATCCTCTTCTTCAGCAGCTTCAGGCACTGGGGCCTTGTTCTTTTCAGCAGCAGGTATGCTCCTTGTATTTCTCTTTGGTGCTGTCTTGACCTTTGATGCAGCCTTGGGCTTAGATGCAGTAGCCCCTGATTTGATAGCATCACCCATTAGCTTGGGTGCCTTAGGTGCTGGTGCAGCAACCTCTTCTTCCTCTTCCTCTTCCATAATGGAAGCCTTTCCAAGCACTCTGGCTACGGTCTTCTTGACCCTTTCCTTCCTCTTCTTGCCTTCAGCAACAACTGGCTCTTTGGGTGTAGGCTTTTCAGTTGAAGCTCTAGCCTTTGACATAGGCTGTCTGCCTGCTGGCCTTTTGATCTTCAGTCCTGGCTTTGTGCCTTGAGCTGGCTCAACTCTCTTTGATGTGGCCTCTTCCTCTGCCACATAATCTTCATCTTCAGAATCAGAAGTTCTCTTCTTCCTTTGTCTAGTGGCAGCTTTTGGCAGATTGCTTGGGGTACTTCTGCTGCCATCATCTGAAGAGCTGGAGGGACTAGTGCCCTCACTCATCACCACTTGCTGTTCTGACACATTCTGGCTGTCACTCTGATCTGACATGTTGAACAAGCTGACTGTTGACCCTGTGAACAGTTTATAGATGAGGTAGAATAGATGAGCATCACAAAATGCAGAAATTTTTGCACAAGAATGATCCAAAAACTTAGTTTTACTTTCCCACTGAAATCATCTCGGATCTACCGATTTTTAAACTCAATGATACCGAAGCAGTTTTGGCACCTAAACTAGTGAACTCGGTCAGACCGAGTCACAGTTCGGTGGCACCGAGACTGCTAGGGTTTCACGGAGTTCCAAAATCGGTCACACCGATAAGTAATTCTCGGTCAGACCGAGTCTCACTTGTGCAATGGCATAAGCCAAATCGGTGGGACCGAGTTTTTCAACTTGGTGGGTCCGAGATGGTTTCGGCGGAAACCTAACCCTAAAATTTTCGAATCAAACCTAATCTACGAGCGCATTGACTGGATAGGAGTGTTTCAATCATGGCAAGAATCATGATGATCACAATGTGCTAAGAATCGGATTGGAGAATAGCACAAAGATTGAGTCCATACCCTAGTTCGGCGGAGACTCGCTACGGCGGCAACGGCGGGGTAGAATTCCCATTGATGGCGACGGAGACCAGCGACTGGAGGCGGCTGGCGGCGAGGAGACGATCCGGAGACCACGTTGGCAGAGCAGGCTATCGCGCGGGCGAAGGGGTTCGGAGAAATTTCCAAAATTTTGCCCGTGACTATATATAGCCCGACCCTGTCGGTGTGACCGAGTGGAACAACTCGGTGGCACCGAGATTCATAACTACAGGCAGTTACTGAAACTCGGTGTGACCAAAAGGTTCAAATCGGTTGCACCTAGATCGAAAACCTAGATCAACTTAATGATCTCGGTAGGACCGAAAGTGGGGTATCGGTCAGACCGAGAATCATAAAGAGGTTTTGGAAGTTTAAGTCTATGACGAATCGGGGACTCCGAGCGCTCCTCACACAGAGTGGTTCGAATCTGACTTGATCAAATTTTGTGATGCAGCATGAATAGAGTTTGAGACGAGAAAAGCATATATAGCTAGAGGAGGTTCTTAGGCATTCTTGTCCATCCACTTGGCAAAAGAAAATAAAACCAAACAATCAAAACAACAAGTGGATGTCCTCGAATGAGTAAAATATGCAACCAGCATGCTCACACAATAAGATGGCAAATGAAATATGTGACAAGGCATGCACAACCAATTCTAGCAACTATCAAGCAATTTGCGATGACTAGGTCATCTATATATGAGTATATTGACTTAGGAGTCAAGTGAGAACACTTGATCATAGGTCATACTCATCGTTTAAGCTCAAGTGGGGTTACCACTTTTACATAAAGCATTGTTGTGTTCACATCTTTAGAGTTGCTTTAGCTCAAGTCTTAGAGTAAAGCTCCCCCTAGATGTGATACCCCCCTAAGAGGGATGAACTAACCTTGGGTTTTGTCGATGATGACTTCATGTAGATGTTGAAGATGTGGATGCTCAATGTTGATGTAGATCACTTGGAGCTATCCATTTGAGTGAATTGCACTTTCAATACCTACATGGGTTAGTCCCACAAGGAACAAACAAGGATATCCATAGACATAGAGTGATGCACACACAAGATGGTGTCCATGAAAACTTTTAGGTTACCTTGTCCCTTGTCTTACCAACAAGAGGGTTTGTGACTCCTTGAACTAGTGCAGGATGTGGAAGTTGATTGCACTTGTTCTTGCCAAAATGATAAGAGTGAAGTATGTTGGCGGAGTCACCCTCAAGAACTCTCTAGTTCTTCTTCTTTTGGATCCACATCATCTTGATGGGAATCCTTGGAGTTGTAGTCGTACTTGATGAAGTGGAACTTGAAGTAGGCTTGGGAATCCACTTGACTAAGGTCTTAGGAGCTTCTTCAAATGCGTCAATTTCCTCTTGAAGCTTGTCCTTGCCTTTTTGCTTGTAGTCTTGTGGTGGAAGATCATCTTGAGCTTGTGTCCCCTTGAAAGAAGTATCATACTTCTCTTGTTGAGGAACAAACTTTGTCTTGGGGTATTGATCTTCTTCCCACTCAACTCCATTGGCATTGAACTTTCGTTCAAAACCAACACCTTGATTCTTCCGGTGCATTCCTTGCTTGCGCACAATTTCCTCGAATTACTTGCTCCCGGCAAGGCTTTTGTACACTCCTTTCTCTATAATTCCCTTCAATATGCTATTTTCTTGCTCAAGTGTAACTTGGCTAAGAGAGTCATTAGTGGAATCAAGAGAACTACTAGAAGCAACAATATTGGATTTAGCATGATCATTGTTACTGCTAGAGGAAGAATCTTTCTTGTTCTTGTTACTAGACTTGACTTGAGGCATGTAAGTGGATAAGAGTAAACGCTTGGCAATGTAAGAAGAACTTTTCTTGCGGAGATCATCATTGATTGCTTTTAAGAACTCATGCTCTTGCTCAAGATTGAGCTTTTCAAAATGTAATTTCTCATGAGCTCTTAAAAGTTCTCGATGATCTTCGAAGATAGTTTCATGAGCTAACTTAAGAGTGTTTAGTTCTTTAGTTAGAGCCTCAATCTTTTCCTTATCATTGTCATTCGTTTTATCTTGATTAGCATGATTAATTGACATTTCATCATAGTATTCATCACTAGAGTTGTCAACAAGCAAATCATCACCTAACAAGTCATCTTCATCACTATTGAAATCAACATACTCGGGGTGTGTTACCTTAGGACCTTTGGCCATGAAGCATCTTCCAATTCCTTCATTTGGTGAGTCAAATATGTCGTAGGAGTTGGTTGACACAAGTGCTAGACCGGCAACACCTTCATCTTGAGTATCTTCGGAGTCGGAGTGATAACTTCTCTCGGACTGGCTGTCGGAGTCGGAGCATGATACCCATTCACCAACATGAGCTTGATGTCTTCGTCTTGTGTAGCTCCTTGATGATTTTTCCTTCCTTTCCGAATCCTTGCTTCTCCGTGAGTATCTTCGTTCATAACGATCATCTCTACTCCTTCTCTCTATTGGTGGTGATTATTTGCTTCTTCTTTTTGGAGAATATTCTCTTCTCTTGTAGGGAGTCGTACACTCATTGGAATAGTGTCCGGGTCTTCCACAACTATAGCAGTTTCGCTCTCGACTAGAAGATCTTTTGTCATTGTAGGACCTTGACTTGAAGCTTCTATCTTTGCTTCTACTCTTGTAGAACTTGTTGAAGTTCTTCACCATTAAGCTCAATTCTTCATTGAAGTTTTGTTTCTCACTTGATGATGTAGGGGCTTCACATGAGGCTTTATAGGCACCACTTGATTTGTTGTGAAGTTCCTCTTTATCCTTAAGTGACATCTCATGAGCAACAATTCTTCCAATCACCTCCGTTGGCTTGAGATCTTTGTAATTGGGCATCATTTGGATCAATGTGCACACGGTATCATATTTTCCATCCAAGGCTCTTAGAATCTTCTTGATGATGAATCTATCGGTCATCTCTTCACTTCCTAAGCCGGCAATCTCATTTGTGATGAGAGCAAGCCTAGAGTACATTTTAGCGACACCTTCACCATCCTTCATCTTGAACTTGTCAAGTTGACTTTGAAGCACATCCAACTTGGATTCCTTGACGGAGTCGGTACCTTCGTGCATATCAATCAAAGTGTCCCAAATTTCCTTCGCATTCTCAAGACGGCTGATTTTGTTGAATTCTTCGGGGCACAATCCGTTGAAGAGAATATCACAAGCTTGAGCATTGTATTGCAACATCTTCAACTCATCCGCGGTAGCTTCACGGTTTGGTTCTTTCCCATCAAAGAAGTCACCTTGCAAACCAACACACACAATAGCCCAAACGGCGGGGTTATGTCCAAGAATATGCATTTTCATTTTATGCTTCCAACTAGCAAAATTAGTACCATCATAGTAGGGACCTCTACGGTGATAATTTCCCTCGCTGGACGCCATACTCTCCTAGGTTGTGAAACCAAGGCTATGACTACCAAAAGCTATGGAGATCAAAGCAAATGGAGACCAAAGCTCTGATACCACTTATAGGATCGAAAGTATGTCTAGAGGGGGGGGGGTTATTAGACTACTTGACCAAATAAAAACTTAACCTTTTCCCAATTTTAGTTCTTGGCAGATTTTAGCTATTTTAGGACAAGTCAAGCAATCATCACACAATTCTAGCAAGCATGCAAAGAGTATATTGGCAGCGGAAAGTAAAGCATGCAACTTGCAAGAATGTAAAGGGAAGGGTTTGGAGAATTCAAACGCAATTGGAGACACGGATGTTTTTCCCGTGGTTCGGATAGGTGGTGCTATCCTACATCCACGTTGATGGAGACTTCAACCCACAAGGGTAATGGTTGCGAGAGTCCACGGAGGGCTCCACCCATAAAGGGTAACGGTTGCGCGAGTCCACACAAGGCTCCACCCACGAAGGGTCCACGAAGAAGCAACCACCCACAAAGGGTCCACGAAGAAGCAACCTTGTCTATCCCACCATGGCCATCGCCCACACAGGACTTGCCTCACTAGCGGTAGATCTTCATGAAGTAGGCGATCTCCTTGCCCTTACAAACTCCTTGGTTCAACTCCACAATCTTGTCGGAGTCTCCCAAGTGACACCTAGCCAATCTAGGAGACACCACTCTCCAAGAAGTAACAAATGGTGTGTAGGTAATGAACTCCTTGCTCTTGTGCTTCAAATGATAGTCTCCCCAACACTCAACTCTCTCTCATAGGATTTGGATTTTGTGGAAAGAAGATTTGAGTGGAAAGCAACTTGGAAAGGCTAGAGATCAAGATTCATATGGTAGGAATGGAATATCTTGGTCTCAACACATGAGTAGGTGGTTCTCTCTCAGAACATATGAGTTGGAATGGTGTATGTGTTTTGATGGATCTCTCTTCGAATGAAGAGGAGGTGGAGGGGCATATATAGCCTCCACAGAAAATCCAACCGTTACACACAGTTTTCCAATCTCGGTGGGACCGAATCAACAAACTCGGTCGGACCGAAAATGTAAACCTAGTGACCGTTAGAGATTTTCGGTGGGACTGACATGCAACTCGGTAGTACCGATATGGTTAGGGTTTGGGCATAACGTAATCTTGGTGAGACCGATTACACAAACTCGGTGAGACCGAATTTGGTAATTAGCTAACCAGAGAGTTGGTCAGGCAAACTCGGTGGGACCGATTTGCTCTTTCGGTGAGACCGAAAAGTTACAAAGGGGAAACACTGAATTTACATTGCAATCTTGGTGGGACTGATTCGCTCTTTCGGTGGGACCGAAAAGTTACGAAAGGGAAACAGAGAGTTTGCAATCCCATCTCGGTGAGACCGAGATCGGTAGAACCGAATTGCTAGGGTTTGGCAGTGGCTTATGACAAGAGAAACTCGGTGGCGCCGGATAGGAAGAATCAGTAGGACCGAGTTTGGCTTAGGGTTTAGGTCATATGTGGATATGGGAAAGTAGTTGAGGGTTTTGGAGCATATCACTAAGCACATGAAGCAAGAGGCTCATTAAGCAACACCTCATCCCTCCCTGATAGTATTGGCTTTTCCTAAAGACTCAATGTGATCTTGGATCACTAAAATATAAAATGAAGAGTCTTGAGCTTTTGAGCTTGAGCCAATCCTTTGTCCTTAGCATTTTGAGGGTTCCACTTTCACATCCATGCCATACCAATCATTGAGCTTTCCTGAAATAATCATCTTGGAATAGCATTAGCTCAATGAGCTATATGTTGTTATGAATTACCAAAACCACCTAGGGATAGTTGCACTTTCACCAGGGGGCCCACACCCTTCTCACGAGGGTGGGGCCCCCCCTAGGGCGCGCCCCCCCTAGGGCGCGCCCCCCTACCTCGTGGGCCCCCTGGATGCCCTCCGACGCCAACTCCAACTCTATATATTTGCTTTCAGAGAGAAAAAATCAGAGAGAAGAAATCATCGCGTTTTACGATACGGAGCCGCCGTCAAGCCCTAAAACCTCTCGGGAGGGCTGATCTGGAGTCCGTTCGGGGCTCCGAAGAGGGGGATTCGTCGCCGTCATCATCATCAACCATCCTCCATCACCAATTTCATGATGCTCACCGCCGTGCGTGAGTAATTCCATCGTAGGCTTGCTGGACAGTGATGGGTTGGATGAGATTTATCATGTAATCGAGTTAGTTTTGTTAGGGTTTGATCCCTAGTATCCACTATGTTCTGAGATTGATGTTGCTATGACTTTGCTATGCTTAATGCTTGTCACTAGGGCCCGAGTGCCATGATTTCAGATCTGAACCTATTATGTTTTCATGAATATATGTGAGTTATTGATCCTATCTTGCAAGCCTATAGTCACCTACTATGTGTTATGATCCGGCAACCCCGAAGTGACAATAATCAGGACCACTCCCGGTGATGACCATAGTTTGAGGAGTTCATGTATTCACTATGTGCTAATGCTTTGTTCCGGTTCTCTATTAAAAGGAGGCCTTAATATCCCTTAGTTTCCAATAGGACCCCGCTGCCACGGGAGGGTAGGACAAAAGATGTCATGCAAGTTCTTTTCCATAAGCACGTATGACTATATACGGAATACATGCCTACATTACATTGACGAATTGGAGCTAGTTCTGTGTCACCTTATGTTATGACTGTTACATGATAAACCGCATCCAGCATAATTATCCATCACTGATCCGGTGCCTACGAGTTTTCCATATACTGGTTCTCTCTTATTTACTTTTCCGCTACTACTGTTACAATCACTACAAAATACCAAAAATATTTACTTTTGCTTGCACTACTCTTTTGTTACCATTACCACCACTATCATATTACTGTGCTACTAAACACTTTGCTGCAGATACTAAGTTTCCAGGTGTGGTTGAATTGACAACTCAGCTGCTAATACTTGAGAATATTCTTTGGCTCCCCTTGTGTCGAATCAATAAATTTGGGTTGAATACTCTACCCTCGAAAGCTATTGCGATCCCCTATACTTGTGGGTTATCAGGACATCTTGAGTATCTAGTACTTGGAGTATCTTAAGTATCTCATCACTCTAAATTAATGTTGTTCGGTTGATAATTACCTTAATTGGGATTGAGTTGGAGGAACCTTCTCAATGATGTTTCAACTACCATGATAGTTAAATTAAAATCTATTCCTTTGTTGTAGGGAAAAATTGGCTTTTCACAAAAACTATAACCATAGAGCTTTCCACCAGCCAAATATGCATGTAGTGATAGCATTATTCTGTTCTTGCTCTACTGTGTTACTTTGCCAGCATATTCCATGTGCTGACCCGTTTTCGGGCTGCAACGTATTATGTTGTAGACTTTTCAGACGAGGAGTAAGGTTCATTAGGTCGTTGCCGTGCAGCTCGACTATGCCGTTGGAGTTGATGGACTCACTTTATCTTCCAAGCCTTCCGCTGTTATCGTATTAGATGGCCTTAAGCCATATTTATTGTAATAAGTTCTCTTTGGAGACATTCGATGTAATAAGTGTGTGATTGCTACTCTATTATAAATCCTCGAGTACTGTGTATGTCAGCATTACCGATCCAGGGATGACACTGAAGCACAGAGACTTGACCGTTTGAGGTCAGGTCGCTACAAGATGGTATCAGAGCACACGCTGAGTGTAGGACACGACCACTAAGCTAAAACCATAGATCACTATTCTCTTCTCATTTCTGACTCCTCTCATTTTCCACTCTTTAGGATGGCGGATGCAAGGAACAAATTTGCACAACCGGATGAAGAAGCACCTTTTGGACGACACTTGAAGGAAGTCACTAGGTACCTGAACATAGGAATACCAAGCTTCATCGGGACCTACAATGCCACTTTACCAGAAGAGGAGCGATGGATGATTCAAGTTCATGTTCCAGGAAGAACCTTCACGCCAGTCACTAAACCCATAGAGTTTTCCTTCGATGCACCAACCTGGAGTTTAGGAAAGAGTATGGCAGGTCACATCACCATGGGACGCATTGGAGAAGTTTACCAAAAGGAGCTTAAGGATACTATCTACCAGATCTGTGGGCACTGAGATGAGCAATGGGAGATGATCAGCACCAGGAAGGATAGATCAATTGCAGCTTTCATCCAGGAACTAAACCAGCACATTCGACGCCAGGAGAACCAGATGTGCGCAGGCATGATAGATCTGAAGAAGGCAATGACTAGGATCGCGGAACTGGAGGAAGAACTCAAGGCTACACATGAAGATTATGAGGAGGAAATCGTCGTACCAGTGAAGAAGAATGACGATCTGATTAAAAAGATCGGAATATTCATGGGAGACCCCACACCAGTAGAAGAAGACGAAGAACCCAAGGAGATTCGCCCGGAAGACTACATCATCATCGACGGCACCGACTCTGACCTTAGCGATGATGACTTTGAAGACGAAGCAGGAGCGGATATCATGGAGTCTGCAATCGAGGAATATTTTTAGTAGACCACCACATCAGTAGTAGTATTCCACCATGTAAATAGTATAGTCCGAGCACTTTTACGATAGTTAGACCGATTGTATGCCTTGCTTGATTGAGTGAGTGAAATGTTTGTGTTTGTCTCATGTGCATATGGGTAGTGCTTTCTCATTAGACCTCATTCTATTCTAATCTCTCCCCTCTAAACCCATCAGATGCCTCTGAGACGTGACCCCGGATTTGCTTTCCCACCGGAGCTCACTCAGTTGATCCAGCAACAGAATACCCTGATGCAGTTGTTAGTTCAGAACCAAGGCAAAAACAACAACAACAATAACAATCCACCACCACCACCAGTGGACAACTTAGCCGTTTTCTGAGGTTGCAGCCACCGGTGTTTTCCAGTAGCACCGAGCGTATAGTAGCAGATGATTGGCTCCGCAGGATCGAAAGGGAGTTAACCACTGCAGGATGTACTGATGCTGAGAAGGTGTGTTTTGCCGCACATCAGTTAGATGGACCAGCAGCATCATGGTGGGAGAATTACACCGTCACCTACCCTATAGCCACGGTGACATGGGACCAATTTCAGCAAGCCTTTCGTATAGCCCATGTCTCAACTGGAGCCATGAATTTGAAGAAGTGTGAGTTTTGCAACTTACGCCAGGGGAATCGTACTGTGGCTCAGTACGTGGATGAGTTTAGCAAGTTATCTCGCTATGCCCCTAATGATGTGGCCACAGATGCCGCAAAGCAGCAGAAGTTTATGGAAGGGCTGAATGATGAGATGAGTATGCAGTTGATGGTGACAACATTCACCAACTACCAGGAGTTGGTAGATAAGGCTCTTATGATTGAAGGGAAGCAGCAGCAGATTGAGAGCCATAAGAGGAAGTATGGACAAGGGAGGTATAACTCGGGAGCTCAGTAGAAGCCTCGTCTAACCCCGAACTCGGGAGGACTTGTTCATAACCATGGAAGCCACACCCATAATGGAGGAAGTAACCATAATCATAGTGGCCCTAGGAATGGGAATGGGAATGGAGCAAGCAACAATCAGAACCGCCCCAATCCAGCCACACCTACCAAGAGAGACCTAAGCCACATTACTTGTTTCAAGTGCGGGAAGACTGGACACTATGCCATGGAGTGCCCTGAAGGGAAGAATGGAAACAGAAATGGGAGTGCTGGGAAGAAGCCCAATCCATTCAACAAAGGACAAGTGAACCACGTTAACATGGAGGAGCTTGAAGAGCAGCCAGACGCGGTTATACGTAAGTTTTTGGTTAAGTCATTTACCGATCTTGTTCTTTTTGATACTGGTGCATCACATTCATACATATAAAGGGAATTTGTGGATAAGTTTAAACTACCAACCCAAACCCTTAGGACCCCTCTGTTAGTAAGCTCACCTGGAGCAGAGTATATGGCTAGTCGATGGTGCGACCAGATACCCTTAACCATTGGCAACCATGTTTTTCCGTCCGACCTAATTATCTTGGAGTCACAAGGATTGGATGTGATATTAGGAATGGACTGGATGTCAAAGTACGGAGGAAGCATTGACTGTGTTAGTAAGTCAATTTGTCTCACCACCCCGGAGGGAAAAAGGATCAAGTATGTATCAAGGCATGCACCAAGAAGTAGCCAAGTAAATACCCTCACGGGAGTTGTTCAGGAGGAAGTGCCTATAGTAAAGGATTACCCGAATGTTTTCCCAAAGGAGTTACCAGGCATGCCACCGGACCGAGATATTGAGTTTTTGATAGAGCTATTACCAGGCACAGGGCCGATATCCAAGAGACCCTATAGGATGCCCGCGAATGATTTGGAGGAGATTAAGAAACATATCAAGGAGTTATTGGAGAAAGGTTACATTCGACGGAGTTCATCACCATGGGGAGCCCCAGTGCTTTTGGTTGAGAAGAAGGATAAATCCCTAAGAATGGTTGTTGATTATCGAGCCTTGAATGAAGTGACGATTAAGAACAAGTACCCATTGCCGATGATCAATGATCTGTTTGATCAGTTGCAAAGAGATAAGGTGTTTTCGAAGATCGATCTGCGATCAGGATATCATCAGTTG
This sequence comes from Triticum aestivum, assembly GCF_018294505.1. Classification (NCBI taxonomy): domain Eukaryota; kingdom Viridiplantae; phylum Streptophyta; class Magnoliopsida; order Poales; family Poaceae; genus Triticum; species Triticum aestivum. Next base: position 269,214,946 of record NC_057806.1, read on the forward strand.
AAGATACGAGAGAAGGATATACCAAAGACAGCCTTCACCACACGGTACGGGCTATACGAATATACGGTCATGTCATTTGGACTGACTAACGCCCTTGCCTATTTCATGAGCATGATGAACAAAGTATTCATGGAATATTTGGATAAGTTTGTTATGGTGTTCATTGATGATATAATGGTATATTCGAAGAATGAAGAGGAACACAAGGAACATTTGCGTTTAGTTCTCGAGAAACTCAGGGAACATCAGTTGTATGCCAAGTTCGGCAAATGCGAGTTTTGGTTGAAGGAAGTCGGATTCCTTGGACACGTTATATCAGGAGAAGGTATAGCAGTAGACCCCACCAAGGTTCAGTCAGTCACTGAATGGTTGGCACCCACTTCAGTTAGCGAGATCCGCAGTTTTCTTGGACTCGCAGGATACTGTCGGAGATTCATTGAGAATTTTTCCAAGATTGCGAAGCCAATGACGGAGTTATCGAAGAAGGATATCGCCGAGTATGTGGCCGTATGTGATGTATGTCAGAGAGTGAAGGCAGAGTAAGCCAGCAGGATTGCTACAGCCTATGCCGATACCCGAATGGAAGTGGGATAAACTTGGCATGGATTTTATCACCGGATTACCCAGGACCAAATGAGGATATGATTCTATATGGGTAGTAGTTGACCGTTTGACCAAAGTGGCCCACTTTATCCCAGTGAAAACAACTTATACCAGTGCAAAGTTGGCCAAGATATATATAACCAGGATCGTATGTCTGCATGGAGTTCCAAGGACTATCATATCAGATAGAGGAACCCATTTTACTTCAAAGTTTTGGCATCAGCTGCACCAGACTTTGGGAACAAGGTTGGAGTTCAGTACAACATTCCACCCGCAGACCGATGGACAGACCGAGAGAGTTAACCAGATTCTGGAGGATATGTTGAGAGCCTGTGCGCTAGATTATGGGTCTAGTTGGGATGACAGTTTGCCTTACGCGGAGTTCTCATACAACAATAGTTATCAAGACAGTTTGAAAATGGCACCATTTGAAGATCTATACGGCCGAAGGTGCAGAACACCGTTGATGTGGGATGAAGTTGGAGACCGACAGTTGTTTAGACCAGACTTGATCAAAGAGTCTGAGGAGAAGGTTAAACTGATTCGGGATAGACTGAAGATAGCTCAGTCCAGACAGAAGAGTTATGCAGATTCGAAACGCAAGGAGGTAACCTATGAAATTGGAGACATAGCATATCTGCGAGTATCACCTTTGCGAGGAGTGAAACATTTTGGAGTTAAGGGAAAGTTAGCCTCGAGATTTGTAGGACTGTATCATGTTTTGGAACGGATGGGAGAAGTTGCCTACAAGTTGGAGTTACCTGAAGGACTGTCAGGAGTCCACGATGTGTTTCACGTTTCTCAGTTGAAGAAGTGCCATGCTGAGATGGCCGACATACCGCTAAGAGATACCGTACCCTTGGAGGCGATTCAGTTGGACAATGACTTAACTTATAAGGAGAAACCAGTCAAGATTTTGGAGTTTGCGAGTCGAGTCACCCGCAACAAGGTTATTAAGTTTTGCAAAGTTCAGTGGAGCCACCATACCGAGGACGAAGCCACGTGGGAACGAGAGGTGATCTTCGCAAAGACCACCCACACCTATTTTCTAGCCAACCCGAATCTCGAGGGCGAGATTCATCTTAAGGGGGGTAGGTTTGCAACATCCCAAATTTTCAATTTGGAATGTTATACATAGATCATTCTTGCATATCACATTTTATTGCATTTCGTCTCGCGATCCTCGAAACCCTAAGCAACTCAAGGACCCTCGGAGAGTGATGAGGACATCAATACAATTGTTACACCCACAGCCCCTGCTGCTATACATACTGGACCAATTACTAGAGCTCGTGCACGCCAACTAAATTATCAGGTACTTTCGTTTCTTGGTAATGATTCTAATGTTCATGAGAATATGATGCTGCCTAAATTGGATACATTTGTTTTGCTTACAAATGAAGGGCCTAGCTTGGAGAAGGATGAACATTGGAGCAAGAACAAGCATGGAGATGATGGCATGCGCAAGGGGAACAAGAACGGAGTTACAAGTGATGATTTCAGGACTTTGAAGCCACCATAATGTGTGCATGAAGCCTTGGACGAAATATACAAGATGCCACTTCATAAATTTCGTTCCGAGGCTATTTTAGGTGCTGCGTCACCTTATTATTGGGCCAGGCCCATGTAATTTCGAAATACATAAGTATAGGCTATTTTTAGAGTCCGTATGTGTGGGGAAACAAGAGATAGGGTTGATTTCGGACCCCTCCACCAAGGGCCACGAAATTCCCCCCTCTTCCTCCATATATACAGCCCTTAGGGCATCGTTTAGACTTTGGGTTTTGTTTAGATTAAAAGTTCGCCATAGCTGCAACTTCGCGTACTTCGTTTGTGTTCAACAACCAGACAAAGGCGTCACAGAACCCCACCTTGATCAATAAAGCTTTCATCTTATATTCGCAATATCCAGATTGCAATCTCAGTTTCTTGCTTGTTCTTCGTTTGCTCGCAGGAAACAGACCCTCGTGGTCAGGTTGATCGTGCTCCGGCGTGGTCAATAACCTCTCGGAGTTGGTTTAGCGATTGCTAAGGCGCGACGTCCTCGCACGTTCGTAGTCGGATCGTCAAAGTCGACTTCCACCAAAGCGAAATCCACCATCTCATCGAAAGACGGGACACCTTTGCCTCTATCAAGTGGTATCAGATTTCCAGGTTGCTCGGTGAGATTTTACAGTTTTTCGTAGTTTAGATCGAGTCTGTTCTTCATACCTACAGTCCACGAAAAAGCCACAAAAAAATTAGGGTTAGTTCATCATATCCGAACCAATCTGAGCCTTTGCATAATCTTTTTAGGGTTTTGCTTTGTTGAATTTGCGGTTGCATCGTCGTGTCTAGTTGCTGGTCTTAGAGTCTAGTCTTTTAGAGTTTCGAGTTCTGGTCATAAGTTGTCACGCCGCCGCCGCACCATCATCATCGCCCCTGCCATCTACCACCACCGCTCCGAATCCGTATCCATATACCACCACCAATCCGTGTCCATATACCACCACCGATCCATATCCATATACTACCACCGCTACCACCACCGCTGCCATATACCACCACCATATATCCACCACCAATCCGAGTTCCTTGCTTATTAGGGTTGTTTTCGAGATCCATCTAGATTCTGATTCGTGTTTCCTTGCCGGAGTAGGTTTCGGAAAAAAAAAGAGTCGGGTAGCCACGCTCCGTTTAGGCCCAAAATTTTTCGAAAACGCATTTTTCGAAAAAATTTCTGGCTATCCTATTTTTAGGTGTTTCTGAGTGTTTTGAGACAGGTGCCATTATAGGAAGTTTTTTTTGACCCGTTTCCAGTTTTTGGGTCCGGGCAGTCGAAAAAAAAAAATTGGTCGAAAAATTTCGTGCCCATCCTGTCAGTTTGAGCTAGGAAGAGTTTTGAGACACTCGCCATTATAGTGATTTTTCGCAAAAAAAAAGCAGCGCAAAAAAAAAGAGCGCAAAAAAAAAGAGCGAAAAAAAATTCAGAGTGTGCTTTTCCCTTGTTTACGTGCCGCGCCGTGATTTTGTTGGTGTTCTAGGCTCGCGTCTCTAGCACAGTCTAGCCTAGGACCAGCACAGTACCGTCGTTGAGCGTTTATTCAACTTTGCATCTCTGAATTGATTATTGCTGACCCTTTTTGCTACCATAGTATAAGCCTTCCCAGCTCCACATACATCTACGTCGTGCGTTTGACTCTCCCTGGTAATCGCTCTATCCAAGCTTTGAGAGTTTTGACTACAACGGTTGCCGATCACCGCCTGTTGCTGGGTAAGAACTGGTAAGAATTTGAGTTTTGCTTGACGGATTTGTGACACCCACCACCACCACTTGTTCGTAGTCTGTAGGATCATATTCTTGTGTGTTTCTATTGCTGCTAACCATGCCAGGATCACAAGCCGACGAGATTGACTGGGAGAATTTATCGAACAAGGAGCTTCATGATAAGTTTCAGCAAATGATGACTGAACAGGTGCAAGATGTGCTGAACAATTTTGAAGAGGCCATGGAGAAGATCACTGGCCTTGAGAAGACGTTCGAAACAAAGCTCGATAACAGATTTAATGAATTGCTCGCGCGTCTTCCACCACCACCACCCGCTGCACCTAACGCACCTCTCCAACAACAACAACAACGTCTACCTCCACGTCGCGAAATAGACCTTCGCCGAGCGAGCCGTGTTCCTCTTGCGTTTGGCCAAACTGTTGGTGCTGCTGTTGATACTTCTGTGGCTCCTGCTACTGCTGTTGCTCGTACCCAGGAGGATGATGAGTATGCGGGCGATTATGAGGATGAGGTTGATCAAAATCAGATCTACGAGCAGCCACCAGCACCACCACCAGCAGGTCGACCTCAGGTATATATTCGTAATGGTAGGCCTGCACCACCACCTCAGGTACGAGATGATGTCCATATTCCTAAACTGAAATTGAATATTCCACCATTTGAGGGTAGATATGTTCCTGATATATATCTTACTTGGGAGTTAGAAACTGAACAACGATTTACATGTTTACAATATCCTGAGGAGAGACGAGTTGCTGCTGCTGTTTGTGCTTTCACTAGTTTTGCATGTGTATGGTGGTCTGAACATTGTAGATTATATCCTATTCCAACTACTTGGGCTGCTTTGAAAACTGCTATGCGTACGCGTTGGGTTCCACCATATTATCAACGTGAATTGCTTCAAAAATTGCAGCGTTTAAGACAAGGGAAAAATTCTGTAGAAGAATATTATCAGGAATTACAAACTGGCATGATTAGATGTGGTATTGTTGAGGAGAATGAAGCTATGCTTGCACGTTTTCTGGGTGGATTAAATAGAGAGATTCAGACCATTCTAGACTATAAGGAGTATACTAATATCACTCGTTTATTCCATCTTGCTTGTAAAGCTGAACGTGAAGTGCAGGATCGACAAGCATTGGGGCGAACTAACTTTTCTGCAGGCCGACCTTCATCATGGACACCACGTGCATCTTCTACTTCAACTGCACCAGCACCTCCATCCGGTGCCACCTCCAGCCGTGATACAAGAAAACAGGCACAACCACCATTATCTTCCAAGAGCGCACCTGCGGGTCCTGCACAGCGTTCTTCTTCTTCCATGGCATCAACAGGGCACACAAGTGATATTATTTGTCGTCGTTGTAAGGGAGGAGGTCATTATGCGAGGGAATGCAAATCTCCGCGTGTGATGATTGCTACCGCGGATGGTGGATATGAGTCCGCTAGTGACTATGATGAGGAGACATTGGCTCTTATTACACGTGAAGAACATGGTGGAGATGATTCTGATCATGAGACGCAATACATGGCTCCTGAAGACGCTGACAGGTATGAATGTTTAGTTGCTCAACGTGTTTTGAGTGTGCAGGTCACACAAGCTGAGCAAAATCAGAGGCACAATTTGTTCCATACCAAGGGAGTTGTGAAGGAACGTTCTGTGCGCGTCATAATAGACGGAGGGAGCTGCAACAACTTGGCTAGCATGGAGATGGTGGAGAAGCTTTCTCTCACCACAAGACCACATCCACATCCTTACTACATCCAATGGTTCAACAACAGCGGCAAGGTTAAGGTAACACGTACTGTTCGTGTGCATTTTAGTATCTCTACATATGCTGATTATGTTGATTGTGATGTGGTACCTATGCAAGCATGTTCCTTATTACTTGGTAGACCATGGCAATTTGATAAAAATTCTGTACACCATGGTAGAAACAATCACTATACTCTTGTTCATAAGGATAAAAATATTACTTTGCTTCCTATGACTCCTGATTCCATTTTGAAAGATGATATTAATAGAGCTAATAAAGCAAAACAGGAGACGAATAAGAGTGAAAATCAGATTGTGGCAAAAGAATTTGAGCAACAAATGAAGCCTAATAATAAACCATCTAGTGTTGCTTCTGAAATTAAATTGAAAAGTGCATGTTTATTTGCCACCAAATCTGATATTGATGAGCTAGATTTCAGCAAATCTGTTTGCTATGCTTTTGTGTGCAAAGAGGCATTATTTTCATTCGAGGACGTGCCTTCCTCTTTGCCTCCTGCTGTCACTAACATTTTGCAGGAGTTTGCTGACGTCTTTCCACAAGACGTGCCACCGGGATTACCGCCTATTCGAGGGATTGAGCATCAGATTGACTTAATTCCCGGTGCTTCACTGCCAAACCGTGCACCATACCGTACCAATCCAGAGGAGACGAAGGAGATTATGCGTCAAGTACAAGAGCTTCTCGACAAAGGTTATATACGCGAATCCCTTAGTCCTTGTGCTGTTCCTATTATTCTAGTGCCGAAAAAGGATGGTACATCACGTATGTGTGTTGATTGTAGAGGCATTAATAATATTACTATTCGTTATCGTCATCCTATTCCTAGGCTAGATGATATGCTTGATGAATTGAGTGGCTCTACAATATTCTCCAAAGTTGATTTGCGTAGTGGCTACCATCAAATTCGTATGAAATTGGGAGATGAATGGAAAACAGCATTTAAAACTAAGTTTGGATTATATGAGTGGTTAGTCATGCCTTTTGGGTTAACTAATGCACCTAGTACTTTCATGAGATTAATGAACGAAGTTTTACGTGCTTTCATTGGACGATTTGTGGTAGTTTACTTTGATGACATATTGATTTATAGCAGATCTTTGGAAGAACATTTGGAACATTTACGTGCTGTTTTTATTGCTCTACGTGATGCACGTTTGTTTGGTAACCTTGGGAAGTGCACCTTTTGCACCGACCGAGTATCTTTTCTTGGCTATGTTGTTACTCCACAGGGAATTGAAGTTGATAAAGCCAAGATTGAAGCTATTGAGAGTTGGCCGCAGCCCAAAACGGTCACACAAGTGAGGAGTTTTCTTGGCCTCGCTGGATTCTATAGGCGTTTTGTGAGAGATTTCAGCACCATTGCTGCACCTCTCAATGAGCTTACAAAGAAAGATGTGCCTTTTCTTTGGGGTACCGCACAGGAAGAAGCCTTCACGGTATTGAAAGATAAGTTGACACATGCTCCTTTACTCCAACTTCCTGATTTTAATAAGACTTTTGAGCTTGAATGTGATGCTAGTGGAATTGGATTAGGAGGTGTGTTATTACAAGATGGCAAACCTGTTGCATACTTTTCTGAAAAATTGAGTGGGCCTAGTCTGAATTATTCTACTTATGATAAAGAATTATATGCTCTTGTTCGGACTTTAGAAACATGGCAACATTATTTATGGCCCAAAGAATTTGTTATACATTCTGATCATGAATCTTTGAAACATATTAAAAGTCAAGCTAAACTGAATCGTAGACATGCTAAATGGGTTGAATTCATTGAGACTTTCCCTTATGTCATTAAACACAAGAAGGGAAAAGAAAATGTTATTGCTGATGCATTGTCTCGTCGCTATACTATGCTTTCACAACTTGACTTCAAAATATTTGGTTTGGAGACCATCAAAGATCAATATGTGCATGATGCTGATTTTAAAGATGTAATGCAGAATTGTAAAGAAGGAAGAATGTGGAACAAGTTTGTTGTTAACGATGGATTTGTGTTTCGTGCTAACAAGCTATGCATTCCAGCTAGCTCCGTTCGTCTTTTGTTGTTGCAGGAGGCGCATGGAGGAGGATTAATGGGACACTTTGGCGTGAAGAAGACGGAGGACGTACTTGCTACACATTTCTTTTGGCCAAAGATGAGACGGGATGTTGAGCGTTTTATTGCTCGCTGCACTACATGTCAAAAAGCTAAGTCACGACTCAATCCTCATGGTTTATATATGCCTTTGCCTGTACCTACTGTTCCTTGGGAGGATATATCTATGGACTTTGTTTTAGGTTTACCTCGAACAAAGAAGGGGAGGGATAGCATATTTGTTGTCGTGGATAGATTCTCGAAAATGGCACACTTTATACCATGTCATAAAAGTGATGATGCTGTTAATGTTGCTGATTTGTTCTTTCGTGAAATTATTCGCTTGCATGGTGTGCCAAATACTATTGTTTCAGATCGTGATACTAAATTTCTTAGCCACTTTTGGAGATGTTTATGGGCTAAGTTGGGGACTAAACTGCTTTTTAGTACTACTTGTCACCCCCAAACTGATGGACAAACTGAAGTAGTCAATAGAACGTTGTCTACTATGCTTAGGGCTGTTTTGAAGAATAATAAGAAAATGTGGGAGGAATGCTTGCCTCATATTGAATTTGCTTATAATCGTTCATTGCATTCTACTACTAAGATGTGCCCTTTTGAAGTTGTGTATGGTTTCCTACCTCGTGCACCTATTGATTTGTTGCCTCTTCCATCTTCGGAGAAGGTTAATTTTGATGCTAAACAACGTGCTGAATTGATTTTAAAAATGCATGAGTTAACTAAGGAAAACATTGAGCGCATGAATGCTAAATATAAACTTGCTGGAGATAAGGGTAGAAAACATGTTGTGTTTGCACCTGGAGATCTTGTTTGGTTACATTTGCGTAAGGATAGATTTCCTGATTTGCGCAAATCAAAGTTAATGCCACGTGCTGATGGTCCCTTTAAGGTGTTAGAGAAAATAAATGATAATGCATATAAACTTGAGCTGCCTGCAGATTTTGGGGTTAGTCCCACTTTTAACATTGCAGATTTGAAGCCTTATTTGGGTGAGGAAGATGAACTTCCGTCGAGGACGACTTCATTTCAAGAAGGGGAGGATGATGAGGACATCAATACAATTGTTACACCCACAACCCCTGCTGCTATACATACTGGACCAATTACTAGAGCTCGTGCACGCCAACTAAATTATCAGGTACTTTCGTTTCTTGGTAATGATTCTAATGTTCATGAGAATATGATGCTGCCTAAATTGGATACATTTGTTTTGCTTACAAATGAAGGGCCTAGCTTGGAGAAGGATGAACATTGGAGCAAGAACAAGCATGGAGATGATGGCATGCGCAAGGGGAACAAGAACGGAGTTACAAGTGATGATTTCAGGACTTTGAAGCCACCATAATGTGTGCATGAAGCCTTGGACGAAATATACAAGATGCCACTTCATAAATTTCGTTCCCGAGGCTATTTTAGGTGCTGCGTCACCTTATTATTGGGCCAGGCCCATGTAATTTCGAAATACATAAGTATAGGCTATTTTTAGAGTCCGTATGTGTGGGGAAACAAGAGATAGGGTTGATTTCGGACCCCTCCACCAAGGGCCACGAAATTCCCCCCTCTTCCTCCATATATACAGCCCTTAGGGCATCGTTTAGACTTTGGGTTTTGTTTAGATTAAAAGTTCGCCATAGCTGCAACTTCGCGTACTTCGTTTGTGTTCAACAACCAGACAAAGGCGTCACAGAACCCCACCTTGATCAATAAAGCTTTCATCTTATATTCGCAATATCCAGATTGCAATCTCAGTTTCTTGCTTGTTCTTCGTTTGCTCGCAGGAAACAGACCCTCGTGGTCAGGTTGATCGTGCTCCGGCGTGGTCAATAACCTCTCGGAGTTGGTTTAGCAATTGCTAAGGCGCGACGTCCTCGCACGTTCGTAGTCGGATCGTCAAAGTCGACTTCCACCAAAGCGAAATCCACCATCTCATCGAAAGACGGGACACCTTTGCCTCTATCAGAGAGAGTTGGGGATTTTCCCGGTTTGCAAATTTGATTTTATCAAATTTTGAAACGAGGATTTTTGATTTTAATTATTTTTCTCTCCGAAAGTATTTCATAATAAAAATATATGAGAGGAGATAATACGAATTCTCCAAAATAATTGAAATATTGGAGGAAAAATATTTAAAATCAAATGTTTGTTTTATTTGGATTTTATTTGCAATTTTGTTTGCATTAGAAAAAAATTGCACGTTTTTAAAATTGCATTTTAGGGCCAAGAAAATGTCCATTCCTTTTTAAATATTTCATTTAGATGGTGAAAATTTGTTTTGACATTTTTAGATTTTTATTTTATTTTCTAGGATTTTTTTAGTTTCGGCGGAATTTATTTAAAAAAGAAAAAAAAAGTTCGCAGGCTAACTGGGCCGAAGCCCAGCCGCCGGCCCGCCTCTCCCGCGCACCGTCTCCTTCCAGGAGACCGGCCATGCCGCCGCCGCCCTAACTCGGAGGAGTCCGAGTCGGACTCCATCCCCGCCGCCCATTGCCCCCTCCCCAAGGCACCCCCTCTCACCTTTATATACGCCCCCCCGCCGTCACCACCACCCACCACCACCGCCTCGCCCTGCAGCCCAAGCCGTCGCAACCGCCACCCAAGCCGCCGCACCGCCGCCGCCTGCCGCTGCCACCGCCTCGCCCGCTACCGCGCCTCGCCGTCGCCGCCGTGCCTCGCTGGACCGACGAGGTAGCCACCGTTTTTTAAAATAAAACCGATCCGTTTTTTTAAGAAAACCCTAACTTGTTTTTTTAGGTTCGTCGGTTTTTCTTTTTAGCAGACGTTCGTACGTATGTTCATTTTAACAAACAGTTTTCGCCCGTTAGTTACAGATAACGAACGCTCGTTCGTTAGCCTGTTCATCAGTTTTCTTTTATCGGATTTTTTCCGCGGTTATTTCTGATCGCGATTTCTGATCTGATTTTCGTTCTAGTTTATCTTTTCGCTCGTTAGTCGAAATCAGGCGATTCAAGCGCCTAGATCTTCGTCTCGAGACCCTCTTTCCGCTTAACCAACTTGCACAAGTTTTTGCTACTGTAAGATTTGACCTAGGTCCAGATTAGTAAACGGATCTTGTTTCTTTCGCCGTTTGAGTTTCGTCGCTCCGTTTGATTTGATTCTTTTTGCAAACCGGAGTTCTTAAGTTGAACTTTCTGGTTAGATCTTCTTATTTGAGTTTTACCCGTGCTTCTTTGCTTGATTGCTTATGTATGCTATTGTTTGTTTGCGATATAATTCCCGGAGTGTGAAGCGTGCTATTTGGAGTCTCTAGGTTACGCGGATCGTCAGCAAGGCAAGTAACACTTTGATAATACCCCTTTATCATCCAGTTTTTATGCATTAGTTCCAATCCACAAACATTGCATGGTTAGGATGTCATTAACATGTGGGTTGGGAAGTAGTTGATGAGGTAGAACCTATTACCCTGTTACATTCAAACCCTTGGGAGTTACTTCTACGTATTGCTTATATTGCTATGCTATGCTCGTAGACGAGGTTTGGGTGAGTGAAATCCATGACAGATATGAGATTGATAATTAATGGTTGGCAACTTAAATACGCATCTGGGTGGATTGAGGCACCTGGAGTACCCAGTGTTGCCTGTATTTTTGGAAATCCCGGAGTACCCGTGTGATCTTCCTATGGACCGCCACCCAGACTCAAAGGGAACTGAGATTATTCATGCTAGAAACTTCCGTGTGCAACCACAAGCTATTATGGGCTCTATCATAGTTGAGTAAGTTACGTGAAGCTCTTGAAGAGGTGGATCAACAGGTAGTGGGTTGTAGGTTTGGTATGGTCTGCCCGGAGTAGAGAGTTAATATTTCTGAAAGACTGTGTCTCGGTCATCCGTTTCTCAAACACCATGTAGTGCGAGAAATCCAACGGAGACGATCGAGTCTTGTGGGGAAAAGTGCGCAAACCTCTGCAGAGTGTACAAACTAATTATGGTTAGCCGTGTCCCCGGTTATGGACATCTTGAGTATCTAGTACTTGAAGTATCTTAAGTATCTCATCACTCTAAATTAATGTTGTTGGGTTGATAATTACCTTAATTGGGATTGAATTGGAGGAACCTTCACAATGATGTTTCAACTACCATGATAGTTAAATTAAAATCTATTTCTTTGTTGTAGGGAAAAATTGGCTTTTCGTAAAAACTATAACCATAGAGCTTTCCACCAGCCAAATATGCATGTAGTGATAGCATTATTCTGTTCTTGCTCTACTGTGTTACTTTGCGAGCATATTCCATGTGCTGACCCGTTTTCGGGCTGCAACGTATTATGTTGCAGACTTTTCAGACGAGGAGTAAGGTTCGTTAGGCCATTGCCGTGCAGCTCAGCTATGACGTTGGAGTTGATGCCAGGAATCTCACGCGTTGAATTTCTCGTCTGAGGCTGAGATTGCGGGACTGTTTGGATGGAGTCCTAATAGGCAGCTCTTTACTCAGGCAACGTTCCTAACCTCACGCCTCCATCCAACATCTGAGATTGGTGCCTGAGGCCCTGTTTGGTTCGGCTATGGATTTCTAAAAATAGCTGTAAAAAATCTGTTGTGAAAAAATAACTGTGAAAAATCTGATGTGAAAAAGATGTAGGTCATTTGACAAATTAGCTGATACAACTTTTTCAAAATTTGGTCCACAGCGAAATCAGATTTTGGAAAGCACGTCCTGAGCTGCTTCAGCTTTTGATTCAGATGTTGGCAGCGGATTTCTGGAATCGGGTTCTGCTGAGTTCGTCCTTTGGTTCAATCCATCAATAAAAGCTGAATCAAACAAAGCATGAGTCACGTAGATTTTTATGGAAGCCAATAAAAGCTGAATCAAACAAAGTATGAGTCACGCAGATTTTTATGGAAGCCAACCAAACAGCCCCTACTGCCTCCAACCAAACAGGCCGTAGGACCTGCCCTGCCCAGCCCGGATCGGCCCGGCCTTTTGCAAGCGGAAGCACCCGACACCTCTATTGACCCACCTGCCTCCTCGACCTCGCCTCGCCCTCCTCCTCGTCGCTCCCCCCCCCCCCCCCCCCCCCCCCGCGTCGCGCCCTCACCTCGCCGCGACAACCGCTAACGCCGCCGCGCAAAACCCCGTCCCACTCCCCAGCGCCCCAACCCCTATCCACCCCAACCAGATCGATCGGCGGCACTTTCTGCTCCCAATCCCGCGGCATCGCCCCTGAGACTCCCACCGCTGAAGCCCACACCGAGTTCCTCCTCCTCCTCCTCGTCTGCCGCTGCCGTCGCCTCCCGCCGAAGGACGCATGCTACGGGGCTCGGTTCTCGCGTACTTTCTCCGCTGATCCCGTCTGCTGCTCCTGGACTGGCGCGGACCTCCGGAAGGGACGCGATCCCTTTTGCTGGTAAGGAAGCCCTAGCTTGCTCAGATTATCGCGTGTTTTGTCTTCGCGCAGCGAGCAATTGAATCCAGCCAGATCCCTTTCTTCAAGATCGGTCTCAGTTGACCCTATTCTCATCGCTAGGACTGTCAAGGCCCCATCGCCCATGTATTTCGGCCCCTGAACTAATACTACTTTGAGATCCTGAACAATACCACTAGCACCAGTTTATTCTCCCCATGCCCCTGTGCCGGGGTGGGGATCGTTTATCAGTGTTCGAAGAGGCGGATGCCTAGGCGTGGGCAACACCCTCCTGCCTAGGTACCTAGTGCTGGCGTGTCTTCTGACTAGCGCCGTGGTGAATCATGGTACTTTGCCAGCTTGTTTTGCTACATGTGGGATCATTGATACTTCAGTTCAAAACTTAATAGGAACTATTTAGTTTTGATGGGGAAAAGTAGGGGTCAGAGTGACTTACCATTGTCTGGTCAAGTGAGTTTTCGGTAATATGTGAAATGGTGCTTCCTGTTTTGGTGTTTTTCCTTTGAACCAGTAATCAAAAGGAACTCTATATGTCTGTGATTTTTATAGCAGTAAATTCAGTGAATTGATTTGTGTAACTTCGAGATTTTGCATCTCAATTATAACTGTTGCTAGATGCTGCATTTTCTTTTGCTCCAAAATTGCCCAATGTTATGTCAACCTGCCCTGTCAGGAAGCTTTATTAGCATACTGGAGATTATGCAATCTCAAATTCTTTATAAAATATCCAGCATCGATTCATCCATGGTTAAATTGAAATAATTTATCGCTGGTTTTGTATGTTAGGCTACTGCAGTTTTTGATACATATCCACCTTTCAATGCATCGTGTCGGGAGTGCTGGAAACACAGCTGGTTCAAGTCGACCGAGAAAGGAGAAGCGCTTCACATATGTGCTCAATGATGCTGATAATAAAAAGGTCAGCCCCGCTTCAGTATTAACTAGTTGTTCTTAGGTATTGTAGTTAGCTTGAAACAGTTCTTGCTACACCCAAAAGTCCTCATGCATTTCCTTCTGCTTGTTTTTCAGCATTGTGCTGGAATCAACTGCTTGTCGTACCTGAATGCTTCTGCTTCTGGTACAAGTGATTATCTTTTTACTGGGAGTCGCGATGGTACCTTGAAGAGATGGGAATACCAAAATGGGGACGCAAACTTTTCAGCAACCTTTGAGTCACATGTTGATTGGGTATGTTTTTCTATGTACTCCTGCTCCAGCTGATTTTACATTTTGAAACCGCGGTATTGTCTCTATTTGAATTGCCATTGGATCATTTTCTTTTGTAATTTATTAGCTCAAGAGCATCAAACTAGATTTCAACATCAAATAGAGGGTGTTGTCATTACATTTTGTTAACATATTTATAGTTCGGTACAATCAATTCATTTCGGTTGTTCTTCCATCTTTGCCTTTTTTGGATATATTTTTTATTGTGCTGTTCGAGTCTGAAATTCTGTGTATCCTTTGTAAATGGGTGGGAGGCCATCCGGAGTTCTGGACAATACTTGGGAGCAGGGCCAGTCCTGTAACCTTTGCATATTTGCTAAATTATTTGTTACTTGTATCCACGTGAAACAAGATGGGCTGGATGGAAGATTCTCCTAGTCCTACATAGTTTTATTGTCCAATTATGAAAGTTAGGCAGTAGATTCTGTTAGTGGATGGAGAAATAAATCCGTCAGGACTTTGAACTGATACTTGCTTCCTGCTTACATGTGTTGACTCTCTTGTATCACTGCTGAAGTATTGCCTTGTTTTACAAGCTGCTATCTTTATTGTGCAGGTTAACGATGCCATTATTGTTGGCCAAAATCTTGTTTCCTGTTCCTCAGACACCACATTAAAGGTTTGTTGTTTCAGTGGCCCCTGTTTTTAGATATTTTTTGTCGTGCCTGCATGCCTTTTTGTTTCCTTTTTTTTTGGTTGCCTAACCAATATATGTTTGTGTGGCTATTTTTTCACAGCGTTATAAAATAAATTTGGCAGGCATGTTTCAGAAACCCCAAACTAAGCCCCAATACTTATTTTTTACAGGTGTGGAATTGCTTAGCAGATGGTGCTTGTACCAAGACTCTCCGCCAGCATTCTGATTATGTGATATGTCTTGCTGCGGCTGAAAAGAATGTATACATTGCCAGACCTATGACTATGTGGAAGTATTAGTTCTATATCTACTATATTTTATATGCTTTTTGTGCCTTCATTGTAGAGCAATATTGTAGCCTCTGGTGGCCTTGGTGGTGAGGTCTTCATATGGGATCTTGATGCTGCTATTGCACCTATAGCCAAATCTGTAGATGCAAAAGAGGATGAGGTTCCTAACGGAAACTCTGGACCTGCTTTGTCAACCTTGTGCAATGTAAATTCTAGTGGCAACATTGTTTCTACCAACGGAAAATCACATGGGTACTGTCCAATTGCTGCCAAAGGTCATAAGGATTCAGTTTATGCATTGGATATGAATGATACAGGGACATTGCTTGTCTCTGGTGGTACTGAAAAGGTATTGCACTATTCATTTTCAAGAGCAAGCATGTGATCCTTTAACTGCCATTTTATTTGGACCTTTTCTTATAGACTTCCTACTGGTTTGATATAGGTTGTTCGTGTTTGGGATCCCAGGACAGGTTCTAAGAACATGAAATTGAGAGGGCACACTGACAATATCAGGGCTTTGCTTATTGATTCCACTGGAAGGTTTGTGTTTAGGCATCATCAAAGTTCTCTCATAGATTCATCTAAGATAATGCATTGTCTGCAGATGAGTGGTTATGATGACATTAGATGTTTCAAAAGTGAATCATAGAACAGCTCAGACAATATTGTACCCATTTATGTGTTCCATATATACAACTTTGTAGACCATAAATTATCATCTGTACATGTTCCTGGCCTAGCATTTTTAGTTTCCTATAGTTGCAGTCAACAACAAGCCCTTTATATTTTGGAGAAAGGTTACTGCTGAATCATTATCTTTTGCAAATAATTATCCACTATCTTTTAAGTTGCATTAGTCACGTGATCAGTAGTTCAAAAGCCGTAACTTCACCACTGAAATCGATTGACTGCCCAAAGGGGACATTAATTGGCATGGTCATCATGCTGGTTACCATCCTAGTGGCAATGGTCAATGTCAGCCACTTCTATGTGTTATTAGTTGATGAGATGGAAATAACTCACATGGCAAAAAAACTGACTAGGATGCAGATGTTTGTTTGTGGGAGCTGATGTGTCATATTTGAAAGGAACATGTGGTTTTTGATGATTAAATTACCGATTTTGGCTGCAAGGTTTAAAAAATGGTGTTGACCAACACTAGATAATGTTGACAGGCTTTGTGGAACTTTGTTGAATCCCATCTATTTTCATTAGAAGTTTGAAACTAGTTAACACTGTATAACATATTTTTCCAGGTATTGTCTATCAGGCTCGTCTGACTCAATGATAAGGTAAATACAAAGTTCATATTTTCTGTATTTGGTCATGATGCCAAGTAGGGATGCAGGCGGATGCGTCCGTGAACGTCCACATGAATATTATTAACACATCACGATTATTAAAGTAACAGTGCATTAACTAATTTCCGGCATCGCGGACAATCACTGCGTCGCGGGCATGTTAGCCTGCATGCATAGATTCTGCAAATAATTTTTTGCATCTTGTCTAAATATGTTCATACTTTGCAGACTATGGGATCTAGGACAGCAACGCTGTGTGCATTCTTATGCCGTTCACACTGATTCGGTTTGGGCGCTCGCAAGCACCCCTTCATTTGGTCATGTTTATAGTGGTGGAAGAGATCAGTCCGTGAGTAAAATATCTCATTTTGTTGAATAATGCCTACAGTTCTAAATCCTGAACTTCTCTGTTTTCCGTTGGTACAGGTGTACCTGACAGACCTCTCCACACGAGAGAGTGTCTTACTATGCACAAATGAACACCCAATCCTACAGTTGTCCTTGCAAGATGATACAATATGGGTTGCAACAACTGATTCTTCTGTTTATGGATGGCCAGCTGAAGGGCAAACCCCACAAAAGGTTTTTCAAAAGGGAGGCTCATTCTTAGCTGGGAATTTGTCATTCTCAAGAGCAAGAGCTTCTTTAGAAGGATCAGCACCTGTAAGCATGACAGTTGCCATCTTTTCATCTGTTACGTTATTTTATCAGACACGTTATGTTCTGGCTTCTGAGCAGTGACGTCACATTTCTGAGATGCGCCATAATAATAAGTTAATAACTCATTATTTCCGAGACATGCAATCTGTGATGATAGTTTCATCTCCTATGGCTGACTAGTAATCGTGTACCTGCAATGCACGTTGCTATTATTTTGGATATTGGTTGCACGTTGATACTAGGTAGGATATTAACTGCGCGTTAATTACGTGGTTAGCACTCACCTAGATATTATGTATGATATTAATTGAATGCTAAACATGTTTGAGTGCTCAACGTTGGAGTAATCTAGGTTGTTTGATTGGCATGGTTTGATGGTCGAGATTAGTTGGATCTGCCCCTTTGAATCTTTATATTTGTATAGTTGGAGGACTTGTTTCAATAGAAACTATTTACATGTCTGTTAACTTTGGGGCAAATTATTCAAGATCTATGGCCATGTAATATTAACTTTGAGGTCTTGTTTTTCCCATGTTAACCAGCTATCTGTTTTTTCTCAGAGATGATGGCAAATAAACACTGGGTTTTTTTTTGCTACGTAATTTCTATGTTTATATTCTACTTTGGGCACTATTCAAAATTAATGCCAGATACACGTCAGTTTTTTTTAGCCTTTTGTCTTATATTATGTGCTTATGATATCAATGTTTCATTGATCTACTCAACTCTATACCTGTTTTTGCTTGACTGATCAGCAACAGTTACTTTTACTCGGTCATCTTGCACAGGTGTACATGTTAATAACTTCTATTTTCTAAACCACTCTAGGTGCCTGTATACAAAGAGCCATCTTTCACTATTCCTGGAGTTCCAGCTATAGTTCAACATGAGATCATGAATAATAGAAGGCATGTCCTGACAAAGGTGATTATAAGATATTTTCAAATTTGTCTTTGTTGTTATCAAACGCAACAAGTGGCATCATCCACCTTCATCCTATTTTACAGGATACTGTTGGTTCTGTTAAATTATGGGAGATTACTCGAGGAGCTGTTATCGAAGATTTTGGCAAGGTTCCTATTCCCTCTCGATGACTTGAGTGCACTTTTCCTCATGGATAATATACAAATGTTAAGAGCTAGCAGCATTGCTAGGTCGTATCCAAATTTGAGAAGCTCACAGTTCATATGGATCTCTTTGAACAAATTGGAAGGTTTGCTAGAATGTTAAGCCACTTCATTTTGCTTGCAGGTTTCGTTTGATGATAAGAAAAAGGAGTTATTTGAGATGGTATGACTGCCATTTTTTGTTTATGTTTTATTTAAAGATGCTCTTCATATTGCTATGTCACATCCTTCTCTATTTTAGGTTAGCATACCTGCATGGTTCACCATGGACGCTCGATTGGGGTGCCTGTCTGTTCACCTGGATACTCCACAATGCTTTTCTGCAGAAATATATGCGGTTGATTTGAATGTTACTGGAGCACAGGAAGATCTTAAGGTTTGCACGAAAACATATCATAATGCGGACTATGGTTATTTTTTGTTTTAAGCTTACTGTTCAGAAATTAGTTGGATCAGTAGTTCATCTATGTTCTTGAGTTGCAACGGAAATATCTTGTTATTAATATTTGTCATTTCATTTTTACTGTAAACCTTTCATTACACATATTAAAGAAATTCACTTTGCCATAGTATGGGCCACTAGCAAGTCATCTTCTGAACAGTTGTCCAAAAATTGTGCAGATTAATTTGGCTCATGAAACTCTTCGTGGTTTGTTAGTTCATTGGAGTAAACGAAGGCCGAAACCAGGCCCACACAGCTTGTCCAATGGTGATTCTTCAATAGGGAAAGATGTATCATTGAAAAACTTACCACATCCAAGATCCGACGTCGACGATGGAAGCGAAAACCATGCAAATAATGTGCTTCCCTCGTTTGAGTTCTCCACGGTTTCGCCTCCATCAATTATCACGGAAAGTTCTAGTGGAGGGCCTTGGAGAAAAAGAATTACCGATTTGGATGGAACCGAGGATGATTTGCCATGGTGGTGTGTGGACTGTGCTGAGAACGGCCGATTTCCAAAAGAGAACACAAAGTAATTTATCATCTCAACATGTTTTTATCCCGAGACGATATTTTTATTTTATATCTTTGAAACATGTTTCCCGTCCTTGGATATAGCTACCTTAGTAATTGGAGTAGCAAAGCATTTTAGAAGGCGAAACACTTTATTGCAGTAGTTTGCAAGCCCGTGTTATTGTGATGATGCTTAACTTTTAAATTGTTGCAAGTTTTTTGTTCTGGCCATTTTCTTATGACCTTCCAAGTCTTGAACCCAGTCAGTCATGGTATGTTTCCATACATATATTTTTCATGTAGCAGTGACAATGAATTTTGGAACTAAAACGATGATATATGATTTTGGTGTGGAGTGATTATCCATCCTTGAGCTCAAATATGCTAGTATGATTTTACTGTTTATTTATCCTTGAACTTCCGTGAAGCTGTATTACCTTCCCCAGACCCCACCTGGTGTGGGAGCTTCTAGCACTGGGTCTGTCTTTTTTTATTTCCTTCAGTTAATGATGTGATTATTTGTTCTGCAATATACCCTAATTGGGAGAACCACTTGCAGACTGAAAATTCGATCTCTCAGTAAATATGTTCCTGACACTGCTTCTCCTTTTGAAATGTAGGTGTGGCTTTTATTTGCATCCAGCCGAAGGCTCACCTGCACCAAACATAACGCAAGGGAAACTCAGCGCTCCACGGATACTGCGAGTTCTCAAAGTAAGATGTTACTGAAATCAGTTATCTAGAACAAAGTTAAAGATTTAAGTTGCAAAGGGTGAATTTCTCTCGACAAAAAAAGTGGCATAAGATGAAGGATGGAAGCAGCTTTGGCGATCCATGGAAGTACTATATGTCAATTGGTTACATACTCTCTCCGTCCCAAAATAAGTGTCTCAACCTGTACTAAGGTTGAGACACTTATTTTGGGACGGCGGGAGTACATGGGAAGAAACGTGGAGATAGCTAACTAGCTAGTTTTTTCTTATCTGCCTTTGTTTTTTGAGCACCTAACTACCTCGACAATAGGTGTCAAACGCTATTTTTCAGTACCCTAGCTGAATCATACAAATATTGATAATACGATACAGTCACATATTATGAACAAGTTATTGCTGTTGTTATTTATCATCTTATTTTATGTCATGTATTAAATTTGTTTGTGTGTACAGGTTGCTAACTATGTTGTTGAGAAGCTTGTTCTTGAGAAACCATTGGATGGAAGTCCGGACAGCACATTTGCCATGGGTTTGACCTCTGGCACATCAGCCCTAGATAGTTCTTCACGGCTTGGACTAAAGCCATGGCAAAAACTGAAACCTTCTGTCGAGATATTGTGCAACAACCAGGCAAGTATTCGTAAGGCATAATGGAAGCCCGCATTACATTTTGTGGTTTGAGAGCAAACTTATCATTGTGCAGTTGTGTTAAAGAATACTTTTTGCAGCAGGTTCTGTCACCTGAGATGAGTTTGGCGACGGTGAGGACATATATTTGGAAGAAGCCGGAGGATTTGATTCTTAATTACAGAGTGGTCCAATCAAGATGATTGCAACCTAAAATACATCCGCTCGTTTGGTTCACCATAGGTGCTGAGCATATCTGCATTGGAGACGGCATCGTTGAAGATGACCATATGACCTATAGGATGCAAGTGTTCCACTCTTGTGCTGCTCTTTGGTGCCGTTCCCAGAACTACAGCAACTTAATTCCTCTGTAAAGTTTTCCTGTGAATCTTGTATCTCCAGGCTTCTAGTAAGATTGTATCATAGCACAGGTGTAATGATCTGCTGGCTACCAGGCTTGTATATCTAGAGATTTGGATTTCTCAATAAAGCTTCTAAATGGGATAAAAGAAATTATTTGTTCCCCCTCCACGTACAAAATGATTTGATTGTAAGAAAACATTTTTTTCCGCTCCTGGACTTAACCCTGTTTCCATCGTCTTGGGATGAGGTGTAAGAGAATAAAATTATTCCAGGTAACTTTTTTTGCCTTCTGTTTTGCATTGTTCACTTGAAAGTCTGCAATGCTGTGTGCCGGGGCTCAAAATATTCAGGGCATTTGTCAGGTTGGTCAATTGTTGAAAAAGAGAATCTGAGTGTGTTTGGCATTGTAACAGATTGTCATGATAATTGAATATAGTCCAGCATTCAGGCCCTCTTTCTTTCCAATAAATTACATAGGAATCTTGGAGGAATCGAACTTATATGGCTTGTTTCATTGTATATTTGTATTACCTCCGTCCAAATTACTCCTAGATTTGTTTACTCTTAGATACGGAGGGAGTACTATTTGGATACACACTAGTAAGCATGCACGTGCAATGCACGTCTTGACTGAAAGCATGTTATACTATGGAACATAAATATTTCTATCATAACATAGAATAATTTTCTTATAGGATTTTAAATTTGATGCAAGGTGGATAGAATTCCCAAGTCATAAAGACGTGTCAGATTGTTTATGAACCAATGTGCCTCATACCCAAATAGGGAAACGTCAGGCGTTAGCTGGGCGATCACATTCAGCGACCACCCCCCTCCTGAGTTGTACGATCAGGACATGTGCGTCGTTGGATTTGCCCAACTACCCTAGCTCCCGTGCCCCCTCAGCACCACTTGTTGCGCCACTTCCCAATAGACGTCGGTCTCCCGCATCACTGCTTGCAGTGCCCCACTCCACAGCTCCATCGTAGTCGACGTTGGTCGCCCCGCGTCACCACTCGCATCAATGAAACACGGTGTTTGCAGCACCACCTCACTCGACACAGAATAGCTGTCGCCGGCTCACCAGTGCTTCTCGCCTCCCTCGCAGAATGGTGTCGGTCCGCTCGCAGTAGCAAACCAGCATGTTGCATTGATATCACATCTTTATCACCAAAATAAGGCTACTCATTACCTACAACTAATGTGGTTCAGTGGCTAGCCCTTCCCGGGCCATACTAAGCGACTACCCATACATAACCTGTCAGGTTTCCCGGGCCATACTAAGCAAGGACCCATACATAACCAAAAACCAAACCTGTCTAACAGACAATGCAGATGCCTAAGCTGGTGAAATATTATGTGGAGATCCTGACCAATAATTTGACATCATTTAGGGTTCATTCTTCCATGGTCAGGTCCTGACCAATGGAGGTATAACAAAATTTGCAATGTATCCATTTTAAATAGAATGTGCATCCTGTAACTTTCACAAAAAGTACAGGCATGTCCTATACCCAAATAAGACCAGGTCAACAAATTTTCTGAAAAATACAGGTAGTCATTCGAGATTGTAAGTCTATTAGTAGCTCTTCGATGACAAAATCTAATAGTGATCAGGATGGACATCCATCGTGTCTCTAATTTGGGGCTCTACTTAGCCTTTGTTTGTTTCGTATGAATTTAGGTGGTCCATCAAATTTTCATCTAAGCTCAATAAAACAGAGCCATGCATAGCCAGTCATTACACGGCCAATAGCAATTGTACACAAAATAGCTCACCCTGAACCGACAAAAGCATCAACTATGATCAGCAACGCATGTGAAATCACATCCTAAGTCCTAAAAGTATATGGCTACTGAATATCAGGGAACATGAAAGCAGCAAGGCAATGACAAATGGACCAGTTCCATGGCAGCATGATATCTCTGCCCTCCTATCCTTGTGAATCTTGGTTATTGGCAGGGAAAAACTTCTGAGTTGCCTTCCTTGGTTTGTGGGTATAGACCCCTGCAGTGTACAACTTTCTGTAGAAAAATGTAAAATGTTAACACTGTTCTAAATGGATTTGCTAATAAAACTCTAAATTCAAGTAGGTGTGAGTGCAAACCATGCAGAACCATTCTTTCAGCCAATCAACATCGTTTTAAAGCAAAAGAAATTGAGAAATAAAGAACACATCTACGCAGACCATGGCAAGTTGTCTCTGCATAATATACCGACAAACTTTGCAAACATGTATAGAAAAAGGACCTTATAAATCACGTACATATGAATATGTCTTCTCTAAATGTAGGCCCTAGTTGAGAAGCAAGCCAGATCTGGACATTCAGTAACTAAAGCCACAAACTTATCCACCTCTTCATCCTTGATCAACATATTCTATAAGATAGTAGTATATCTGTGTATGCAGTGAACAAGGCCCGTATGTTGCAACGGAAGAACACTCATGAATGTAATCAACTGAACTAAAAATTTTGCTAATATGTCTAGCATCACACACCTCTCCTCCTCGTTCTACCTCACCACAATTGCATTACATATTATGGTTATACATATCCTCAAACGTGTAAGAACTAATATTTTCTTTCTCACGTGTATGAAGAAATACTTACATTTACATGCTAGAAACAAATAGGATGAAAAGTACATATGTCGTTCATTGTTGTCCTTGTATAAAAACAGTACAAACAAAGACATAAACTCACTAATCCTTGTTGTCTGTCTTTATTTACAGAGCATTTAACCTCTGCCTCATTGAAAGTATTCAAAACACAGATTTCCGCAAACTATAGGTAAAAGCTCCAATTTCCACTAAAACAGGAACCAAATATTGCAGCATAACATTTTATCACTTAGTAGTTAGAAAGAACAAAAATTGAGCTATTATACCCAGTGAGTATAGTAATACCTTCAATTCTTCAAAGAACAAAAAATGAGCTATTATACTCGGTGAGTAAGCATATAATCATTCAAAGTAACCAAGGTCAGAGGTAAGCAGAAACTATAAATACCATGTGCTCTCGCTTCTTTCTGTACAAAAATACGCACCATTTTATACAAAAAACTGTACATGGTCAGGATTAAACTAATTGTGAACTCATAATCTGAACTTCAAAGAACCAAGTTTTCTTACTCTAAGACAAGAGTGTAAATAATGATATGTAAATGAATAATCATAATCTAAACCAAGTTCTCGTATGATGTGCAGGAGTTACATTTCAAAAACAGTTTGTAACGCATGGCAATACAATGTGATAATCAGGCTTCAGTCATAATGGGTGAAGAATGCCTACCAGTATATCTACATCTCAGGCCTAATAAGAAACAATGAAAATGCAGTCAAGATGGTGAACAAGCTAACTTTCTTTCCCATTGCATCTTTGATATAACCACGGTAGTGCGAACCAATGACTTTGAGCTTGTCAAATGGATGCTTCTCCCATAGTTCTTTATGCCCCCTTCAATACTTGTTCTCTTTGCTGCCTGCACATAGGAGCGGTTTAGATACCAAGACAACATAAGATATAATATATATCCATTCCGAAGCTTTCGACTTTAGTGGTGATACAATCTAGCTGCTATGATTACTCTAGTGGACATATAAACAGGACAAATGACAAGCCCTAGACATCAAATAAAGACTTTGTGGGAGGTAACATCCTTCTCGATATGATTTCATGAAAAGTCCCACATAGGGTTTATAAGTCTCAGCATGCGGCATGTACCTTTTGTCGATGTCAACATACTCAAATAGGAATAGGTCTTCTTCACCAAGTTCCAATGTAATAGGCTGTTGAGAAAAAAGATGCAATACCAAAAGTAAGAACGGTCTCTTGGCCAGTATATTCTGATAATTAGTCTAAAGGAGAAAAAACGCATAATGGGTGATAAATTAGTACAAAGATAAATAAAATTATAGAAATGTGGAAGAAAACCTCGACCTTAGGAGTTGCGGGAACCATAATCATTTTACCAGTTTCATAGCTCCCAATAAATGCAAACTGGGAGTTCATCCATCTCATCACCTGATGACCTCTTGGACTTAAGTAGAGATGATTTCTGAAACAAAATGTGAGATGTTTAACCTTGGCCTCACCCAAACACACTTCTGTACTTTCTTCCACAAATATATATTCAAATAGCTTGCATATAAATTGGTGTCAAAAAAGAGCCAACTTAATCAAATGGCCTTGCTGCATATAATCAATAACCTTCAAGGTATTTGGAAGTATATATTTGTTTTATGAAAACCCGTAATAAAGTTCTTTATTTGCATCTCTTGTTATAACCCAACTGAAATTTAATAAAATCTCTGAGGTGAAAAACATATATAAAATAACAGACAAAAATAAGTAGGATTGAGCACATCCCATGTGTTGTGTCAAGGGTAATTGTCAAGATTTTTAAGGACGACCCATCATGATCCTGCACAATGGTCTAGTTTAGTAAAGAAAATCAAAGTTCAGAAGCATGTTAACAAATAGCTGAGAAAGCATCTTGAAGCAGAGGAAATATCATGAGAGCTTGATTAACATTGTTCTCCACAAGTTGACTACTCCTTTTTTTTCAACATTGACCTCCATATGAAATATCTTATAAAGCATTGCAAGCTAGAAAATATGTAAGACACACTGGCAGAATAAAAAGAATGTACCTTGAGGCTCTTCTCATCCTTTTCTGGAATAGCTCTTCTCATCCTTTTCTAGAATAGCTTTTTTTTTAGCATAGTGCTTACCCGATGTTCTAGAAAAATCACTAATAACAGGAACAACAAAGATTACATTGCATCAAAGAAACAAAAAAAATGTAGCCAAGTAATTCTAGCATGGTACTACTTCACTATTCAGCATGCTTTTGTATCAATCTACACTTGTGCCCCACTAAAAATCCTTTGTAAATCACCACTTCAATCTAGTGTTGGGATAAAAATAAAATGTCAAATATAATCCCTCAACAGCAATATACACATGTGCCATCCACTTATCCACCTGCAAAGCAAAATCATCGGCATCAGTAGGATGTCCAGAGCATGCTATAGTCTAGCCGTCCCGAACTTTTCTATGATTTTGAAAACAAAACTATGATTTCGAAACGGAAGCATCAGCTTTTGACTCATCGATTAATCCGGAGATATAGAAACTGAGAAATAGCAAAGGGCAATGCTTTGGTCAAGAGAATTAGGAAAGACTAATCACCGTACTGTACCAAAGTAGCAGTCGGGTATGGTGTTCAGTACGAGTGTATATGGGGAGATGGTGATGGATGCTCTTGTTTGACAGGCCAATAAAATGCCAAGATAATTAGCAGAATTCAAGAGGAGATGGAGAACCTGATGGCCGCCTCGCCGGATGCCTTCTCCGCAGCTTGACACCATGCCGCCGACGCCAGTGTGTGCACACGCTCCTAGCCTTATGGTTCCATTCAATGCGTGATGCATCATCTTACTACAACGACATGTGGCCGCTGAAACTAATCACACACACGCATGCATACAAACCAGATCAAAGATCAGGTGTTGCCGGCAAGCCCTTGCGACCTGTTCGATCCAGATTGGTGGCTCAAGACTACTGATGCACATGAAGCTTATAGACAGACATTGGGTACAGAGGAGGACAACCATGGAGATGGAGGCCGATGTGGGAGGCACAAGAAGGTGATGCGCCCCGGTGGTACTGCCGTCCAAATCAAGGGCGCGTACGGCCTCGGCGCGGAGGAGACGAAGCCGGGGCTATGCAGATGGATGAGGGTATGGACGCGGGCGACGACGGTCTTGCGGCGGCCCACCGGCGGCGACGTGGGAGCGCGCCGGTTGCCAGCTACTGGATGGCGGCGAAGGGGGTGGCTCCGGCGGCTCCGCCAAGCTGAGCGGCGGCGGGAGGGGGGGGGGAGGGAGGGAGGGAGGAACGGCGGGGCGGCGAATGGCCCGTGCGGGAGGAGGAGATGGCGAGAGGTCGTGCGGGCGTGGAGGAACGGCCCGTGCGGGAGGATGCAGGGGGCGAGAGATCGTGCGTGCGTTGTGGGTAGATTTTTTTTAACCGCGGAGCAGGGTTAGCGATGGCCTCAATACGTGGCTTGTAGCGTCAAACATAGAAGAATTATGGACCATCAGATTGTTGTAAATGAACGGACCTGATTGTTTGGATCTGCCCCTCTCTTCCTTTTATAGGGGTAGTAGATGGCATGGTGGGTAATTAAAGCGTAAAACGCGTTTAGTATGCTGGAGGGATGTAGACCATCAGATTGCAGGTTTCGATGGATAGGATGATCTGGTTCTTCGCCCTCTCTTTCTTTTATAGTGGTAGTAGATGAATAACTAACAAAAAATGAGCATTAGGATGCAAGAAGCTAATCTTCAAAAAAAATGATATGGAAAGTAGACGATCACCTCATTTATATTGTAGAAAGTGGTTCCCATATATATCCACGGGGGCAGCACTTCTACTGAAGAAAGGAAGTTCATCGTTTTAAATGTACTGGAGCAAGGAAATTTTCAGGAAGATATTCTATTAGCCCCTGCAGTTTGGAAGAGCATCAATGATCAAAGAAGAAAAGTTATAACATGTGTTAGGGGTGGAATGAGATAATGACAGGGTGAACTAATGCAACATTTATCTGTTTCAAGAAGAAAAGGGTAAACAATTGTTTTCCTCACAACAAAAGGATACACCAAATAAATTGGCTAGAAGAGGAAATGCATGGTACCTGCAAATTGGAACTTGATTAATGAAAACCACTATATATATGGCTTCCTACAAAACTGAACTTGATGAATAAATACAAAAATGGATGAACCCTGAAACGTGCTTCCCTGAATGAATGACAATTCTCATGGAGACATCTACTGAATACCAAACAAAATACATGTACTACCTGTCCATGTTCTCGTAGCTATATCATGAAACAAAATGGGTGCGTATGTGTTCATGTGAATATTATGTTTGACCTCATTTGACAACAAATCCTGCACATATGAGTGTGTACATGAATGCTAAATTGCCAGGCTTGCAATCTTTATCTCAGTTTTGTTCTCATTCCTAATTGTTGGTATTGAACGACATTGTAGCACAAATAGTTTGATGATACAAGGTCAGTCACTTACCATTGTTGAAGATGCATTCCAGTAAACACATCGTAGCACAAATGAGCTTTGGGTCTGGAAGTCCTCGAAGCCAGGAAGGACCACCGCGTGCCATGGGGATAGTGGTGATGATGGGGACGACTACCACGCCCAAGTCACCTGCAGCCGTGACGGAAGGCGACCTCACTGGATCTCAAGGGTAGTTGTGACGGTAGACGACCTTGCCAGATCACGTGGGGCAGAGGCATCTCCGCCTATGGCCGGCATCAACGGCAAGCGAGGAGAGCGGACGGATCCCGCATTGGTGTCGATGCGCCGGCGCCTCGCCTCGGTGTTAGATTGCGTGGGCGGCAGCACCTCCGCCTATGGCAGTGTCGACAGTGTGCGAGGAGGGGAAACGATCCCGCGACGCGCGGCGAGCCGAGGAGGCGCCGGTGCAGGGCGGTGCAGGAGAGGCACCAGGAGCAGTTGTATGGGGGAGGGAAGATGGGGGCGGTGAAGTCAGAAGAGGTGGAGGGAGGTTCTGCGATGCGTGTGAGAGGTTAATTTGGTAACTGGGAGTAATTAGTGGGGGTGCGGTGCCGAGGGTGCTAATAACAACCATGTTTTAGTTTAAACATCGGAGTGATATGGACCATTGGATCAAGTTGTTTGAATGGATGAAATTGTCTGAATCTCCGCCTCTCGTGCTTTTATAGGGTAGTAGATTCCTTCTATCGTTTACTTTGTATGTAAACCCACTAACTCAATTCTCTTGGCATGCAACCATGTACCCCACAAAATTTAATCTATTTGTGTCAACCTGCACACATCCGACCTCTCCACACATGCCTCCCTCATCAAGGGCCCACTCAACATGCATGGGAAAAGATTTTCTATTCTATTATTCTACTTATATTCAATAGATATTTTTCAACTGTACACTAATCAAATAAAATATACAATATGTATTTTAGGTTCAGTTCATATATTATTAATCCAAGTATTCACGCCAAGTACAACCAAATCATTAAAATATATTGCAAACTACTTCTACTAAGTATATAGAAAAAAGTGATAAATTCATGGTACCAAATCAATATCATTGAAAATGTCCCAGCTCAATATGCAACCAAGCATGCAAAGAGGCTCGAATGTTTTAAATATGCTACCTATATTCAAAAAATATTTATAGTTATAACATAATCACATTTACTTCCACGTTTAGTTCTTACATTATTAATTCAATGTTCATATTACCAAATTTCATTTACATATATTGCAGCAATTTCCGTAGCAATGCGCGGCATATCATCTAGCTTTTATGGACTATGGTAATTATGACATGTATCTAATCCTTTTGAAAGGTTACTTACTTGTGAGGTCGCCTAAAATGCATTGTCCGAATTAGGTTAAGTACCTAAAGGAATGTATAGCTAGGTGTATCACCCTCCTTTAGAAGCACTATATTATCTTATTTAAGGGACACTATCTTCGGTTCAGTAAAACTACCCAAGCTATTGGATCTTGCTCTTGTTCAGTTAGAACTCAGAAAAGATCCTTTGAAAATGTGCTTTGAGACAGAGACACCGGCTTGTAGACCAGAACAAGGAGATTGGCTTCTGTTGTTAGGAATGATAACTTGTCAATCTTCAATCTCGTAGAGGTTCAATTGTGATATAACCAATTTTGAAGTTGGTGCTACTAAGAAAGGCCTCCATGTCGAGGAGTTAGGGAACCTTGCCGTTTAGGGTTGGCCTAGGTATTTGGCTTCTCTCCGCTCCTGTTAACGGTTGGCTAAGTCCTATGTTTCGCTCTTGGTTTCATTTGCTTTGCTTGTTTTGGTATTCTGTTCTAGAATTATGCATTGTTGAGCGAAACTATTGTCGGGGTTACTTCTGCTGCATCCGGTTATCCCTATGTTGTTCCAGGGATCCAAATCTTTGATGCTTTGAGTTGACATTATCGAGAAATTATTATGTAAGGCTCTATACAATAGACCATTGATGTAATGTAAGTGCACATGATTAGTTGAAGCGCGGTTCATAGGTAGTATTGCAACCCAGTTTATGTGTCGAACTAGGGGAGCCAAAGGAAGCCAACTATTAGCCCGACAACTACGTTGCCACGCATGCAATTATGCTTGCACTCAAACCTTAGTTTTGAATAGTCTATTCTATCGGTTCATATGAGTGTGGTAAATAAGAGAATTAACTAAGTATGAATTAGAATGTAAATTAAATACTAAGACTAAATGAGGAAGTAACTAAAGAGGTTTAATGCAGATGAAGGAAGCTGTAATAAGGCTAAAGACATTCACATGGAGTCCGGATTCACCACCGTTAATCATAATCTACCATTTGGGTAGATACATAATATTTGGAATATGTGTTATGTGAGAAAAGATCCAACAATAAGATACATACTAATGCCTTAGTCCCGCATCATGCACAAACCAAATTAACCCTTCAGGACCGCTGCCAAAATACGATAATGATTAAGAGTCTCCCCATGGATGTGACATAAAGCATATTGGTCTTCGATATTCGACTACCAATGGTCTGCTAAGGAGAAAGGTAATTTCTATCACCGTTGTACCTCTAACCCCGCTTTGTAATGATAATAATATCCTTCATGTCCATGAATGGTAAAATATTATGAAGTCAACTTTCGCACAATAACATGAAGACCATTGCCACAAACCATATAACACAGACTAAATATCTTATTTGCATTCACCTCATATAAATACTTGGACTCCTACACATCCCCGGGAAGTAGGAAAACTACTTAGACATCTAAGTAATGAACATAAAGGTTAGAGTCAATTTACAACCCAACAACATGTTGGCGAAGGAGAGAGTCATGGTGGTGATGGTGATGGAGGCAGTGGTGCCGAGGTGGAGATGTTGGCGCTAGTGGAGGAGAGGGCACCGGCCCTCCGCCCGGTGCGGGGCTTTGGTGGAGACTCCCTCTTCCTTCTTCCTTGTCTTGGTCTTTCCTTTATGATGAAGATGGATCTTGGTGTTGCAATGCAGGTGTGGTGCCCCGTGATGGATTCTTTGGCGATTGATGGCAGCCATGGGTCCTTGATGCGGATCATCCCACGGTCATCCCCATGGACCTACCTTCGTCTCCCCAAGTTCCAAGAGGACCGATGACACAAGCATGTGCAAGAGGCAAGAGCTATCGAGACCGAGGTGACATCTCTCCTTAACGAGCTTCCTTATGAACAACGTGAGACATGGCTACTACCTCAGTTGGAAATGCTATGTGTTCTTAGGTATGAAGAAGGCCACCTCAGAGACGCTTTGAATGAAGACCAAGTCCCCATGGAGGCGCATGGAGGAGCACGACGAAAGGAATCGCTGAAATGCTACATCGGCGAGACATCCGGCGCCTGAAGGCTCGAGCAATAGCAACAAGGCAGCCACTGCAAAGCTCCAGGAGCCGGACATCCGGCCCGACAACTCCGGACATCCGGCCGAGCCACGGAAATCTGGCTCCCAGACACCAGTTCCGCGACCAGTCCCCAGGCCGGACATCCGACCCCGATCCTAGAATCCAACGACCCACGAAGCCCCGGACATCCAGCACCTGCGCATGCCTAATCGGGCCAGAGACCCATGTATCCCCTCTCCTCCTCTTCTATCTCGTGGAACACTATATATAGACCCCCACCTCCCCCTAGTTTGGTTTAGCAAAGTATATTGAGATATTATAGAGAGCTTTGCTCATCTACCCCTCCTCTTGGAGATCAATACCTATTAGGAGAAGGCCCCCAAGTGGATATCAATACATCCTCTTGGAGAAGACTATCATCAAGACCTTGTCTCCTTTGGCTTTGGGAAGAACCTTACCTTTGTGCTATTTTCCCTTGTTTGTTCATGTTATGCTTGTGGATTTCATGTATGCTATTCTAGTGGATGTGTGATTTGGGTTTGTTTGAGTGGTTCCACTTATTGTTCTTGTTGATTTACCCTTCCCCCCTCCAAGTGTGGACAGATCATCAAATTAGGTTTCCACCCTACATCTTGGTATCAGAGCCAGCTTGCTCTTGACCGTCTTGGATCAGAGCAAAGTTGATTTACATCTAGGAGTCCCTACCCCCACTTTCTAGCCTAATTTTGTTTGTTTTTGCCCAATTCCGAAAATCCCCACTAAAAGAACCATACCTATTTTTTTGTAGTTTGTTGGTTTTACGATATTTTGTTGATTTTGATCTGTGGATTCGAAGTGTTTCAGGTGGATCTAGCTTCTACACACATCCCCCACCATTTCCATCCACGAAATTCGCTCAATTTTGCCAAAAAATTGTCCCCAAATTCATCACCAAAGTTCATCCATGGATCTCACCAGCCGGACATCTGGCCCGACCCCCAGGCATCCGGCGCCGTGCAACCAACATCTCCACCCCTCCAAAAATTTCCCAAGTTTTGACCGATTTCCCACCATTTCTTCTGCAACCACCTCCGACTTCCGCAACCACCCACAATTTTGCCAAGTTTGTCATTTATAATTTGAGTTTGCGGTTTCCGTTTCCTAACGTGTTTCGGCTACTTAGGGATGGTTCGTCATCGACATTACCACCACTCAACTTCATGGCGGACTCGATATCGACAACGACCACTTCACCATTTTGACACCCCACCATAAGCAAGGACAGTAACCTCGATGACATCATTCTAAATTCTCCTTTCCTTTGCATTGTTAACCCCGAGCCATTTTGCGTCATGTTCCTACCGAGACTAGTCATTGAGTATTGTCGGGCAACGCTACTTGTGCACTTTAGTGATATGCGTTCCACATAGCTTTCATTGCGTGCATATGTCATCATATCGTCTCTTGTGTCATCAAATTGTTCCCGCATATAC
Source organism: Triticum aestivum (assembly GCF_018294505.1). Lineage (NCBI taxonomy): Eukaryota > Viridiplantae > Streptophyta > Magnoliopsida > Poales > Poaceae > Triticum > Triticum aestivum. Next base: position 269,247,906 of record NC_057806.1, read on the forward strand.
ATAATTGCTATCTTGGTTTGAGCATTCCGCATAGTGGCCATATCCAAAAAAAGAGATAAAATCTTTTAAGAAAAGAGAAAACAAAGATCTTGTAAGCAATAGCCATAGCATCACACTACATTGCATCAAATATTCGATCATCTTGGATCATCGTGTGCAAGTTCACCTCGAACCATATATACATACCATACTTGGGATAGAAAGTCGATACGTTTTGTATCTCATAGGTTGTGCACAAGTTGCGTATCTCGCCTTTTGAGCACGATTGCTAGTGTCAATCTAGTGTTGTGCAACACGAGCGTTTTCCGTGGATTCCACATTTTGTGCTCATTCCTTGGTTGCACAACCCCAATTATCTATCCATGTGTGTGTTTCCATGTTCCACTTGTTGCTATTGGTCTACTTGTTTCACTTGTGAATTTTTGAATCTCTGTTAACATTATTGATATCTTGCTAACAATTGCATCAATTTTGTGCCACTTATCCTCACCAAGCTGCTCTATAAGCTTTACTTTTGTAGGTGTGAGAAACAAACCCGGTACCAGTTCTCCTATTACATCATTACATTGAGTGATACTCAATACACCCTCAATCTTTGTAAAAGGTAACTTTGGTTTTGTTCTCTCATTTCCTACTCACCTCTACTTGACTATGATGGGTAGGCCAAGAACTTCTTCCAACCCACTCTATGATGAGCAAGACGCACCGAATGACTACGTCTCAAAGGTTCAACTCTTTGGCGTTGAACGAGCCTTGCATCAATAAAATGATGTTTTGGGAGACCGCATCGAGCAACTCGCAACCGACTTGCACCAATCCGAAACAAGAACAAGATACTACCTTGACAACAAGCTTACTACCCAAATGGAAGAGTTTCGTGCCATGATGGTCAACCGCGCTTCTTCCACATCTTCTTCGTCAAGAGGATGCCATTCAAGGCGACATTCTTCAGATACATCATCGGATGCAAGTCTTCCACGAGCTCGTTCTTATATTTGAGATGACCACCAAGATCATAAAGCTTCACAAAATCCATTCCATCGCAATGGTTTGCAAGACCTTCTTTGTGAGCGCGAACGACATCATCGTCAAGAACAAGATGCCATGAACAAGGAGCAAGCCCGACAACGTCAACGCCAAGAAGAGCAAGATGGCGATGCACTACGACAAGAACAACATCGCCGTGAGGAACAAGCACTTGAAACATAACGTGCTCTCCAAGAAGCCCCTCGCGCTGTCAACGAGCGCAACCGTCGTGTTGGCAAAGAAGAAGAGGCACGCCATCAAGTGAGCCAATAGGAAGCCGCGCATCTTGAGGAGTGCCAAGAAAGGAGGAACCGAGCAAGAATCCCTCGCCCTCAACGAGAAGCTAATCAAGCGGAACAAGAGGAGCAAGAGGTTGAAGACCCTCCTCCAAGACAAGAGTGGCGACAATATCAACATGATGACAAGAAACGCTACGGCAAGCTCAAGTTCAATATGCCTAAATTCTCCGGAGGCACCGACACTGAAGACTACCTCTCATGGGCCTTAAAAGTGGACAAGATATTCCGTCTTCATAACTACGATGAGGAAGAGAAGGTAGCCATGGCATCACTTGAATTCCAAGATTATGTTCTCATTTGGTCCGAGCAAGTCATCGAGCGGCGCCAAGAGAAAGGCGAACCGCCAATCACAACTTGGACCCAAATGAAGGATGTCATGACAACTCATTTTGTGCCTACACACTATAGTTGTGATATCTTCAAGAAGCTACAACTCCTCAAGCAAGGCACACAGTCGGTTGAAGATTACTATGAAGAAATGGAGATTGCCATGATTCAAGCCAATGTCAAGGAAGATGACGAGCCAACTGTGGTGTGTTTCTTGAATGGACTCAACCATCCAATCAAGAAAATTGTGGATTTCCATCCGTATTCCAACCTCCTCGAGCTAGTCCACCAAGCGACCAAGGCGGAGCGACAAGTGCAAGATGACTTCAAGTACTCCAAGTACTCTTCCAAGACCTACGACTCATATACTCAAGCTTCCACAACTACAACACCTCCAACTACTACTCGAGCTACACCCACAATTGGCGACAAGTCAAGTTCCAAGCAACCTATGACTTCTTCGAGTCGTCCTACTACAAACAACTACAAGCCAAGAGCTTCATCATCAACTACTCCAGTGGATGCTACCGCCAAGACAAGTTCCCATGGCCACAAGACATACCAATGCCCCAAAAGGCGCACAATGATTGCGAATGATGACGGTACCTATGACTCCATGAGAGAAGAAGAAATGGAAGCACTTGAGCGCGTGGCCATCCATCGACAAGTGAATGGAGATGAAGACGCTCAAGTCTTTTGTCACAATGATTCGAGTCCCGCTCTAGTTGTCCGCAAGATCTTGACACTTCAACACCAACAAGATAAATACCAATGATGCCATATCTTTCATACCAAAGCGGGCATCCAAGAACGTTCCATCAGGGTCATCATCGATGGTGTTGCCACAATTTGGCAAGCGAAGAGTTATGCTCAAAGCTACAATTGGTCAAGATGAAGCATCCTCACCCCTACAAGGTTCAATGGCTAAGTGACTCTAGAACCATTCAAGTGGAGCACACTTTCAAGTCTCCTTCAAAATCGGAGCACGGAGACACCTTGGAGTGTGATGTGGTTCCTATGTCCGTGTGCCATATCCTCCTAAGAAGATCTTGGCAATTCAACCATGGCATCATCCACAATGGAGGGACCAATCATTATAGCTTGAAGATGAAGGGAAAGGAGTAGATGCTTCGACCAATATCACCAAGTCAAGTCATCATCGACAAGAAATCATCAAGCCATTGTGGAAAGACTAGTGAGAGAGGGAACCACCACAAAGAGAGTGAGCGCCAGAAGCCAAAATTGAACGACTCCACGATGAGTGACAAGAAAAACCTAGTGCTTTTAGCCACCAAAAGAGATACGAGGGATGTGAGTGAAAACCCATCGAGTGTACTTCACTTTGTACTTGTGTGCAAAGATGAAGCGGTGAGGACAAATACTCCACAACATCTACATTTGGTGTCGTCTCAATTATTGCCGAAATTCACGGATGTCTTCCTCGACGAGCTACCTCCGGGACTTCGTCCACTTCGCGGCATCGAGCACCACATCGACCTTGTTCCCGGCGCACCCCTAATGAACAAGGCACCATACCGTGTCAACCCCGGCGAGACAAAATAAAGTCAAAGGCAAGTGCAACACCTTCTCAAGAACGGGCATGTACACGAGAGCATAAGTCCATGTGCCATCCTGGTTATTCTTGTTCCTAAGAAAGATGGTAGTTTCCACATGTGCTCCGATTGCCATCTGATTAATGCTATCGACACCCTATTCCATGCCTTGATGACATGCTACATGAACTTAGTGGTTCCACCATTTTATCAAAAATTGACCTCAAAAGTGGCTACTATAAAATTCGCATGCAAGAGGGTGATGAATGGAAGACAACTTTTAGAACCAAGTTTGCTCTATATGAATGGCTAGTCATGCCTATGGGATTATCTCAGGCGCCTAGCACATTTATGCGCGTCATGCATTATTGATAATCCCCAAGTGCAGGGAATCATCATAGCAATTCCCAATGGTGGAAGTGATAAGTATGGAGTGTCGAACCCACAAGGAGCTAAAGGTAAGATCAATATTATCTCAAGCCCTATCTGCCACTGATACGACTCTACGTACACCCAACGTTTGCTTCCAACTAGGAACGAGGAATAAAACTACGTTGTGGGTATGAAGAGGATAACTTTGCATGATATCGGAGAGCTAAAATACAAAAGTAGGTGTTGTTATCATAAAGTTAGAATATATTACTAAATATTATAAATAGCGAGTATGGAATAATGACGGGTCGGTATGCGGAATTATCCTAGGCAATCGTTAACAAGACCGGTAGTTGTCATTGCAATTTCATATGAGGGAGAGACATAAGCTAACATACTTTCTCTTCTTGGATCATATGCACTTATGATTGGAACTCTAGCAAGCAGTCGCAACTACTAAAGATCATTAAGGTAAAACCCAACCATAGCATTAAAGCATCAATTCTCCTTTATCCCATACGCAACAACCCCCTTACTCGGGTTTATGCTTCTGTCACTCAAGCAACCCACTATAAGCGAATCATGAACGTATTGCAACACCCTACAACGGGAATCCCTCATGCTTGCGTGACACGGAGGGCACAATAGGATAGCACCAAAATAAAACATACAACTCATACCAATCTAGATCATCAATCAACCGAAAGACAAAGGATATCTACTCAAAACATCATAGGATGGCAATACATCATTGGGTCATAATATGTGGCATAAAGCACCATGTTCAAGTAGGGATTACAACGGGGTGGGGGAGAGTGGACCGCGTAAAAGAGATGAGGATGGTGATGATGATGGTGATGTTGATGAAGACGATCACCGCGGTGATGATTCCCCTCCCGATGGCACTCCGGTGCCACCGAGAGAGAGGAGGAGAGGTTCTCCCCCTTATGCTTCCTCCTCCATGGCCTCCCCCCTGGATGGGGAGAGGTTCTCCCTCTGGTCCTTAGCCTTCATGGTGATGATGGCCCCTCGGGATCCTCCTCCATAGCCTCCGGTGATGATGGCCCCCTCCGGCAGGGTGCCAAAGAGGGCCTAGATTGATTTCTCGTGGCTATAGAGGCTTGCGGCGGCGAAACTTCCGATCTAGGTTATTTTCTGGGGGTTTCTGTATTTATAGGAATTTCTGGCATCGGTTTCATGTCAGGGGGGGGGGGTCTCCGAATCGTCCACGAGATAGGGGCCCACACCTAGGGGGTAGGGCGCGCCCCCACCCTCGTGGACTGCCCGTGACTCTTCTGGCCCAACTCTTTTACTCCGGGGGTTTCTTTTGGTCCATAAAAAATCGTCAAAAATTGGCACATCAATTGGACTCCGTTTGGTATTCCTTTTCTGTAAAACTCAAAAACAAGGAAAAAACAGAAACTGGCACTGGGCTCTAGGTTAATAGGTTAGTCCCAAAAATCATATAAAATAGCATATAAATGCATATAAAACATCTAAGATGGATAATATAATAGCATGAATACTTCATAAATTATAGATGCGTTGGAGACGTATCAACATCCCCAAGCTTAATTCCTGCTCGTCCTCGAGTAGGTAAATGATAAAAGAAATAATTTATGAAGTGTGAATGCTAGTAGGTCCACAAGTTTGATCAATGATAATTTCAATCACCTTTTCTAGCATCATTATATGTCATAACAGTCGCTCATCTCATAAAACTTTTCATGATCAAGTAACAAGCTATTCACATGTTAAAGTATAGATCATAAACTTTATTGAAAACTAACAAACCGTGCTCTTAGTCATCAAACAATTGCAATTCATCTTATTTTCGGGAAGGGTCTATGTAAGAGCTTTGATTCAGCAAACTCCACATACTCAACTATCATTTAATCTTTCACAATCGCTAACACTCACGTGATATTTATGGGTTCAAAGTTTTAATCGGACACAGAGAAAGATACGGGCTTATAGTTTTGCCTCCCAACCTTTTACCTCAAGGGTAATGTCAACAATAATAATTTATGAAAACCTACATCCAAGTGGATATATATATCCGGATCGCTCCAACACAAAGTGCTTGCCAAAGGAAAAAGTGTAAAAAGGGAAAGGTGATGATCACCATGACTCTTGTATAAGGGTAGAAGATGAAAGTAAAAGATAGGCCCTTCGCAGAGTGAAGCAGAGTTGTCATGAGCTTTTATGGTTGGATGCACAAAATCTTAATGCAAAAGAACGACACTTTATATTGGCACTTGTGATATGGACCTTTATTATGCAGTCTGTTGCTTTTATTTCTTCCACATCAAAAGATCGTATAAAGCTTATTTTCTCCACACTAATAAATCATACATATTTAGAGAGCAGTTTTTATTGCTTGCAAAAATGACAACTTACTTGAGGGATCTTACTCAATCCATACGTAGATATGGTGGAATCTCATGGCAAAACTGGGTTTAAGGATATTTGGAAGCGCAAGTAGTATCTCTACTTGGTGCAAAGAATTTGGCTAGCATGAGAGGGAAAGGCAAGCTCAACATGTTGGATGATCCAAGACAATATAACATTTCGGATATAGGAAAACATAACCCATTAAGTTGTCTTCCTTGTCCAACATCAACCTTTTAGCATGTCATATTTTAACGAGTGCTCACAATTGCAAAAGATGTCCAAGATAGTATATTTATATGTGAATCTCTCTTCCTTCAATATTCTTTCATGAATTGTTCAAGTGACCAATTCTGCGTTTGCTAAGTTCCAATAAGTTTACTACCTATACTTATTATGTGTGAAGTCATTACTCCCTATGTTGTAAGCATATGAAACATATATAAAATTCAGATTTATGATATTAAATTCATTCAACCATTTACTCATAGGATATATGTGAAGCACGTGAGTAAATGACAAACTACTCCAAAAAGATATAAGTGAAGAATACTGAGTAGTCAAATAATTAAATAGCCATGGGAGGATTATTTTTCATTCAAGATTTCAGATCCAATGATTTTATTCGAACAACAAGTAAAATTGAAAATACACTCCAAGCAAAACACATATCATGTGACGAATAAAAATATAGCTCCGAGTAAGGTATACCGATAGTTTTGAAGATGAAAGAGGGGATGCCTTCCGGGGCATCCCCAAGCTTAGGCGCTTGAGTCTTCCTTGAATATTACCTTGGGGTGCCTTGGGCATACCCAAGCTTAGGGTATTTCCACTCCTTATTCTCCTCATATCGATATCTCACCCAAAGCTTGAAAACTTCAATCACACAAAACTTAACGGAACTTTGTGAGATAGTTTAGTATGACAAAGAGTAAAGCATTCACTTTGGTACTGTCAAAGACAAGGCTCATAATTTTTTCTCACACAATGCCTATTGTACCATATCATTTCTACAATTTATATTGAGAAATAAGCCATAAAAACAAAAAACAAGCAAACTATGCAATGAAAACAGAATCTATCAGAAACAGAACAGTCTGTAATGATCTGAACACCAACCATACTTCTGCTACTCCAAAAATTCTAAAATAAATTGGTGGACGTGAGGAATTTGTCTATTAATCTTCTGAAAAAAGAATCAACTCAATCTCACTCTTCTCTAAAAAAAAGTCAGCTAATCTCATGAGCGCAAAATTTCTGTTTTTTACATCAAGATCACATTAACTTTCACCCAAGTCTTCCCAAAGGTCTTACTTGGCACTTTATTGAAAAATGCTATAATACATGATTAATACAGTAGCTTAATCACGAGAACACACGAAAACAGTAAGGGTAAATATTGGGTTGTCTCCCAACAAGCGCTTTTCTTTAATGCCTTTTAGCTAGGCATGATGATTTCAATGATGCTCACATAAAAGATAAGAATTGAAACATAAAGAGAGAATCATGAAGAATATGACTAGAATATTTAAATCTAACCCACTTCCTATGCCTAGGGATTTTGTGAGCAAATAATTTATAGGAACAAGAATCAACTAGCATAGGAAGGAAAAACAAGTATAACTTCAAAACTTTAAGCATATAGAGAGGGAACTTGATATTATTGCAACTCCTACAAACATGTATTCCTCCCTCATAATAATTTTCAGTAGCATCATGAATGAGTTAAACAATATAACCAGCACATAAAGCATTCTTTTCTATCTACGAGCATAGAAATTTTACTACTCTCCACATAAGCAAAATTCTCCTCATTCGGAATAGTGGGAGAAAACTTCTTCTAAATCCACTTTAGAAGATAGTATTATTCATACTCCAAAAGATATGAGGTGAAGTTCATGGAGAATTCTACAATTAATATAGACTAACCAATATTCAAGGTCAAAATATATAAGTGAAGCACACGAAGCATTCTATAAAACCATACTCAAAAGATTTAAGTGAAGCACAAAGAGTAATTCTATAAGATCATACTTAAAAGATATAAGTGAAGCACATGAAGCATTATATAAAACAATGAAGGGATATCTCATACTAGCATGGTTCTTAAAGGAAAAACAAAAAACATAAAGGACACAAATCATGTGAACAAAACAAAAACCAAGGTATATCGATAATTGTTGAAGAAGAAAGATGGGATGCCAACCAGGGCATCCCCAAGCTTAGATGCTTGAGTATCCTTAGAATATTTACTTGGGGTGCCTTGGGCATCCCCAATCTTGAGCTCTTGCCTCTCTTTATTCTTCTCACATCGATAACTCCTCGTTCTTCGAACACTTCATCCACACAAAACTTTAACAAAAACTTTGTGAGATCCGTTAGTATAATAAAGCAAATCACTACCTTTAGGTACTGTTGCAAACTCATTCAAATTTCATATTAGAACTATATCTACTGTATTCCAACTTCACCATGGTTCATACCCCCCGATACTACCCATAGATTCATCAAAATAAGCGACCAACACATAGAAAACAGAATCTATCAAAAACAGGACAGTCTATAGTAATCTGGAAGTTTAGTAAACTTATGTAACTCCAAAAAATTCTAAACAAATATGAAAATTTAAAAAAATTGTACAGAAGTAATGTTCAAAAAGTTTCATACCCATTTGACTTTCCAGTAAAAAATGTAAAATCACGCGCTACAGCCAAAGTTTCTGTTTTTGTACTGCACAAAGTAAACAAGCAATCTAATCATCCTAAAACCAAGGCTTGGCACATTATTTTTATAATACAATGGATATATACAAGGGGATAATTATTTTCATAGAAGCTTCCATGGAATTTTTTACATTGTTTCCATGAGCATGAACACAAGTGTTCAAGGTCGACCCTCATTTATCCAATGCATAACCTTCCAATCACTTCTCTTATTGAAAAACTTTTTAGGTATGAGAGGCAAGTAATTTTTTTTGTATTTTCATTCTTTTAATTTTTTGTATGTTTCACCCACAACTAAAAAGAAACAAAAATTTAAAACAAAATCTACTTAGTGAAGAAAGCAAACAAGCATACACAAGAATATCAACCCCACGCTATTACTCCCCGGCAACGGCGCCAGAAAATAGCTTGATAATCCCCAAGTGTAGAGAATCATCGTAGCAATTCCCAATGGTGGAAGTGATAAGTATGGAGTGTTGAACCCACAAGGAGCTAAAGGTAAGATCAATATTCTCTCAAGCCCTATCTGCCATTGATATGACTCTACGCACACCGAACGTTTGCTTCCAACTAGAAACGAGAAATAAAACTACATTGTGGGTATGAAGAGGATAACTTTGCATGATATCAGAGAGCTAAAATATAAAAGTAGGTGCTGTTATCATAAAGTTATAATATATTACTAAATATTATAAATAGTGAGTATGGAATAATGATGGGTCGGTATGCGGAATTATCCTAGGCAATCGTTAACAAGACCGGTAGTCGTCATTGCAATTTCATATGAGGGAGAGGCATAAACTAACATACTTTCTCTTCTTGGATCATATGCACTTATGATTGGAACTCTAGCAAGCATCCGCAACTACTAAAGATCATTAAGGTAAAACCCAACCATAGCATCAAAGCATCAAGTCCGCTTTATCCCATACACAACAACCCCCTTACTCGGGTTTATGCTTCTGTCACTCAAGCAACCCACTATAAGCGAATCATGAACGTATTGCAACACCCTACAACGGGAATCCCTCATGCTTGCGCGACACGGAGGGCACAATAGGACAACACCAAAATAAAACATACAACTCGTACCAATGTAGATCATCAATCAACCCAAAGACAAAGGATATCTACTCAAAACATCATAGGATGGCAACACATCATTGGATCATAATATGTGGCATAAAGCAGCATGTTCAAGTAGGGATTACATCGGGGTGCGGGAGAGTGGACCGCGTAAAAGAGATGAGGATGGTGATGTTGATGAAGACAATCACCGCGGCGATGATTCCCCTCCCGGTGGCACTCCGGTGCCACCGAGAGAGAGGAGGAGAGGTCCCCCCCTTGTGCTTCCTCCTCCATGCCCCCCTGGATGGGGAGAGGTTCTCCCTCTGGTCCTTAGCCTTCATGGTGATGATGGCCCCTCTGAGATCCTCCTCCATAGCCTCCGGTGATGATGGCCCCCTCCGACAGGGTGCCAGAGAGGGCCTAGATTGATTTCTCGTGGCTATAGAGGCTTGCGACGGCGGAACTTCCGATCTAGGTTATTTTCCAGGGGTTTCTGTATTTATAGGATTTTTTGGTGTCAGTTTCACGTTAGGGGGGGTCTCCGAATCGTCCACGAGATAGGGGCCCATGCCCAGGGGGGTAGGGCGCGCCCCCCACCCTCGTGGACAGCCCGAGACTCTTCTGGCCCAACTTTTTTACTCTGGGGGCTTCTTTTGGTCCATAAAAAATCGTCAAAAATTGGCACGTCAATTGGACTCCATTTGGTATTCCTTTTCTGTAATACTCAAAAACAAGGAAAAAACAGAAACTGGCACTGGGCTCTAGGTTAATAGGTTAGTCCCAAAAATCATATAAAATAGCATATAAATGCGTACAAATTGTAACGCCCTCGATGCGGCTATATCTCCCACGTGTTGAAGCACGACTTAGAGGCATAACCGCATTGAAAGCAATGTCGCAAGTGAGGTAATCTTCACACAACCCATGTAATACATGAAGGGAAAGAGATACATAGTTGGCTTACAATCACCACTTCACACAATACATGAATAAAGCATTACAACATCCAAATACAATCAAGGTCCGACTACGGAACCAAAATAAAAGAAGAACCCCAAATGCGACAAGGTCCCCGATCGACCCCAACTGGGCTCCACTACTGATCAACTAGAACGAAACAACATAAAGGACACGATCTTCATCGAGCTCCTCCTTGAGCTTGGTTGCATCATCTGCACGGACTCATCGGCACCTGCAAGCTGGTTTTGGAAGTATCTGTGAGTCACCGGGACTCAGCAATCTCGCACCCTCGCGATCAAGACTATTTAAGCTTATGGGTAAGGTAAAGGTATGAGGTGGAGCTGCAGCAAGCGACTAGCATATATGGTGGCTAACCTATTCGCAAAAGAGAGCGAGAAGAGAAGGCAAAAGCACGGTCGAACAACTATGATCAAGAAGTGATCCTAGAAACAACCTACGTCAAACATAACTCCAACACCGTGTTCACTTCTCGGACCCCGCCGAGAAGAGACCACCACGGTAACACACGCGGTTGATGTATTTTAATTAAGGTCAACTTTGGGTTTTCTACAACCGGACATTAACAAATTTCCATCTGCCCATAACCGCGGGCATGACTTTCGAAAGTTCAAATCCCTACAGGGGTGTCCCAACTTAGCCCATTACAAGCTCTCACGGTCAACGAAGGATATTCCTTCTAGCGGGAAGACCCGATCAGGCTCGGAATCCCGGTTACAAGACATCATCGATAATGGTAAAACAAGTCCAGCAAGACCACCCGATGCGCCGACATCCCGATAGGAGCTGCACATATCTCGTTCTCAGGGCAACACCGGATAAGCAATCTGCACAACTAAAACCAACCCCCGAGTTTCCTCGAGGTGGCGCTGCAAGGGGCTCTAGTTTGGACCAACACTTAGACAAGCACTGGCCCGGGGGGGGGGGGGGTTAAAATAAAGATGACCCTTGGGATGCATGACTCCCAAGGGAAAAAGGCTAGGTGGTGAATGGTAAAACCAAGGTTGGGCCTTGGTGGAGGAGTTTTATTCAAGGCGAACTGTCAAGGGGTTCCCATTATAACCCAACCGCGTAAGGAACGCAAAATTCGGGAACATAACACCGATATGACGAAAACTAGGGCGGCAAGAGTGGAACAAAACACCAGGCATAAGGCCGAGCCTTCCACCATTTACCAACTATATAGATGCATTAATTAAATAAGAGATATTGTGATATCCCAACAAAATATCCATGTTCCAACATGGAACAAGCTCCAATCTTCACCTGCAACTAACAACGCTATAAGAGGGGCTGAGCAAAGCGGTAACATAACCAAACAACAGTTTGCTAGGAAAAGGTGGGTTAGAGGCTTGGTTCAACAATATGAGAGGCATGATAAGCAAGTGGTAGGTATCGCAGCATAGGCATAGCAAAAGAGCGAGCAACTAGCAAGCAAAGATAGAAGTGATTTCAAGGGTATGGTCATCTTGCCTGAAATCCTGCGAGGAAGAAGAACGAGTCCATGAAGAAGACAAACGGACATAGTCGAACAGGTCCTCACAAACGCATGTTACCGGAACCAACCCGAAGAAGCAACACCAGAAAGAAGCACACAACATAGTAAACAAACAACACATGAACATGGTATGATATGCGGGATGCGGTATGCGGTGCATATGCATGGTTTGCAAAGGGATGATTGAACCTGGCCTCAACTTGGAAATCCAAGAGTTCCACTGGAAAGGTGAGATGATTTCGGTTGAAATCGATATAAAGATCACCGGAATCGGATGCACGGTTTGGAAATGGCAAGCAAAACAAATATGGCACCGGTCTGCGATAAACAGCAAGTAGCCATCTAAATGCAACAAGTTGAATATGCTACAACACTCAAACATGAAAAAAAATACATGGCAGGGATCCACTCAAGATGCTTGACAAAAGATGAACACTGAGCTACGGCTAATTAACTCATTAACAGGTTCAAACAAGCATGACAAAAGTGCAAATGATAACAGGTTTCAGACTTAGTGAAATTAACACAAGTCTGGGATTTATTATCAGGAAGCATACTTTGGAGCATGAAAACTATATGCTACAGGAACTTAACATGGAAAATCAAGGCATGTCATGAAGCTACTCAAAGCACTTAACAAAAGTCCCTTAGTGACCTTGAGCCAAAAGGGATCATAAAATACAATTGCAAGCATGTGAACATGGCAAAAACATAAACAGATTCAGACTTAGTGAAAAACTGGAGCATGGCAAAACAGTTAACGAGTAGGCATGTTTACAAGCTCGATGCACTCACTACAGAGCATGGCATGACAAACTAAGCATACACCCATCAAGAATACATGGCATATAAGCTAGACATGACAAGAACTACATCATAGCATGCACGGGCCAATAGCAACAACCTCGGCAAAATCGCTAACATGTCAACGATCTGCCAGGAACATTTTATAGAAAAAGTAGAGCTTGATTGACTCAAGCTAGGGTGCTCCATAAATGCAAACAAGGACATGTATGGATAGAGCAACACAATGTTAACAAAACATCCTTACTGATCATCCTCAAAAGAGGCACGGATCACTAGGAAACAACATGAACATATGGCATAACGACAAAAACAGAACAAGGACTTAGTGAAATTCTAAGTCCCTGAAATCAGCATTACCGATTACGCTACTTTGCAAGCTTGTGCTAGTCACCACAAATATCACAAAAATATAAGGCAAGCACCTTTATAAAGATGGCATGGCATTCTACAAAACACATGTAGAGCTCAGGATCATAGCTTGCACACATTAATCATGGCAAAAATGACAAAATGCCATTTGCTGAAACAGATCGGACAAATTCCTCACATAGCCCTCTTTCAACAGTATTTCAGGCATCAAGATGAGCTCAAATGAAAATTATGCAATGAGATGAAATGATGTACTCATCGAGACGAACATTTTGATATGCTACACGCACGAATCGGAGCAATGATGACAGAGTTATGATGCCTGGAAGAATGCAAAAATTATCAGGGAAAAGGACTTAGTGAGAAAACAGAGTCAACCTGCATCAGAGGGTTTCGGGGTGCGGTCCACGAGGTTTGCCGAAGAAGACTTTCGCCGGAGATCTAGCCGGAGACGGAGAAGGAAGGGGACCGGAGTAGTTGGGGCGCCGGATCCGAGGCGGATCCAACCGGCGAGGTCCGAGGAGGAGGCCACCGGAGTTTGTGCCGGCGCCGATGCGCGAGGGCGGCACGGTCGGGTCAGTGGCTGGCGCCGGTGTTGCGGGGCGGCGAGGCCGAGGCGAGCGACGGTGGCGCGGCGAAGGGCGCATAGAGGTGGCGCGCGGCCCGGTGTCGAGGAAGGACGGCAGCGGCGGTACAGAGGGAGGACGGCGGCGGCGATGCAGAGGGAGGACGGCGGCAGCGATGCAGAGGGAGGACGGCGGTGGCGTGCTCCGGTCGCCGGAGTTGATCGCCGGCGACGAGGTCGAAGGCGCGCGAAGATCCGGCGAGGTCGCGGGCTCCCTCGGGCCCGGCGCGGCCCGGGACGGGTCCGATCTGTGCTTCACGGGCCCTGGCGGCGAAGTGGGCGCGGGTGGACACGTGGCGAGCGATGGTTGGCCAGGGAAAGCGGGGCGGACGTGTCCGGCCGGCCGATTTTCGTTCGGCGGCGCAAGGAGAGGAAGGGGTCTAGGGTTTGACCCGTGAATTTCTGAGGGGGTCTAAATATATAGGTAGAGGGAGCTAGGAGAGTCCAAATGAGGTGCGGTTTTCGGCCACGCGATCGTGATCGAACGACCGAGAGGATGGAGGAGGTTTAGCTGGGTTTTGGGCCACTTTGGAGGGGTGTTGGGCTGCAACACACACGAGGCCTTTTCGGTCCCTCGGTTAACCGTTGGAGTATCAAACGAAGTCCAAATGGCACGAAACTTGACAGGCGGTCTACCGGTAGTAAACCAAGGCCGCATGACAAGTCTTGGTCCAATCCAAAAACATTTAACACCCGCACACGAAAATAGGTAGAAAGGAACACCGGGTGACATAGGAGCACCGGATTGCAAAATGGACAACGGGGAAAATGCTCGGATGCATGAGACGAACATGTATGCAAATGAAATGCACATGATGACAAGATATGCAATGCATGACACACAAGCAATGACAATGCAACAACAATGAATAACTGGAAGACACCTGGCACATCGGTCTCGGGGCGTTACACAAAACATCTAAGATGGATAATTTAATAGCATGAATACTTCATAAATTATAGATACGTTGGAGACGTATCAATTATGTCCTTCACAAATTTATTGGCATTTGTGTTGTGGTATACTTTGATGATATCCTTGTGTTTACTCAATCTCTTGACGATCATATCAAACATCTTAGAGATGTCTTGCAAGTTCTTAGAAACGAGCGACATTCTGCTAACATGGAAAAATGCACCTTTGGTGTTAATAAACTTGTTTTCTTGGGCTTTGTTGCTTATAATTAGAACTTGCATGACATCTTTTGTCCTATCCTCCTATGGCAGCGGGGTCCATAAGGAAATCTAAGGGACATTAAGCCCTCCTTTTATTAGATAACTGGAACAAAGCATTAACACACGGTGAATACATGAACTCCTCGAATTATAGTCATCCCCGAAGAGTATCCCAATTAATGTCACCTTGGGTATATGGATCAGAACAATAACAAGTGCACACAACAAGTAGATAGGATCAAGAACTCAAATAAATTGATGATAACATAGAGGGTTCAGATCTAAAATCATGGCACTCGGGCCCCAGTGACAAGCATTAAGCATAGCAAAGTCATAGCAACATCAATCTCAGAAATAGTGGATATTAGGGATCAAGCCCTAACAAACTGACTCGATTACATGATAAATATCATCCAACTCCATCACCGTCCAGCAAGCTGATAACCACATGTACAGGGGATCACGACAGTCTTTGAGGGTAGTATTTCACCCAAATTTATTGATTCGACACAAGGGGAGCCAAAGAATATTTATGAGCCTTAGCAGTTGAGTTGTCAATTCAACCACACCTGGAAAATAATATTTCTGCAACAAAGAGTTTAGTAGCATAGTAGTTTGATAGTAGCTATAACAATGGTAACAGTAACTGGAACAATAGTAGTTTTGTAGTCATTGTAACAACAACAGTAGCAGTAGTAACTTAGCAAAGACAATATGAGAAAAGCGTAGGCATAGGAACAACCATGAATATTTGTGTTGGATGACATTCATCATGTAACAATCACAACCTAGAGTGATAGACAATAGCTCCAATTCATCAATTCAATGTGGGCATGTATTCCATATATAATCATACCTGCTTATAATAAGAACTTGCATGGCATCTTTTGTCCTACCCTCCTGTGGCAGCAGGGTCCATAAGGAAATCTAAGACATATTAAGGCCTCCTTTTAATGGAGAACCGGAACAAAGCATTAACACATAGTGAATACATGAAATCCTCGAATTACAGCCATCTTCGGAGAGTATCTGATGTGGAGCATCCTACGGACATCACCATGTCAAGAGTCCATATGGCAAGTTATACGTGCGACATCTACTTCACATACACAAAGCTGGATCATCTCTTTGTACATGTTCACTTGACCCCTTAAGGATGGTATACTACTCGACACTCCACTCGTGTACATGTATAGGTATTACTGGAGATCCACCATCGACGAGGAGTGCGAGAGCATGTGTACGTCTACACCATCCGCGTGGGAAATGTGGAAGAGAAGATGGAAGAAATGAGAAGAAGATGAAGCAGTGGCCAGAGCCAGTCTGTACATCCGGGTCCCCATCCGGGTCATCCGGGCATCAGCCGAACATTTGGGCCCTCTTCTGGATCATTCGGCTACAGCATCCGAAGACAACCATAGGCCTCCCGATAAGCCAGATCATCCGGAAGATGCCGAATCATCTGGGACCCTTCCCGGATCATCCGGCCCTGCCTGTGTGCATGAAGGGTCTTAGGACTTCTATCTATATATCACTTTCTCCTTCGTGGCTTGGACTATAAATAGACCTTCTCCACCTCCTTCCTAGGGTTAGAAAATATGATATCTCATCTTAGTTGATCTTTGCCCCTTACTTTCTCTTCTTGAGAAAGAGACCACTCCCATGGAGTTCAAGACCTCCATGTGAGCATGTGAGAAGATCTCAAGGGATTAAAGACCCCCTTGCGGGAAGGATCTATCTAGATCATCAAGACCCCATCTGTAACGCCCCGTATGTAACCTGCCATATTTGTATCCCAACTCTTGCCATTTCCGGCACTAAGTTATGATATTTCCTCGTTGTTGGGTTTCGTCTTCGTTTTGCATTTTGTCTTGTCATGCATCTCATATCATGTCATCATGTGCATCGCATTTGCATACGTGCTTGTCTCATGCATCCGAGCATTTTCCCCGTTGTCCGTTTTGCATTCCGGCGCTCCTATGTCCTCCGGCGTCCCCTTTTGCCACTTTTCGTGTGTGGGTGTTAAACGTTCTCGGATTGGACCGGGACTTTCCAAGCAGCTTTGGTATACTACCGGTAGACCGCCTGTCAAGTTTCGTGCCATTTGGACTTCGTTTGATACTCCAACGGTTAACCGAGGAGCCGTAAAGGCCTCATGTGTGTTGCAGTCCAACACCTCTCCAAAGTGGCCCAAAGCCCAGCTAAAACCCCTCCATCCTCTCGGTCGTTCGATCACGATTGCGTGGCCGAAAACCGTGCTCAATTTGGAGCCTCCTAGCTCCTTCTATGTATAAATAGGCATCTCCCCCCAAAATCCCGGATCATTTCCACCCCTAACCCTAGCCTCTTCCTCCTCCCGCCGCCGGACGCGTCCGATCGGGCCAGACACGTCCGCGCCGCTGCCACCGACGAACCGCAAGCCGCCACATGGCCGTCATCGCGTCTCTCCGCCGCCCGGCCCGCCAGGCCCGAGGCTGGCCCCCGAGGCCCAGTCGCCCGCGCCGCCGCCTATCACTTCCTCTGCCGCCCGAGCCTCGCCGGCCACCGTCCGCCACCGACCGCCGCCTCCTCTCCGCTCACTGCTGACCCTGACCGCGGCCGCCACCCTAGCCGCCGTGGAGCGCCGCGTCGCGCCGCCCGGAGCCGCGTCGCGCCGCCCCGACGACTCCGGTGGCCGGATCCGGCGTCCCCCGCTCCGGCGACCTCGCCGGCCCTCTTCCCCGAGCTCCGGCGCCGACTCCGGCGAGCTCCCCGTCCAACCTCGTCAACCGTGCCCGATCTAGATCCGCCGCTACAGTAACCCTAGAGGTTGACCCTTTTTCTGCCTAAGTCCCCAGTATTTTTAGCTAACTTCATCATGTCATATCTTTGCATCTGTGGCCCCGTTTTGGGCGTGTAGCATATCAAATTGTTCGTCTGGATGTGCACTTCATTTCATTCCATTACACCATGTTCATTTGAGATCATCTTGACGCCCTAAATGCTGTTGCAAGAGTGCTATATAATGTTAGCGTCTGTCTCTTATCAGTTTATGGACATTTGTCATTTTTGCCATGTTTAATGTGTGCCTCCTATGAACTTGAGCCCTACATGTGTTTTGTTGTATGCCATGCCATCTTTATAGGGGTGTATTCCATGTATTTTTGTGATCATTGTAGTGACTAGCACAAGCATGCAAAGTAGCTCTCATGATGTTGCTGATTTAAGGGGCTTAGAATTCTTCTAAGTCATTTCCCTGATAATATTTTTATGCCATGTATTCATGTTGCTACAAAGTGATCCATGCCTCTTTTGAGCATGTTCAGTAAGGATGTTTTGGAGATATTGTTATGCCCTATCCATCCATGTCTTTGTTTGCAATTATGGAGTACCCTAGCATGACTCAATCTTGCTCTACTTTTGCTATAAAATGTTCCTGGCAGATTGTTTATGTGTTAATCAATTTTGCCGAGGTTGTTGTAGTTGATCCATGCATGCTGTGAGAGTGTTCTTGCCATGGTTAGCTTATTTATCATGTCTACTTGCTGGGTGTATGCTTAGCTTGTCATGCAATGCCTTGTGGTGAGTGCATCGAGCTCGCAAACATGCCTACGTAATTCTGTTTTGCCATGTTCCAGTTTTTCTGCTAAGTCTGAATCTGTTAACGAAACTTGCTATTTCACATGGTTGCCATTGTATCTTATGATCCTTTTTGGCTTATGGTCAGTAAGGGACTTTTGTTATATGCTTTGTGCAGTTTCATGCCATGCCTTGCTTTGCCATGATATGTTCCTGTAGCATGTTGTTATCTTGCTCTAAACATTGCTTCCTGATGTTAAATCCTGCCATGTTATTTTCACTAAGTCTGTGAACCTGATATCTTTTGCATTTTTGCCATGCTTGTTTGAACCTGCTTTTGTGTGAATTAGCCGTAGCTCAGTGTTCATCTTTTGTCAAGCATCTTGAGTGGATCACTGCCATGTGATTTGTTGCTATGTTAGAGTGCAGTAGCTTATTTTTCTTGATGCATTTAGATGGCCTCATGCTGTTAATCGCAGCTTTGTGCCATTATTGTTTTGCTTGCCATTTGCAAACCGTGCATCCGATTCCGGTGATCTTTATATCGATTTCGACCGAAATCAACTCACCTTTCCAGTGGCACTCTTGGTTTTACATGTTGAGGCCTGGTTCAATCTTTCCTTTCTGAAGCATGCATATGCATTGCATATCACATCCCGCATATCATGCCATGGTTTTGCATCATGTTGCTTGCGCATTGCACCGTGGTTGATTGTATCTCCCTTTGCTTGTGTTCTTGCTTTGGGTAGATCCGGGAGACGAGTACGTGATCGAGGAACCCGTTGATAATGTTTACGTGGATCAAGCTTACGTCAACTCGGAGACCTTTCCAGGCAAGATGACCATACCCTCGAAATCACTTCTATCTTATTGCTATGCCTATGCTACGATACTTACCAATTGCTTATCATGCCTCCCGTATTGCCATGTCAAACCTCTAACCCACCTTGTCCTAGCAAACCGTTGTTTGGCTATGTTACCGCTTTGCTCAACCCCTCTTATAGCGTTGTTAGTTGCAGGTGAAGATTGGAGTTTGTTCCTTGTTGGAACATGTTTATTGTTGGGATATCATTATTATATCTTGTCTACTTTAATGCATATATATACTTGGTAAAGGGTGGAAGGCTCGGCCTTATGCCTGGTGTTTTGTTCCACTCTAGCCGCCCTAGTTTCCGTCATACCGGTGTTATGTTCCTTGATTTTGCGTTCCTTACACGGTTGGGTTATAATGGGAACCCCTTGACAGTTCACCTTGAATAAAACTCCTCCAGCAAGGCCCAACCTTGGTTTTACCATTTGCCACCTAGCCTTTTTCCCTTGGGTTCTGCGGACTCAAGGGTCATCTTTATTTTAAACCCCCCCGGGCCAGTGCTCCTCTGAGTGTTGGTCCAACTTGTCAGCCGCCGGTGGCCACCAGGGGCAACTCTGGGCTGGCCTACCGGAAGTTTGGACAATCCGGTGTGCACTAAGAACAAGATATGTGCAGCTCCTATCGGGATTTGTTGGCACATTTGGGTGGCTTTGCTGGTTTAGTTTTACCATTGTCGAGATGTCTTGTAACCGGGATTCCGAGTCTGATCGAGTTGTCCTGGGAGAAGGAATATCCTTCGTTGACCGTGAGAGCTTGTGATGGGCTAAGTTGGGACACCCCTACAGGGATTTGATCTTTCGAAAGCCGTGCCCGCGGTTATGGGCAGATGGGAATTTGTTAATGTCCGGTTGTAGAAAACCTGAAACTCTACTTAATTAAAATGGATCAACAGCGTGTGTAGCCGTGATGGTCTCTTTTCGGCGGAGTCAGGGAAGAGAACACGGTCTCGGGTTATGCTTGAACATAAGTAGACTTGGATCACTTCTTGATCATACTTTCACAAACGTGCTTTGCCTTCTCTTCTCGCTCTCATTTGCGTATGTTAGCCACCATATAAGCTAGTTCTCGCTGCAGCTCCACCTCATACATTTTCCCTACCCATAAGCTTAAATAGTCTTGATCGCGAGGGTGTGAGATTGCTGAGTCCCCGTGACTCATAGATTACTTCAAAACTAGATTCAGGGACCGATGATACCATTCTAGGAGATGCGACTGAGCTCAAGTGGGAGTTCGATGAGGACTCAGGACGAAACTACATTTCCTTTCCAGACGATCAGTAGTGGAGCCCAGTTGGGGCGATCGGGGACATTATGCATTTAGGGTTGTCTTTATTTTGGTTCCATAGTCGGACCTTGATTGTATCTGGATGATTGTAATGCTATATTTATGTATTGTGTGACGTGGCGAGTGTAAGCCAACTATGTACCTTTTTTCTTATTCAGTACATGGGATGTGTACAGATTACCCCTCTTGCGACATTGCCTACAATGCGGTTATGCCTCTAAGTCGTGCTCCGACACGTGGGAGATATAGACGCATCATGGGTGTTACACCATCTCCCTTGGATTTGGGATGAACTCTACCTTGTATATTTCCCTTTGATTGTTCATGTACCTTGTGGATCGTGTGTGGATTTTATCTAGTGGATGTGTGATTGGACTTGTTCTTGAGTGTTCCTCTTGTGATTTCTGATGACCCACAAGTATAGGGGATCAATTGTAGCTCTTTCTGATAAGTAAGAGTGTCAAACCCAACGAGGAGCAGAAGGAAATGACAAGTAGTTTCTAGTAAGGTCATGTCTGCAAGTGATGAAATTATAAGTAGCAAAGTAGTTTGATAGCAAGATAATTTGTAACGAGCAAGTAACGATAGTAGTAACAAAAGTGCAGAAAGGTAGCCCAATCCTTTCGAGGCAAAGGACATGCCATAACGGTCTCTTATAATAAGCAAAGCGTTCTTGAGGGTACACGGGAATTTCATCTAGTCACTTTCATTATGTTGGTTCGATTCATGTTCGCTACTTTGATAATTTGATATGTGGGTGGACCGGTACTTAGGTGTTGTTCTTACTTGAACAAACCTCCTACTTATGATTAACCCTCCCACAAGCATCCACAACTACGAGAAAAGTATTAAGAATAAATTCTAACCATAGCATTAAACTTTTGGATCCAATCGGCCCTTTACGGAATAGCGCATAAAGTGGGGTTTAAGCTTCTGTCACTCTTGCAACCCATCATCTAATTGCTACTCCACAATGCATTCCCTTAGGCCCAAATATGGTGAAGTGTCATGTAGTCGACGTTCACATGACACCACTAAGGGAATCACAACATACATACTATCAAAATATCGAACACATATCAAATTCACATGATTAATTGCAACATGATTTCTCCCGTGACCTCAAGAACAAAGGTAACTAATCACAAATGATAAACATACTCATGATCAGAGGGGTATTAAATAGCATATTGGATCTGAACATATAATCTTCCACCAAATAAACCATATAGTAATCAACTACAAGATGTAATCAACACTACTAGTCACCCACAAGTACCAATCTATAGTTCCGGTAACAAGATTGAACACAAGAGATGAACTAGGGTTTGAGAGGAGATGGTGTTGTTGAATATGTTGATGGAGAATGCCCTCCCCAAGATGGGAGAGCTGTTGGTGATGATGATGACGATGATTTCCCCCTCCGGGAGGGAAGTTCCCCAGGCGGAATCGCTTCGCCGGAGGGCAAAAGTGCTCCTGCCCAAGTTCCGCCTCGAGGCGGCGGCGCTTCGTCCCGAAAGTCCTCCCTTTATTTTTTCTAGGTCAAAATGACTTATATACCAAAATATGGGCACCGGAGGTGGGCCGAGGAGGCCACAACCCCCCCAGGGCACGTGAGGGGGCCCTGGCGTGCCCAGGTGGGTTGTGCCCACCTGGTGGCCCCCCTCTGGTAGTTATTTGCTCCAATAATTCTTATATATTCCATAAAAGATTCCCGTGAAGTTTCAGCTTGTTTGGAGTTGTGCAGAATAGGTGGCGTGACGTAGCTTTTCCAGGTCCAGGTTTCCAGCTGCCAGAATTCTCCCCTTTGGTGTGTACCTTGCGAATTATGAGAGAAAAGGTATTAGAATTACTCCAAAAAGCATTATTATGGATAAAAACATCATAAATAACAGTAAGAAAACATGATGCAAAATGGACGTATCAACTCCCCCAAGCTTAGACCTTGCTTGTCCCCAAGCAAAAAATCGAAATTGAAAAACATGTCCACATGCTTTGAGAGGGAGGTGTCGATAAAAACAAAATACGATCATAGAAGCATCATGTTGATTATTATAACAGCAACAAAATTAAACATATGACTTTTATCATAGAACTTTCATCATATAATTCTCATGAATAAGTAATAGTTCATCACACAATCAAAGTATAAAGCAAAAACTCTATTAGAAACCAACAAACCATGTTCTCAATCAGCTTTGCAACTACAATTCACCATCTTTTCAGGAAGGTTCACGTGGCTTCTATGATTGCTAACACTCATCTCGTACCCATGAGTAAAACATTCCAACCGGACACATAGAAAGATAGGGGCTTATGGTTTCGCCTCCCAACATACTCACCTCAAGGGTGATGTCAACAATAATAACTCATTCCACCCATATTCAACTGGACATATGTGCCTAGACCTTTCCTCACTACATGATGCTTGCCAAATGAGAAAAATAAAAAGGAATAGAGAGAAAAAACTTTGACTTTTCCATAAAGTAAAAGATAGGCCCTTCGTAGAGGGAAGCAGAGGTTGCCATGCACTTATTTGTTTGTATGCTCAATCCCTCAGTGCAAAAGAACGTCACATTACATTGCCTCTTGTGATAGCGACCTTTATTATGCAGTCTGTTGCTTTTATTCTTCACCATCACAAGTTCATGCAACGCTCAATTTTCTCTTACACTAAATGATCTCACACTTCAAGAAGCAATTTTTATTTCCTTTTTGCACTGATGACAACTTACTTGAGGGATCTTGCTCAATCCCTTAGGTAGGTATGGTGGACACTTGAAAATAGATTGGGTTTAAGGGTTTTTGGATGCACAAGTAGTATCTCTACTTAGTGCAGAATTTTTGGCTAGCAAAGATAGGGGGCAAGCACCATATGTTAAAGGATCTATGACAATATGACTTCTGTCTGAATAGGAACAAAAATAAATCATTAAGTTGTCTTGCTTGTCCAACATCAACAATTTTGGCATATAATATTTTGATGAGGGCTCACAATCACAAAAGATTTCTAGGATAGTATATTTATATGTGAATCTTCTCTTCCCTTATTAATTCTTTCATGAGTTGCATCATTGACTAATGCTATGTTTGTCAATCTCTAATAAATTTTTTTACTTATAATTTTCCTTATGTGGTGCCATCACCTACCATAGAATCAGTATATAATCTTTTCTTTATTTAATTCCTTTATTTTATTTGTTTCCTTTCTTATTTCTTTTCTTTTATTTGCAACATGAAAGTAAAGAAAGCAAAAACTCATACTAAACTTTATTATATAACCCGCACACGATTACAAGGATAGACCACTAAGCAAATTCTCAAACAGGAAAGGATTGAACTAAACTTTTATTCATCTAAAGCAAAAGGATCGAACTAAAATAAGTAAAAGCAAAAAGATAGTGGGATGATACGATACCAGGGCACCTCCCCCAAGCTTGGCGGAAGCCATGGGGAGTGCCCATACCCGATACTCAGTTCTCCTTTCATGGTGAAGATGGTGGATGGTGATGAAGTGATCCTATCTTTAAGGATTAGAAGATTCTCCAATCGAAGGATGACGCTCCTGAGGTGGGTGATGTGCTCTTGATGCAGAATATTCTCACGAGTGAGATACTTATTTTGTATGCTAACTATTTCAATGATGTGAAAGGCTGCAATCTCAGCAGGAGTAAGATGAGTAAGGTGAGGTTTAAGGATATCTTCCTTCTCCTCGTAAGCTGGCAGTGCTTGTTCGAAGACCGGAGGCTGGTCTACAGTAACCTCCTTGCTCTCGTCTCCTCTGACAGCTCCCGCGGGCTCTTCTCTCTTTAGCTCGATCTTCATCAACCGAGCATCCTCTTCCACGACGTTGGAGGAAGAAGAAGACATGATGCCTAGCCCAACAGATCTAACAGAAAAATAGCAAGAAAAGAGAACAGAGGGTTTCTCCGCGATACGGTGATCAACAGGTTTGGGAAGTATATATAGTTTTTTTATCTTGGAGGACAAGTATATGGTAGAAAAACGGAGTACGGAAGGTGTCCCAGGTGGGCACAACCCACCTGGGCAAGCCTGCCTGGCGCGCCCTGGTGTCTTGTGCACACCAGGGGACACTTCCTGAATGTTTCTTTATTCCCAAAATTCTAAAATATTCAAAAATTGATAAAAAATATTTTGTGGATTTTTCGGAGTCTGTTTACTTACCGTATCACGTACCTCCTTATTCTCACGATTCCGGAGTGTTCCGGAAGGACTCTTCTTTGTGTTCTTCCGGTGTCATAGTTTGGATAATATTACTTTCAATATTAATAGGCGTACCTGAGATATAATGCTTTATTCATTGCCCATTGACAACCTTCAGGTTAGTACCTTCAGAATTATTTATTTTGATGGCTCTAGACCGGTAAACCTCCTCGATGACGTATGGGCCTTCCCATTTTGAGAGGAGTTTTCCTGCAAAGAATCTGAAACGAGAGATGTACAGATAACATATTCTCCGACTTTAAACTCACGCTTTTGAATTCTTTTGTCATGCCATATTTTTACTTTTTCTTTAAATAACTTTACATTTTCATAAGCTTGGGTTCTCCATTCATCTAATGAGCTAATATGAAATAACCTCTTTTCACCAGCAAGTTTGAAATCATAATTGAGTTCTTTGATTGCCCAATATGCTTTATGTTCTAACTCAAGAGGCAAATGACAAGCTTTTCCATAAACCATTTTATAAGGAGACATACCCATAGGATTTTTATATGTTGTTCTATAAGCCCAAAGTGCATCATCTAATTTCTTATACCAATTCTTCCTGGACCTATTGACAGTCTTTTGCAATATTAATTTTATTTCTCTATTGCTAAGTTCAACTTGACCACTAGACTGAGGATGATAAGGTGATGCAATTCTATGGTTAACATCATACTTGGCGAGCATTTTATGAAAAAATCACCATGAATAAAGTGTGAACCGCCATCAGTCATTAAATATCTAGGGACTCCAAACCTTGGGAAAATAACTTCCTTAAGCATTTCAATAGAGGTGTTGTGATCGGCACTACTAGTTGGAATAGCTTCTACCCATTTAGTAACATAATCAACAACGACCAAAATATGTGTATACCCATTAGAGGAAAGAAAATGTCCCATGTAATAAAATCCCCAAACATCAAATGGTTCAATAGCAAGTGAATAATTCATAGGAATTTCTTGACGCTTACCGATATTACCTATCCTTTGACATTCATCACAAGATAAGACGAACTTATGGGCATCTTTGAAGAGAGTAGGCCAATAAAATCCAGATTGCAATACCTTGTGAGCAGTTCTATCTCCAGCATGATGCCCTCCATAAGCCTCAGAGTTACATTTCCGTAGGATTTGTCCCTTCTCATGCTCAGGTACACAACGTCTAATAATACCATCGACTCCTTCTTTATAAAGATGTGGGTCATCCCAAAAGTAATGTCTTAAATCATAGAAGGATTTTTTTCTTTTGTTGATATGTAAAGCTAGGTGGTAAATATTTAGCAACAATGTAATTAACATAATCAGCATACTAAGGAGTACTATGAGAAACATTTATTCTAGCTAACTGCTCATCAGGAAAACTATCATCAATAGGTAGTGGCTAACAAGCACATTTTCAAGCCTAGAAAAATTATCAGCAATTGGGTTCTCAGCTCCTTTTCTATCAATGATATGTAAATCAAATTCTTGTAACAAGAGAACCCATCAAATAAGTCTAGGTTTAACATCTTTCTTTTCCATAAGATATTTAATAGCAGCATGGTCTGTGTGAACAGTTACTTTGGAATCAACAATATAAGGTCTAAATTTATCACAAGCAAACACAACTGCTAAGAATTCCTTTTCAGTAGTGGCATAATTTCTTTAAGCACTGTCTAGAGTTTTACTAGCATAATGAATAACATTAAGTTTCTTATCAACTCTTTGTAATAGAACAACACCAACAGCATAATCACTAGCATCACACATAATTTCAAAAGGCAAGTTCCAATCAGGTGGTTGAACAATAGGTGTAGAAATTAAAGCTTTATTAAGTGTTTCAAAGGCTTCTAAACAATCATCATCAAAAACAAAAGGAATGTCCTTCTGCAAGAGATTAGTAAGAGGCCTAGAAATTTTTGAAAATTCTTTGATAAATCTCCTATAGAAACCAGCATGACCTAAGAAACTACGAATACCTTTTATATATTTAGGACATGGCATTTTCTCAATTGCATCAACCTTAGCTTGGTCCACTTCAATACCTCTTTCATAAATTTTATGACCCAAGACAATGCCTTCATTAACCATAAAGTGGCACTTCTCCCAATTCAAGACAAGATTTATTTGTTCACATCTCTGCAAAACTCGATCAAGATTGCTTGAACAATCATCAAATGACTTCCCATAAACAGAAAATTCATCCATGAAAACCTCAACAATATTTTCACAAATGTCAGAGAATATAGCAGTCATACATCTTTGAAAGGTAGCAGGTGCATTACATAAACCAAAAGGCATACATCTATAAGCATAAGTTCCAAAGGACAAGTAAAAGTGGTCTTTTCTTGATCATGTTGAGAAACATGTATTTGTGAAAAGCCAGAATATCCATCAAGGAAGCAAAAGTGTGTGTGCTTAGATAATCTTTCAAGCATTTGATCAATAAAAGGCAAAGGGTAATGATCTTTTCTAGTTGCTTTGTTTAATTTTCTAAAATCAATTACCATTCTATAGCCTGTGACAATTCTTTGTGGAATAAGTTCATTCTTATCATTAGGAACAACAGTTATACCTCCTTTCTTAGGAACACAATGAACACGACTTACCCATCTACTATCAGCTATGGGATAGATTATACCTGCTTCCAGAAGTTTTAATATTTCCGTTCTTACCACTTCTTTCATCTTCGGATTTAACTGACGTTGGTGATCAACAATGGGTTTAGCATCAAGTTCCATATTAATTTTGTGCTGACATAGAGTGGGACTAATGCCCTTTAAATCATCAAGAGTATATCCAATAGCAGCTTGGTGCTTCCTTAGAACTTTCAATAATCTTTTTCTTTATGTTCTGAAAGGTTAGCAGTAATAATAGGATATATCTTTTTTCATCAAGATAAGCATATTTCTAAGTGTCTAGCAATTGTTTTAATTCAAACACAGGATCACCTTTAGGTGGAGGAGGACCTCCTAGAGTTTCAATGGGCAAATTATGTTTAAGCAGAGGACATTGTTCAAAGAAAATTCTATCTATTTCATTTCTTTCATGCATATGTAAATCATTTTCATGGTCTAGCAAATATTGTTCTAAAGGATCAGTAGGTGGTACATCAATAGAAGCAAGACTCATCCTTACTAGGCAATTCTTTTTCATGAAGATTTCTACTAAACTTGGAAAAATTAAACTCATGAGACTCATCACCAAAGCTAACACCAACAGTTTGTTTCTTACAATCTATCTTAGCATTAACTGTATTCAATAAAAGATCTACCAAAAATAACGGGACAAAAGTCATCTTGTGGGGAACCAAGAACAAGAAAATCAGTAGGGTATTTTATTAGCTAGTTTAATAGTAACATCTATTTCTTCTAACTCTGCAGGTGCTATGTCTTTCATAATTTCTTGATATAAGGTGTAAGGAATAACACTCACACTAGCACCCATGTCACATAAACCATGATAACAGTGATCTCCTATTTTAACTGAGATGACAGGCATGCCAACAACGAGTCTATGTTTATCTTTCTTATCAGGTTTGGCAATTCTAGCAGCTTCTTCATAGAAGTAAATAACATGCCCATCCATATCTTCTTCGAAGAGATCTTTAACCATAGCAATACTAGGTTCAACTTTAATTTGTTCATCAGGTTTAGGTGTTCTAATGTAGCTTTTGTTAATCACAGTTCAAACTTTAGCATGTTCCTTTATCCTAACAGGGAAGGTGGTTTCTCAATATAAGCAGAAGGAACAACTGGATCACCATTATAAAGTATAGTTTCTTCTTTAACTGGTACCGGTTCTTCAATTTCTTCTTCAATAGGTGGGTGATATTTAAACCACTTCTCCTTAGGGAGTTCAACATGAGTAGAAAAAGATCCACAAAAGGAGGCTACTATCTTAGAGTCAAGTCCATATTTAGTGCTAAACTTTTGAAAAGCATCAGTATCCATAAAAGATTTAACACAATCATACTCAAGTTTAATACCTGACTCTTTACCTTTGTCGAGTTCCCAATCTTTAGAGTTGCATTTAATTCTTTCCAAAAGATCCCACCGGAATTCAATAGTCTTCTTCATAAAGGAACCAACACAACAAGTATCAAGCATGGTTTGATCATTACGAGACAGCCGAGCATAATTTTTTTGGATAATAATTTCTCTTGAGAGCTCATGATTGGGGCATGAATATAACATTGACTTAAGCCTGCCCAAGCTAGGGTGATACTTTATCCTTCACGAGGCCAAACATTATATATATAATTCCGATCACGATGAACTAGATGCATAGGATAATTTTTTTGGTGGAACTCCAATTTCAAACGATTCCAATTCCATGATCCAATATCATCGCATAGCCTATACCATGCCAATGCTTTTCCCTTCAAAGATAAAGGGAAAACCTTCTTCATAACTTTATCTCTGGGTAAACCTGCACGCTTAAACAATCCACAAATTTGTTCCACATATATCAAGTGCATATCAGGATGTTTGTTTCCATCTCCTGCATAAGGATTAGCTAGCAGTTGTCCTATCATACCCGAAGGAATTTCATATTCAATATTTTTAGTAGGTGCAGTAGGTTGAGGGGTAGCTAATTGTGGTTCCGCACGAGGTGAAGATACCCCAAACAAACACCTCAAAGGATTGTTTTCCATAGTAACAAGTAACAATAAATTTCAGCACACTATATAAATGTTTCCTTACCAAATTCCACTTACCAAAGGTGCTTCACTCCCCGGCAATGGCGCTAGAAAATAGCCTTGATGACCCACAAGTATAGGGGATCAATTGTAGCTATTTTCTATAAGTAAAAGTGTCGAACCCAACGAGGAGCAGAAGGAAATGACAAGTAGTTTCCAGTAAGGTGATGTCTGCAAGAGCTGAAATTGTAAGTAGCAGAGTAGTTTGATAGCAAGATAATTTGTAACGAGCAAGTAACGATAGTAGTAACAAAAGTGAGCAAGGTATCCCAATCCTTTTGAGGAAACAGACAGGCCAAAACGGTCTCTTATAATAAGCAAAGCATTCTTGAGGGTACATGGGAATTTCATCTAGTAACTTTCATCAAGTTGGTTTGATTCGTGTTCGCTACTTTGATAATTTGATATGTGGGTGGACCGGTGCTTAGGTGTTGTTATTACTTGAACAAACCTCCTACTTATGATTAACCCTCCCGCAAGCATCCGCAACTATGAGAAAAGTATTAAGAATAAATTCTAACCCTATTAAACTTTTGGATCGAATCGGTCCCTTACGGAATAGCGCATAAACTAGGGTTTAAGCTTCTGTCACTCTCGCAACCCAACATCTAATTGCTACTCCACAATGCATTCCCTTAGGCCCAAATATGGTGAAGTGTCATGTAGTCGACGTTCACATGACACCACTAAGGGAATCACAACATACATACTATCAAAATATCAAACACGTATCAAATTCACATGATTACTTGCAACATGATTTCTCTCGTGACCTCAAGAAGAAAGGTAACTACTCACAAATGATAAACATGCTCATGATCAGAGGGGTATTAAATATCATATTGGATCTGAACATATAATATTCCACCAAATAAACCATATAGTAGTCAACTACAAGATGTAATCAACACTACTAGTCACCCACAAGTACCAATCTATAGTTCCGGTAACAAGATTGAACACAAGAGATGAAAGGTTTGAGAGGAGATGGTGTTGTTGAAGATGTTGATGGAGATTGCCCTCCCAAAGATGGGAGAGTTGTTGGTGATGATGATGGCGATGATTTCCCCCTCCGGGAGGGAAGTTCCCCCGGCAAAATCGCTCCGCCGGTGTCGGAGTAATTAGCCACGGGTAGCCTCATCAGATCCCCATGGCGTTTCAAGACATCGGGGCCGGCTGCGCCCCTCAAGAATCGAAGACCGAAGCGCCGCCTTCTCGCAGCCGGCTGGTCCAAGCGGCCGGCTGCCAGAAGACGGCAAGGCCCAGAGGGCGGTCTCAAAGTGGGCCGACTTCTAGCGTGCGGTGATGTCTACTACACAACCTTCTTCTTGTAGATGTTGTTGGGCCTCCAAGTGCAGAGGTTTGTTGGACAGTAGTAAATTTCCCTCAAGTGGATGACCTAAGGTTTATCAATCCGTGGGAGGCGTAGGATAAAGATGGTCTCTCTCAAACAACCCTGCAACCAAATAACAAAGAGTCTCTTGTGTCCCCAACACACCCAATACAATGGTAAATTGTATAGGTGCACTAGTTAGGCGAAGATATTGTGATACAAGTGCAATATGGATGGTAGATATAGGTTTTTGTAATCTGAAAATATAAAAACAGCAAGGTAACTAATGATAAAAGTGAGCAAAAACGGTATTGCAATGCGTTGAAACAAGGCTCAGGATTCATACTTTCACTAGTGCAAGTTCTCTCAACAATAATAACATAATTGGATCATATAACTATCCCTCAACATGCAACAAAGAGTCATTCCAAAGTCACTAATAGCGGAGAACAAACGAAGAGATTATTGTAGGGTACGAAACCACCTCAAAGTTATTTTTTCTGATCGATCTATAATAGAGTTCGTACTAGAATAGCACCTTAAGACACAAATCAACCAAAACCCTAATGTCACCTAGATACTCCAATGTCACCTCAAATATCCGCGGGTATGATCATACGATATGCATCACACAATCTCAGATTCATCTATTCAACCAACACAAATAACTTCAAAGAGTGCCCCAAAGTTTCTACCGGAGAGTCAAGATGAAAACGTGTGCCAACGCCTATGCATAAGTTCACGAGGTCACGGAACTCGCAATTTGATCACCAAAACATACATCAAGTGGACCACATGATATCCCATTGTCACCACATATAAGCACATGCAAGACATACATCAAGTGTTCTTAAATCCTTAAAGACTTAATCCGATAAGGTAACTTCAAAGGGAAAACTCAATTCATCACAAGAGAGTAGAGGGGGAGAAACAACATAAGATCCAACTTTAATAGCAAAGCTCGCAATACATCAAGATCATACCACCTCAAGAACACGAGAGAGAGAGAGAGATCAAACACATAGCTACTGGTACATACCCTTAGCCCCGAGGGAGAACTACTCCCTCCTCGTCATGGAGAGCACCGGGATGATTAAGATGGCCACCGGAGAGGGATTCCCCCCTCCGGCAGGGTGCCGGAACGGGTCTAGATTGGTTTTCGATGGCTACGGAGGCTTCTAGCGGCGGAACTCCCGATCTATTCTGCTCTCCGATGTTTTTAGGGTATATGGACATATATAGGCGAAAGAAGTCGGTCAGGGGAGCCACAAGGGGCCCACGAGGGTGGGGGGCACGCTGAGGGGGTAGGGTGCGCCTCCCTGCCTCGTGGCTTCCTCAAAGCTTCCCTGACGTCTACTCCAAGTCTCCTGGATTGCTTCCGTTCCAAAAATAACTCTCCCAAAGGTTTCATTCCATTTGGATTCCGTTTGATATTCCTTTTCTTCGAAACACTGAAATAGGCAATAAAACATCAATTTGGGCTGGGCCTCCGGTTAATAGGTTAGTCCCAAAAATAATATAAAAGTGTTTAGTAAAGCCCATGAACATCCAAAACAGAGAATATAATAGCATGAATACTTCATAAATTATAGATACGTTGGAGACGTATCAGCATCCCCAAGCTTAATTCCTGCTCGTCCTCGAGTAGGTAAATGATAAAAGAAAGAATTTATGAAGTGTGAATGCTAGCAGGTGCACAAGTTTGATCAATGGTAATTTTAATCACCTTTTCTAGCATCATTATATATCATAACAGTAGATCAACTCATAGGACTTCTCATGATCAAGTAACAAGCTATTCACATGTTAAAGTATAGATCATAAACTTTCTTGAAAACTAACAAACCGTGTTATTAGTCATCAAACAATTACAATTCATCTTATTTCCAGGAAGGGTCTATGTCATAGCTTTGATTCAGCAAACTTCACATACTCAACTATTATTTAGTCTTTCACAATTGCTAACACTCACGTGATATTTATGGGTTCAAAGTTTTAATCATACACAGAGAAAGATAGGGGCTTATAGATTCGCCTCCCAACCATTTACCTCAAGGGTAATGTCAACAATAATAGTTCATGATGCCTTACATCCAATTGGATATATATATATATATATATATATATATATATATATATATATATATATATATATATATATATATATCAGGATCTTTCCAACACAATGTGCTTGCCAAAGGATAAAATGTAAAAAGGAAAGGTGAAGATCACCATGACTCTTGCATAAGGTATAAGACAAGAATAAAAGATAGGCCCTTCGCAGAGGGAATCAGAGGTTGTCATGCGCTTTTATAGTTGGATGCACAAAATCTTAATGCGAAAGAACGTCACTTTATATTGCCACTTGTGATAGGGACCTTTATTATGCAGTCCGTCGCTTTTATTGCTTCCACATCACAAGATCATATAAAGCTTATTTTCTCCACACTAATAGATCATACATATTTAGAGAGCAATTTTTATTGCATGCACCGATGACAACTTGCTTGAAGGATCTTACTCAATCCATAGGTAGGTATGGTGGACTCTCATGGCAATACTGGTTTAAGGGATGTTTGGAAGCACAATTAGTATATCTACTTGGTGCAAAGAATTTGGTTATCATGAGGGCGAAAGGCAAGCTCAGCATGTTGAATGATCCATGACAATATACTTTATTTCAGATATAAGAAAACATAACCCATTATGTTGTCTTCCTTGTCCAACATCAACCTTTTAACATGTCATATTTTAATGAGTGCTCACAATTACAAAATATGTTCAAGATAGTATATTTATATGTGAAATCTCTCTTCCCTCAATATTCTTTCATGAATTGTTCAAGTGACCAATACAATGTTTGCTAACCTTCAATAAATTTACCACCTCTACTTCTTATATGTGAAGTCATTACTCCCCATGGGATAAGCATATGAAACATATATAATTTCAGATTTATTATATTTAATTCATTCAACCATTTACTCATAGGATATATGTGAAGCATGTGAATGAATAACAAACTACTCCGAAAGATATAAGTGAAGACCAATGAGTAGTTATATAATTATTTAGCTATGTGAAGACTCTCCATTTAATAATTTCAGGTCTTGATATTTTATTCAAACAACAAGCAAAACAAAATAAAATGATATTCTAAGAATAGCAAACATCATGTGCAGAAGCAAAAACTTAGGATCAACCAATACTAACCGATAGTTGTCGAAGAAGAAAGGTGGGATGCCAACCGGGGCATCCCCAAGCTTAGATGCTTGAGACTTCTTGAAATATTATCTTGGGATTCCTTGAGCATCCCCAAGCTTGAGCTTTTGTGTCTCCTCAATTCCTCTCATATCACGGTCTCCCTAAATCACAAAAGCTTCATCCACACAAAACTCAACAAGTACTCCTGAGATAAGTTAGTATAAACCAATGCAAAAACCTTATCATACTATTCTGTAGCAAATAACTAAAATTATTAATCAACATTGCATACTAAATGCCTCCACATATTTAATAGTCCTATCCTCAAATAGAATCATTGAACAAGCAAACATATGCAAATAATGCAAACATAACAGCAATCTGCCTAAACAGGACAGTCTGTGAAGAATGCAGCAAGATCCATACTTCCCTAGCTTGAAAAATTATGAAAGAAAATTACCACTGTAGTAAATTTATCAGAGCTTATTATGCAGAAGGTTTCAACATTTTATCACATTCTGACTTTTCTAGGGAATTTTTGCAACAGTGGTAAACTTTCTGTTTTCAAACAGCAACATATAGACTTGTAAAATAGGCATAGTAAAGGCCATCAATGCCACTTTTATTGAAATAAAAGATGCAAAACATTGTTCTAAATAACAGCAATCAAATCCTAACAAAATAAATTGATGCTCCAAGCAAAACACATATCATGTGGTGAATAAAAATATAGCTCCAAGTAAAGTTACCGATGAACGAAGACGAAAGAAGGGATGCCTTCCGGGGCATCCCCAAGCTTAGGCTCTTGGTTTTCCTTGAATATTACCTTGGGGTGCCTTGGGAATCCCCAATATTAGGCTCTTTCCACTCCTTATTCCATAGTCCATCGAATCTTTACCCAAAACTTGAAAACTTCACAACACAAAACTTAATAGAAAACTCGTGAGCTCCGTTAGTAAAAGAAAACAAATCACCACTTCAAGGTACTGTAATGAACTCATTATTTATTTATATTGGTGTTAAACCTACTGTATTCCAAATTTTCTATGGTTCATAACTCTATTACTAGCCATAGATTCATCAAAATAAGCAAACAACACACGAAAAACAGAATCTGTCAAAAACAAAACATTCTATAGTAATCTGTAGGTTTCGAATACTTCTGGAACCCCCAAAATTCTAAAATAAATTTATGGACGTGAGGAATTTATCTATTGATCATCTGAAAAAATAATTAACTAAATATCACTCTCCATTAAAAAATGGTAGCAAATCTCGTGAGCGCTAAAGTTTCTGTTTTTTACAGCAAGATCGCAAAGACTTTCCCCAAGTCTTCCCAAAGGTTCTACTTGGCACAAACACTAATTAAAACATAAAACCACATCTAAACAGAGGATAGATGAATTATTTAGTACTAAAAAGGAGAAAAAACAAGGAACAAAAATAAAATTGGGTTGCTTCCCAACAAGCGCTATCGTTTAACGCCCCTAGCTAGGTATGGCGATTTCATTGATGCTCACATAAAGGATAAGAATTGAAATATAAAAAAAGCATCATGAAGCATATGACAAGCACATTTAAGTCTAACCCACTTCCTATGCATAGGGATTTTTTGAGCAAACAACTTGTGGGAACAAGAATCAACTTGCATAGGAAAGCAAAACAAGCACAACTTCAAGATTTTTAACATGTAGAGAGAAAACTTGATATTATTGAGATACATAGAAGCATATGTTCCTCTCTCATAATAATTTTAAGTAGCATAATGAATGAATTCAACAATATAACCATCACATAAAGCACTCTTTTCATGATGCACGAGCATAGAATTTTTATAACTCTCCACATAAACAAATTTCTTGTCATCAATAGTAGTGGGAGAAAACTCAACGAAATAACTATCATGTGAGGCATAATCCAATTGAAAACTAAAATCATGATGACAAGTTTCATGGTTATCATTATTATTTATAGCATACATGTCATCACAATAATCATCATAGATAGCAACTTTGTTCTCATAATCAATTGGAACCTCTTCCGAAATAGTGGATTCATCACTAAATAAAGTCATGACCTCTCCAAATCTACTTTAATCAATATAATCATCATAAACAGGAGGCATGCTTTCATCATAATAAATTTGCTCATCAAAACTTGGGGACAAAAAATATCATCTTCATCAAACATATCTTCCCCAAGCTTGTGGCTTTGCATATCATTAGCATCATGGATATTCAAGGAATTCGTACTATCAACATTGCAATCATGCTCGTCATTCAAATATTTATTGCCAAACATTCTAATGCATTCTTCTTCTAGTACTTGAGCACAATTTTCCTTCCCATCATTTTCACGGAAGACATTAAAAAATGAAGCATATGAGGCAACCTTAATTCCATTTTTGTAGTTTTCTATCATAGACTAAACTAGTGATAAAACAAGAAACTAAAAGATTCGATTGCAAGTAGTTTTCCGAAATAGTGGATTCATCGCTAACCTCCCCGGCAACGGCGCTAGAAAAGAGCTTGATGTCTACTACACAACCTTCTTCTTGTAGACGTTGTTGGGCCTCCAAGTGCAGAGGTTTGTTGGACAGTAGCAAATTTCCCTCAACTGGATGACCTAAGGTTTATCAATCCGTGGGAGGCATAGGATGAAGATGGCCTCTCTCAAACAACCCTGCAACCAAATAACAAAGAGTCTCTTGTGTCCCCAACACACCCAATACAATAGTAAATTGTATAGGTGCACTAGTTCGGCGAAGAGATGGTGATACAAGTGCAATATGGATGGTAGATATAGGTTTTTGTAATCTGAAAATATAAAAACAGCAAGGTAACTAATGATAAAAGTGAGCGAAAATGGTATTGCAATGTGTTGAAACAAGGCCCAGGGTTCATACTTTCACTAGTGCAAGTTCTCTCAACAATAATAACATAATTGGATCATATAACTATCCTTCAACATGCAACAAAGAGTCATTCCAAAGTCACTAATAGTGGAGAACAAACGAAGAGATTATTGTAGGGTACGAAACCACCTCAAAGTTATTCTTTCTGATCGATCTATAATAGAGTTCGTACTAGAATAGCACCTTAAGACACAAATCAACCAAAACCCTAATGTCACCTCAAGTATCCGTGGGTATGATCATATGATATGCAGCACACAATCTCAGATTCATCTATTCAACCAACACAAAGAACTTCAAAGAGTGCCCCAAAGTTTCTACCGGAGAGTCTGATATGATGCTCATATCACTAAAATAGAGAATGTTTAATTGGCCACCTAATGTTCCTATATTCGTTTCAAAAAGCATGTGCGCCACCCACTGGTCCAACTAGTTCCACTTTCTTGATTTTACTCTTGATGCTTAGGGTTTTCCCCTTTTATCTACTCTACTATGATCTGCGTAGGTGCTTTCTGTCCTACTAGCATTACCCCACACTTCAAGCTAAACAACACAACACTCAAAATTCCAAAGCTTAGTTGTTCAAATATGATTGTGATATGATACTGATATTAGTTAACAGACACATTTAATTGGTTAGCTAAAGGTCCCACTTGAGTTTCCAAATGCATGTCGCGACATATAGAGAGACAGCAGAATTGCATTTCTTTGTCACTTGTTGACTATACTTTCTTGTCCATACCAAATCTTAGTTGTTATTTCAAAGCAAACATCGGTTGCTAACTACCCTTTGCACGGTTTGCAGCTTCAGATCTGTCATCCCGCTGCCACGGTCAACACTATACTCATCATGCTTACGGTTTCCCCAATTTATGATGACCACGATCAGCCTACGTGGTTCGTGTCGTAATAGCACTGCTCCACCCATCGAGCTAAACAAGCCTAGTTGTACAAATTCAAATCTAATATTATGTTGATATTAGTAAAACTGAGAGATGTTTAACAGCTAAATGTTCCTACTTTAGTTTTGAAATGCATGTGAGCCACATATGGAGAGACCGGAAGGAATAGTATTTCTCTGTGCGCTCGGGTTCATCATGGGTGGCCAACCGACATTGTATAGAAAGACTTGTAATATCTTCAATCTGCTTGCTCTTCTGCTCTTCTTTAAGATGATCCTCTTCTCTTCTTTAATAAGTATGTTCCTTGTTGGGAAGAGTACCAGAGACATTTGCGGTCGACTGGTCAGGTCGAGTTGTTCTCCCTTAGTATATTTTGAATCTGTCAGGTCAGATCGACTTGTTCTTCTTTACTATATGTTGAAGCTGACATCTGCGAAGTATCATCACTTTTGGATCTCTCATATTTTGAGTAGTAGGCCACATTATATTAATGCACACACCAAATTACAACATGCATGTCATCTCTCAGAAGAATTGCAGAGATAGCATAAAGGGGTTTACAGGGAGGCAGTATTGGATTAGAATCACTTCTGCATTACAAAGATAATCTCACTTGTTTTTTATGTTTTCATGCATGTCAGGTATTGAAAATTATCAAAATGAATATGAGAATGGGCGCACGAGAGGAATATTGCGGAACAATCCACTGGCTAACAAACTTGGCATGGTGGAGGATGACCTATCTTATTCACCCATCAAGGTGCTTGCTCTAACTTGCAAGGTTGTATTGGTCGCACATATTTTGCATCTGACCTCTTGCACTACTTCTACTTTGTTACACCATCTGCTTAGTTTAAGCATCATATATGAGTATATGCCATACCTATCCATTTTCTGTACCTATTCCATGTGTCGTCATACTATGTTTTTCTAGTCAAATGTTGTTCTTTCGTAATAGATATATGTCCAAAAGGAAGAGGGTGAGTGTAGATCCTCAAGGAGTACAAACTGGGTATTTGGAAAAGGTAGTGATACTTGTTAAATCAGATAGATCAGCAGCCACAAAAAACACAGGACCAACTGTACCACACTTTACCCCTACTCCACTAGCCAAACCCCTATTAGAACTGTTGAGAGCCCAGCGTCAGGTGTTGTCTATGATATCAATTCAAAATTTGAACTCCTAAATTTCTGCATGTGCCTTGCCTTCTCTCTTGTATGAAAACTAGTTTCATATGAATCTCCTTGCTCAAAGGATCATAGGATCTCACAACAATACTGAGATCTGCATTGCTCTTGTCAGTACCTCTTGCCCTTTGTCAACATACTTACACTCATTGTTGTTTGATTATGTAGCATCACTATAAATGTTCGCTTCTTTATCCTCCCTTTGCTTGAAATTATAATATCTATATTTACTCTTAGATATGAAGGAAATATGCCCTAGAGGCAATAATAAAGTTGTTATTTATATTTCCCTATATCATGATAAATGTTTATTATTCATGCTAGAATTGTATTAACCAGAAACTTAGTACATGTGTGAATACATAGACAAACAAAGTGTCCCTAGTATGCCTCTACTTGACTAGCTCGTTAATCAAAGATGGTTAAGTTTCATGACCATAGACATGTGTTGTCATTTGATGAACGGGATCACATCATTAAAGAATGATGTGATGGACAAGACCCATCCGCTAGCTTAGCATAATGATCGTTTAGTTTTATTGCTATTGCTTTCTTCATGACTTATACATGTTCATTTGACTATGAGATTATGCAACTCCCGAATACCGAAGGAACACCTTGTGTGCTATCAAACGTCACAACATAACTGGGTGATTATAGAGATGCTCTACAGGTGTCTTCGATGGTGTTTGTTGAGTTGGCATAGATCAAGATTAGGATTTGTCACTCTGTGTATCAGAGAGGTATCTCTGGGCCTTCTCGGTAATGCACATCACTATGAGCCTTGCAAGCAATGTGACTAATGATTTAGTTACGAGATGATGCATTACGGAACGCGTAAAGAGACTTGCTGGTAACGAGATTGAACTAGGTATGATGATACCGACGATCGAATCTCAGGCAAGTAACATACCGATGACAAAGGGAATAACGTATGTTGTTATGCGGTTTAACCGATAAAGATATTCATAGAATATGTAGGAGCCAGTATGAGCATCCAGGTTCCGCTATTGGTTATTGACCGGAGATGTGTCTCGGTCATATCTACATAGTTCTCGAACCCGTAGGGTCCGCACGCTTAACGTTCGATGACGATTTGTATTATGAGTTATGTGATTTGATGACCAAAGTTTGTTTGGAGTTTCGGATGAGAACACGGACATGATGAGGAGTCTCGGAATGGTCGAGAGGTAAAGATTCTTATATTGGAAGGTCGCATTTGGACATCAGAATGGTTCTGAGTAGTTCGGGCATTTTTCCAGAGTACCGGGAGGTTACCGGAACCCCCTGGGGAAGTTAATGGGCCTTAATGGGCTTTAGTGGAGAGAGGGAAGAAGGGCCACGAGGTGGCGCGCACCTCCCCCTTCCCAAACCGAATTGGACAAGGGGTTGGGGTGCGGCCCCCTCCTTCCTTCTCCTTCTGCCCTCCTTCCTTTCCCTCCGGTGGAAGAAAGGAAAAGGGGGGCCGAACCCTACTTGGACTAGGAGTCCAAGTAGGACTCCCCCCTGGCGCGCCCCTCCTGGCTAGCCTCCTCTCTCCCTCCCTCCATTATATACGTGGCCAGGGGCACCCCAATAGCACAACAAACAAGCTCTTAGCCATGTGCGGTGGCCCCCTCCACAATTCAACACCTCGGTCATATCATCGTAGTGCTTAGGTGAAGCCCTGCGCTGGTAACTTCATCATCACTATCGCCACGCCGTCATGCTAACGGAACTCTCCCTCGTCCTCAACTGGATCAAGAGCTCGAGGGATGTCATCATGCTGAACGTGTGCTGAACATGGAGGTGCCGTACATTCGGTGCTTGGATCGGTTGGATCATGAAGACGTTCGACTACATCAACCGCGTTACTAAACGCTTCCGCTTTCGGTCTACGAGGGTACATGGACACACTCTCCCATCTCGTTGCTATGCATCTCCTAGTTAGATCTTGCGTGATCATAGGAAATTGTTTGGAATTACTACATTCCCCAACAAGATAAATGTAGAATTAACACAATGGTTATGAAGTTTTTGATTGCTCATCTAAGTACCTGTTGTCATGTACTTCCTCTGTATCAAATTAATTGTTGATCAATTGGATGTATTTAAAACTTAATAGTGCTAGATACATCCATTTGAGCGACAAGTAATAGCGGACGGTGGTGGTATTACTGTACTTGCATCACAAGATAGTTGATTGTCTAGCATTACTCTGCATCTTATCTGCCCTGCCCTCCACTTTCTCCAAATTATCATATCTACATTTACTCTTACCAAAATGTTGAATAAAGCCAATGTCACTACACACGTTGATTTCTGTATTCCTCTTGTCAGTACCTTTTGCCTTGTAACGTTGTACTTAATTAATTGCTATTTGATTATGTATCATTAGTCTGCACCTGAGCTTCATTATCCTCTGTTTCTTCCAATATTATTTGATCTATATTTACTCTCTGCAAAATGTAGAATAATGGCAACGCTTATAAAGAATTTTCTTTGGGGAATTTACTGAATTATCCTTCCATCAACACGGAGAAAGGCTTTGTCCAGCCCGTGTTAACATGTAATGTAAGTTCATCCTTCTCAAGCCTCCAAACTTTGTTCTGGTATAGATTTGGATAGGCATCATTTCATCCACTGTTGTTTACATCTGATTGGATGTTTGCAACAACTACCAGTTTTAAATTGTAGTTGTAAAAACATGTTCCTTATGTAGAACAGATCCATTTATTTGCTTATATAATTGTGAAACTTGTTACGTGTCTCCTTGTTTCTCTTTCAGAGTCGTTTCTCTTATGCCAGGCAAAACTTTAGGGAAGATAGTGAGCCAAACCATCTTGAGGACAGCGAGATGACCCCAAGGTCTTGTCTTGATGAAGACAGTGAGTTGAAGCTACTCACCAGCAGGTGTGAGATAACCTCTGTGCAGTCGTTGCCTCAATCAGTTTGACTTCTTCAGTCTCAACTTAAAGCGGAAAGGCTTGCTTCGGCTCAGCTCCGACTTGAAGTCAAAGATGCAATGAAGATATTAGAGGACTGCCTTGCGCACTATGGTGCCATACAACTAGGGATGGAGCATCTATCGTTGACACAACTGAGGTCTCATGAGCTTGTTCGGCTCCTTGCGGGGCATGTCCTGAACAGGCCCAGTGCCTTCTGAAGTGCTCTCAGTTTTGTATATTCTTTTATCGGTGCGTTTATATGCACTGGTGGCGACCTTCGATGCTCAGTGTATGTACTCCATGGTCACATTGAGCTTTATTATCACTGGTAGCGAACTTTGATTCCCAGTGGATGTAATATGCCGTAATTTCTTTATTGTATAGTCTAGGTTTATTCTTTGCTTGGTATGTTGTAATTTAGGCGAGAAGGTTCAGTGGATCTCAGTGTTGTCGGTCTTTAGGCCGGCCTGTTACTCATATGGGCCAAAATGTGGGCCTATAATCATCTTGGGCCATTAGCAGGTCTAAACCTATAGTAGTTTCCCGCCTTTAACAGGCCAAGTAAAGTTCTGGCCAGCTGGGCTAGAGAATACCATGGGATTTTAACAGGCTAAAACCTAGACTGGGCTAGAGTTGAGCCAAAAAATTACGGGCCAATACAGGCCGAAACTGCCTAAGGCCCATGTTAGGCCCAAATATGACGAGCAGTTAACATGCCAAAATATATCTCGGGCCTGTTTGGCCCAATAAAATTATGGGATTTCACTGGTACGCGTTGGTGCTATACAAACAGGTTTTAACCCCTTTCCGCAACGACACTTGGAACCATCGCCAAGTGAGTGTGGGCGATAGGGGGGTCCTTCCCACACGACCCAGAAACCGTCGGGGATAGGGAGCCTTGATGCATACAGTTGTCCCTATATAACCGTTTTCGATATCTCGAATATCCCAAAAGCTTCATCCTTGCTACTCATTTGTGCTCGCATTGCCATCGCAGTCAGAGTTTTGTGGTTTTACCTAAAACCAAGCAGATTCCAGGCAGATTCCAGGCACGGGAGTTTTACAATGTCTGGCACATCACAAACAGTTCATGATTATAAACCATGTACAATAGGTAGACAATCACACACATTTAGTTTTCCCGCACCATATGTGATAGTGTCTGACATCACACATGCTTTGTAAACGGCAACTGTGTGCATGCTTGCACACATTTCCTCTCTGTGAACCGTCTCGGATTATGGTGTATATCACAAACGTTTGTGTTTTACCAACCGTGTGTGCCGTAATGACCTGCACAACGTAATTTCGCCCTAATTTAATTGCTGCTATTTAAAATTGTACCTAATTTAAACTTGAAATTAGGCTATAGCTTTATTCATATCCATCAGGTTCAAACAACCAATGCATTATTCAATTCACAGGTACATATGTTTAAGAATTACATAAGCACCAAATAAAGAATGATGAACCAGGGTTCTATACTTGTACTATTATAGATGGTAAAGAAAGAGGCGACAAACATTCCGGTTGCTGAACAAGGTGAAGCCGAATGGCCCTATTGTCCTCTCCTGGACGCAAAAGGCATGCAGGACTCTAGTCCAACCCCTTGTGATGGTCGGCCACCAATCATGTAGTTTGAGAGGTAATCTTGAGTAAACTACTTCAGGATCCACTGCAAAAGAAAAAAGATTAAGATGTTGTCATCTAACACAACTCATTACGGGCAGTAAAAATAAGGCTACAAGGTTCTTACTTACCATCCTGCAGTTCACTGTTGTCTTGCATAAAGTGTAAACAAATAGTTCAATTGACATATTTTGACCCATTTTAGTAACAATCTTTATCAGTTTCCTCAGTTGATGCTGGTTCATGAATATCTCATTGCCCCATACGCAGAAAGGGTCGAAGTGTGGATCTTTGGCAATGATATATGTACCTAAAAGTACCAAGTTAATATTATAAGCTAAACAACAATTAAAAAATGATGTAGTACAACACTCCCTCCATCCCATTATATAAGATTGTATTACATGTATATCTAGACATCATCAGAACATTAAGGTAACAATCTTCCTTGTTGCTATGTAGCCTGGGATTGCATATTTAGTCATTCAGTACAATGCATGTTGCTATGTAGCCTCAGATATATTAA
Source organism: Triticum aestivum (assembly GCF_018294505.1). Classification (NCBI taxonomy): domain Eukaryota; kingdom Viridiplantae; phylum Streptophyta; class Magnoliopsida; order Poales; family Poaceae; genus Triticum; species Triticum aestivum. The sequence goes on from NC_057806.1 coordinate 269,292,361, forward strand.
ATACGGCCCTAGTTAACCTACTGATAAATGGGTTACAGATATATTCAGTGAAATGTCCGATTCGACGATTAATCCCTTATCAGCCCCAGGCTATATGGTACCAGCTACCGATATCCTGAACAGTGAGTACATATAAGCAATGCAATGAAACTAACCTCGATGGAAAACAACACTGTTCTCAATATTGTCTTGCATGAGTACATATAAAGGCATGTTAAGCACAACATGCTAAACATCAACCAAATATACCCATGGTAGACAACATAATCTACAAATGATAGATTCAGTGTGCGGGCTTAAGCACGCTAGTTAAGCAAAACAAGAAGTGGAAATGTGTGTTAACTGCATCAGGCATAACATTTAAAAACAAGCAAATAGTCATTCAAACTGATATTGTGCAGGTCTACAGTACACTAGTTATTGTTAAAAAATGAAAAGGCATGTTAACTGCAATATCCTTAACAGCAACCAAATATCATAATTGATAGTGGTATTATTGAAACTATTATTGATGAAATTGAACGGCACGACAAATAGTTGCACATATAGAGCATCACATTATGAAGAACTAAAATAAACAAGTCATAAGGACATCTCTAGGCGATCCTTAAAAAGTTAAAGGACTAAAACTGATGAGGACATCAATACAATTGTTACACCCACAGCCCCTGCTGCTATACATACTGGACCAATTACTAGAGCTCGTGCACGCCAACTAAATTACCAGGTACTTTCGTTTCTTGGTAATGATTCTAATGTTCATGAGAATATGATGCTGCCTAAATTGGATACATTTGTTTTGCTTACAAATGAAGGGCCTAGCTTGGAGAAGGATGAACATTGGAGCAAGAACAAGCATGGAGATGATGGCATGCGCAAGGGAAACAAGAACGGAGTTACAAGTGATGATTTCAGGACTTTGAAGCCACCATAATGGGTGCATGAAGCCTTGGACGAAATATACAAGATGCCACTTCACAAATTTCGTCCCGAGGCTATTTTAGGTGCTGCGTCACCTTATTATTGGGCCAGGCCCATGTAATTTCGAAATACATAAGTATAGGCTATTTTTAGAGTCCGTATGTGTGGGGAAACAAGAGATAGGGTTGATTTCGGACCCCTCCACCAAGGGCCACGAAATTCCCCCCCCCTCTTCCTCCATATATACAGCCCTTAGGGCATCGTTTAGACTTTGGGTTTTGTTTAGATTAAAAGTTCGCCATAGCTGCAACTTCGCGTACTTCGTTTGTGTTCAACGACCAGACAAAGGCGTCACAGAACCCCACCTTGATCAATAAAGCTTTCATCTTATATTCGCAATATCCAGATTGCAATATCAGTTTCTTGCTTGTTCTTCGTTTGCTCGCAGGAAACAGACCCTCGTGGTCAGGTTGATCGTGCTCCGGCGTGGTCAATAACCTCTCGGAGTTGGTTTAGCGATTGCTAAGGCGCGACGTCCTCGCACGTTCGTAGTCGGATCGTCAAAGTCGACTTCCACCAAAGCGAAATCCATCATCTCATCGAAAGACGGGACACCTTTGCCTCTATCAAGTGGTATCAGATTTCCAGGTTGCTCGGTGAGATTTTACAGTTTTTCGTAGTTTAGATCGAGTCTGTTCTTCATACCTACAGTCCACGAAAAAGCCACAAAAAAAATTAGGGTTAGTTCATCATATCCGAACCAATCTGAGCCTTTGCATAATCTTTTTAGGGTTTTGCTTTGTTGAATTTGCGGTTGCATCGTCGTGTCTAGTTGCTGGTCTTAGAGTCTAGTCTTTTAGAGTTTCGAGTTCTGGTCATAAGTTGTCACGCCGCCGCCGCACCATCATCATCGCCCCTGCCATCTACCACCACCGCTCCGAATTCGTATCCATATACCACCACCAATCCGTGTCAATATACCACCACCGATCCATATCCATATACTACCACCGGTACCACCACCGCTGCCATATACCACCACCATATATCCACCACCAATCCGAGTTCCTTGCTTATTAGGGTTGTTTTCGAGATCCATCTAGATTCCGATTCGTGTTTCCTTGCCGGAGTAGGTTTCGGAAAAAAAAAGAGTCGGGTAGCCACGCTCCGTTTAGGCCCAAAATTTTTCGAAAACGCATTTTTCGAAAAAATTTCTGGCTATCCTATTTTTAGGTGTTTCTGAGTGTTTTGAGACAGGTGCCATTATAGGAAGTTTTTTTTGACCCGTTTCCAGTTTTTGGGTCCGGGCAGTCGAAAAAAAAAATTTGGTCGAAAAATTTCGTGCCCATCCTGTCAGTTTGAGCTAGGAAGAGTTTTGAGACACTCGCCATTATAGTGATTTTTCGCAAAAAAAAAGCAGCGCAAAAAAAAAGAGCGCAAAAAAAAAGAGCGAAAAAAAAATTCAGAGTGTGCTTTTCCCTTGTTTAGGTGCCGCGCCGTGATTTTGTTGGTGTTCTAGGCTCGCGTCTCTAGCACAGTCTAGCCTAGGACCAGCACAGTACCGTCGTTGAGCGTTTATTCAACTTTGCATCTCTGAATTGATTATTGCTGACCCTTTTTGCTACCATAGTATAAGCCTTCCCAGCTCCACATACATCTACGTCGTGCGTTTGACTCTCCCTGGTAATCGCTCTATCCAAGCTTTGAGAGTTTTGACTACAACGGTTGCCGATCACCGCCTGTTGCTGGGTAAGAACTGGTAAGAATTTGAGTTTTGCTTGACGGATTTGTGACACCCACCACCACCACTTGTTCGTAGTCTGTAGGATCATATTCTTGTGTGTTTCTATTGCTGCTAACCATGCCAGGATCACAAGCCGACGAGATTGACTGGGAGAATTTATCGAACAAGGAGCTTCATGATAAGTTTCAGCAAATGATGACTGAACAGGTGCAAGATGTGCTGAACAATTTTGAAGAGGCCATGGAGAAGATCACTGGCCTTGAGAAGACGTTTGAAACAAAGCTCGATAACAGATTTAATGAATTGCTCGCGCGTCTTCCACCACCACCACCCGCTGCACCTAACGCACCTCTCCAACAACAACAACAACGACTACCTCCACGTCGCGAAATAGACCTTCGCCGAGCGAGCCGTGTTCCTCTTGCGTTTGGCCAAACTGTTGGTGCTGCTGTTGATACTTCTGTGGCTCCTGCTACTGCTGTTGCTGGTACCCAGGAGGATGATGAGTATGCGGGCGATTATGAGGATGAGGTTGATCAAAATCAGATCTACGAGCAGCCACCAGCACCACCACCAGCAGGTCGACCTCAGGTATATATTCGTAATGGTAGGCCTGCACCACCACCTCAGGTACGAGATGATGTCCATATTCCTAAACTGAAATTGAATATTCCACCATTTGAGGGTAGATATGTTCCTGATATATATCTTACTTGGGAGTTAGAAACTGAACAACGATTTACATGTTTACAATATCCTGAGGAGAGAAGAGTTGCTGCTGCTGTTTGTGCTTTCTCTAGTTTTGCATGTGTATGGTGGTCTGAACATTGTAGATTGTATCCTATTCCAACTACTTGGGCTGCTTTGAAAACTGCTATGCGTACGCGTTGGGTTCCACCATATTATCAACGTGAATTGCTTCAAAAATTACAGCGCTTAAGACAAGGAAAAAATTCTGTAGAAGAATATTATCAGGAATTACAAACTGGCATGATTAGATGTGGTATTGTTGAGGAGAATGAAGCTATGCTTGCACGTTTTCTGGGTGGATTAAATAGAGAGATTCAGACCATTCTAGACTATAAGGAGTATACTAATATCACTCGTTTATTCCATCTTGCTTGTAAAGCTGAACGTGAAGTGCAGGATCGACAAGCATTGGGGCGAACTAACTTTTCTGCAGGCCGACCTTCATCATGGACACCACGTGCATCTTCTACTTCAACTGCACCAGCACCTCCATCCGGTGCCACCTCCAGCCGTGATACAAAAAAACAGGCACAACCACCATTATCTGCCAAGAGCGCACCTGCGGGGCCTGCACAGCGTTCTTCTTCTTCCATGGCATCAACAGGGCACACAAGTGATATTATTTGTCGTCGTTGTAAGGGAGGAGGTCATTATGCGAGGGAATGCAAATCTCCGCGTGTGATGATTGCTACCGCGGATGGTGGATATGAGTCCGCTAGTGACTATGATGAGGAGACATTGGCTCTTATTACACGTGAAGAACATGGTGGAGATGATTCTGATCATGAGACGCAATACATGGCTCCTGAAGACGCTGACAGGTATGAATGTTTAGTTGCTCAACGTGTTTTGAGTGTGCAGGTCACACAAGCTGAGCAAAATCAGAGGCACAATTTGTTCCATACCAAGGGAGTTGTGAAGGAACGTTCTGTGCGCGTCATAATAGACGGAGGGAGCTGCAACAACTTGGCTAGCATGGAGATGGTGGAGAAGCTTTCTCTCACCACAAGACCACATCCACATCCTTACTACATCCAATGGTTCAACAACAGCGGCAAGGTTAAGGTAACACGTACTGTTCGTGTGCATTTTAGTATCTCTACATATGCTGATTATGTTGATTGTGATGTGGTTCCTATGCAAGCATGTTCCTTATTACTTGGTAGACCATGGCAATTTGATAAAAATTCTGTACACCATGGTAGAAACAATCACTATACTCTTGTTCATAAGGATAAAAATATTACTTTGCTTCCTATGACTCCTGATTCCATTGTGAAAGATGATATTAATAGAGCTAATAAAGCAAAACAGGAGACGAATAAGAGTGAAAATCAGATTGTGGCAAAAGAATTTGAGCAACAAATGAATCCTAATAATAAACCATCTAGTGTTGCTTCTGAAATTAAATTGAAAAGTGCATGTTTATTTGCCACCAAATCTGATATTGATGAGCTAGATTTCAGCAAATCTGTTTGCTATGCTTTTGTGTGCAAAGAGGCATTATTTTCATTCGAGGACGTGCCTTCCTCTTTGCCTCCTGCTGTCACTAACATTTTGCAGGAGTTTGCTGACGTCTTTCCACAAGACGTGCCACCGGGATTACCGCCTATTCGAGGGATTGAGCATCAGATTGACTTAATTCCCGGTGCTTCACTGCCAAACCGTGCACCATACCGTACCAATCCAGAGGAGACGAAGGAGATTATGCGTCAAGTACAAGAGCTTCTCGACAAAGGTTATATACGCGAATCCCTTAGTCCTTGTGCTGTTCCTATTATTCTAGTGCCGAAAAAGGATGGTACATCACGTATGTGTGTTGATTGTAGAGGCATTAATAATATTACTATTCGTTATCGTCATCCTATTCCTAGGCTAGATGATATGCTTGATGAATTGAGTGGCTCTACAATATTCTCCAAAGTTGATTTACGTAGTGGATACCATCAAATTCGTATGAAATTGGGAGATGAATGGAAAACAGCATTCAAAACTAAGTTTGGATTATATGAGTGGTTAGTCATGCCTTTTGGGTTAACTAATGCACCTAGTACTTTCATGAGATTGATGAACGAAGTTTTACGTGCTTTCATTGGACGATTTGTGGTAGTTTACTTTGATGACATATTGATTTATAGCAGATCTTTGGAAGAACATTTGGAACATTTACGTGCTGTTTTTATTGCTCTACGTGATGCACGTTTGTTTGGTAACCTTGGGAAGTGCACCTTTTGCACCGACCGAGTATCTTTTCTTGGCTATGTTGTTACTCCACAGGGAATTGAAGTTGACAAAGCCAAGATTGAAGCTATTGAGAGTTGGCCGCAGCCCAAAACGGTCACACAAGTGAGGAGTTTTCTTGGCCTCGCTGGATTCTATAGGCGTTTTGTGAGAGATTTCAGCACCATTGCTGCACCTCTCAACGAGCTTACAAAGAAGGATGTGCCTTTTGTTTGGGGTACCGCACAGGAAGAAGCCTTCACGGTATTGAAAGATAAGTTGACACATGCTCCTTTACTCCAACTTCCTGATTTTAATAAGACTTTTGAGCTTGAATGTGATGCTAGTGGAATTGGATTAGGAGGTGTGTTATTACAAGATGGCAAACCTGTTGCATACTTTTCTGAAAAATTGAGTGGGCCTAGTCTGAATTATTCTACTTATGATAAAGAATTATATGCTCTTGTTCGGACTTTAGAAACATGGCAACATTATTTATGGCCCAAAGAATTTGTTATACATTCTGATCATGAATCTTTGAAACATATTAAAAGTCAAGCTAAACTGAATCGTAGACATGCTAAATGGGTTGAATTCATTGAGACTTTCCCTTATGTCATTAAACACAAGAAGGGAAAAGAAAATGTTATTGCTGATGCATTGTCTCGTCGCTATACTATGCTTTCACAACTTGACTTCAAAATATTTGGTTTGGAGACCATCAAAGATCAATATGTGCATGATGCTGATTTTAAAGATGTAATGCAGAATTGTAAAGAAGGAAGAATGTGGAACAAGTTTGTCGTTAATGATGGATTTGTGTTTCGTGCTAACAAGCTATGCATTCCAGCTAGCTCCGTTCGTCTTTTGTTGTTGCAGGAGGCGCATGGAGGAGGATTAATGGGACACTTTGGCGTGAAGAAGACGGAGGACGTACTTGCTACACATTTCTTTTGGCCAAAGATGAGACGGGATGTTGAGCGTTTTATTGCTCGATGCACTACATGTCAAAAAGCTAAGTCACGACTCAATCCTCATGGTTTATATATGCCTTTGCCTGTACCTAGTGTTCCTTGGGAGGATATATCTATGGACTTTGTTTTAGGTTTACCTCGAACAAAGAAGGGGAGGGATAGCATATTTGTTGTCGTGGATAGATTCTCGAAAATGGCACACTTTATACCATGTCATAAAAGCGATGATGCTGTTAATGTTGCTGATTTGTTCTTTCGTGAAATTATTCGCTTGCATGGTGTGCCAAATACTATTGTTTCAGATCGTGATACTAAATTTCTTAGCCACTTTTGGAGATGTTTATGGGCTAAGTTGGGGACTAAACTGCTTTTTAGTACTACTTGTCACCCCCAAACTGATGGACAAACTGAAGTAGTCAATAGAACGTTGTCTACTATGCTTAGGGCTGTTTTGAAGAATAATAAGAAAATGTGGGAGGAATGCTTGCCTCATATTGAATTTGCTTATAATCGTTCATTGCATTCTACTACTAAGATGTGCCCTTTTGAAGTTGTGTATGGTTTCCTACCTCGTGCACCTATTGATTTGTTGCCTCTTCCATCTTCGGAGAAGGTTAATTTTGATGCTAAACAACGTGCTGAATTGATTTTAAAAATGCATGAGTTAACTAAGGAAAACATTGAGCGCATGAATGCTAAATATAAACTTGCTGGAGATAAGGGTAGAAAACATGTTGTGTTTGCACCTGGAGATCTTGTTTGGTTACATTTGCGTAAGGATAGATTTCCTGATTTGCGCAAATCAAAGTTAATGCCACGTGCTGATGGTCCCTTTAAGGTGTTAGAGAAAATAAATGATAATGCATATAAACTTGAGCTGCCTGCAGATTTTGGGGTTAGTCCCACTTTTAACATTGCAGATTTGAAGCCTTATTTGGGTGAGGAAGATGAACTTCCGTCGAGGACGACTTCATTTCAAGAAGGGGAGGATGATGAGGACATCAATACAATTGTTACACCCACAGCCCCTGCTGCTATACATACTGGACCAATTACTAGAGCTCGTGCACGCCAACTAAATTACCAGGTACTTTCGTTTCTTGGTAATGATTCTAATGTTCATGAGAATATGATGCTGCCTAAATTGGATACATTTGTTTTGCTTACAAATGAAGGGCCTAGCTTGGAGAAGGATGAACATTGGAGCAAGAACAAGCATGGAGATGATGGCATGCGCAAGGGAAACAAGAACGGAGTTACAAGTGATGATTTCAGGACTTTGAAGCCACCATAATGGGTGCATGAAGCCTTGGACGAAATATACAAGATGCCACTTCACAAATTTCGTCCCGAGGCTATTTTAGGTGCTGCGTCACCTTATTATTGGGCCAGGCCCATGTAATTTCGAAATACATAAGTATAGGCTATTTTTAGAGTCCGTATGTGTGGGGAAACAAGAGATAGGGTTGATTTCGGACCCCTCCACCAAGGGCCACGAAATTCCCCCCCCCTCTTCCTCCATATATACAGCCCTTAGGGCATCGTTTAGACTTTGGGTTTTGTTTAGATTAAAAGTTCGCCATAGCTGCAACTTCGCGTACTTCGTTTGTGTTCAACGACCAGACAAAGGCGTCACAGAACCCCACCTTGATCAATAAAGCTTTCATCTTATATTCGCAATATCCAGATTGCAATATCAGTTTCTTGCTTGTTCTTCGTTTGCTCACAGGAAACAGACCCTCGTGGTCAGGTTGATCGTGCTCCGGCGTGGTCAATAACCTCTCGGAGTTGGTTTAGCGATTGCTAAGGCGCGACGTCCTCGCACGTTCGTAGTCGGATCGTCAAAGTCGACTTCCACCAAAGCGAAATCCATCATCTCATCGAAAGACGGGACACCTTTGCCTCTATCAAGTGGTATCAGCAATTTTTGGCATTGTCTAGTGGATATCAATGCAGACACCGCAGTGTTAACATTAGAGGGCAATTGCCGTTTCTTACCGCTCAAACAGAAGTTGGGAAGGCTCAAGTGTCACTGCAATGATATGTCAACGCTCATGGCCGCTTTGGTTAAATACGCAGATTCAGATAATACCAATGACCCGGATTCGGAGGAGGACAAACCGGGGAAAGGTAAGAAAAACGGCAACGCCAAGGGTTAGCACCATAATCCGGCAGGCCATGGAAACGGCGGTTAACGCAAGGCCGACAGCAGCTTGGACTTTGTTGCTAACACTAATGCACAGGAGAATGGCCAGCGCCGTAAGGGCAAGCAGCCCTAGAGGGGCGGAGGTTCAGGCCCCAATTTGGAACGCCTGTTAAATCAACCCTGTCCAAAGCATGGATCAAAGGAGAAGCCGACATCACATCTTTGGAAGGACTGTTATATCATGTGGGATTTCAAGAATTCCAATATGTTCCAGTATGATAACGGCCTGCCCGGCGGTTCAGGAGGAGGTTTCCATGGGCCGGGTTATGACGGTGGTGGTTTCGGTTTAGGATTTCAAGGCAACCAAACCGGACACATCAATCAAGGGCACCAAGGCAACCAGGGAGGTTACAATCATCAGGGGAATCAACAGCAGCAGCAGTCAGGTTATCAGAGCAATCCCAAACAGCTAAATAGCGGGCAATATCATGTCTTCACCACTAGTTTGTGTAAGCGTGATCAGAAGCTTCACAAGAGGGCAGTAAACTCTGTTGAACCGGCAGTACCTCAGTACTTGCGCTAGTCTGAGCAACCTATTTTGTGGAGTAGAGAGGATCACCCACCCCGGGTTGATAATCCAGGTCACTTGGCCCTGGTGGTAGCCCCTCAAGTTGGGGGATACAAGTTTACTAAAGTGCTCATGGATGGCAGGGAGCAGTATCAACATTCTGTATTATGACACATTCCGCCGTATGGGGTTGATAGATAAGAATCTTAAACCGTCAAATACTGTCTTTCATGGCGTGGTGCCTGGTAAGTCTGCATATCCTGTTGGCAAGATAGCCTTAGAGGTGGCTTTTGGAGATGATTATGATTCAAGGTCAGAAACATTGACGTTTGAGGTGGTAAAAATTAAAAGTCTGTACCATGCTTTGTTTGGGCGGCCGGCTTATGCTAAGTTCATGGCAAGGCCATGTTATGTTTATTTACAGCTTAAAATGCTAGGTCATAAGGGGACTATCACAGTACATGGAAGCAGAAAGATTGCTTTGGAATATGAGGAAGGTGATGCGGCTTATGCTGAGTCGGTTTGTGCCACGGAAGAGTTGAAATTCTATAAGGAGCAAGTTGATCCGGCAGATATGACCTCTTTGAAAAAGCTGACTACGGAACATGATCCGGCGTTGAAGTTCAAATCGGCTACAGATACTAAGATGGTTGACTTTGTTCCTGGCGATTCATCCAAACAGTTCAACATCAGCGCTAACCTGGATCCCAAATAGGAAAGCGCGCTCATTGAGTTCATCCGTGAGAATCGGGACATCTTTGCATGGAAACCTTCTGACATGCCAGGTGTACCAAGGGAACTCGCTGAGCACACACTCAAAATTGAACCTTAGTTTAAACCGGTCCGGCAGTTCCTCCGCCGCTTCAATGAAGAAAGACGTAAGGCTATCGGTGAAGAGGTAGCCCGTCTGTTGGCTGCAGGGTTTATTGTAGAGGTCTTTCACCCAGAGTGGTTGGCTAATCCAGTGCTGGTTCTTAAGAAAAATGGCACTTGGCGTATGTGTGTGGATTACATAGATTTAAACAAGGCTTGCCCTGCAGACCCCTTTGCTCTCCCTCGCATTGATCAGATAATTGATGCTACGGCAGGTTGTGACCGTTTGTGTTTTCTGGATACTTACTCTGGTTATCATCAGATCAAGATGGCAGTTAAGGACCAGGAGAAGACAGCTTTCATAACTCCCTTTGGAGGTTTCTGCTATGTGTCCATGCCTTTTGGACTCAAGAGTGCCCAGGCAACTTACCAGCGATGTGTCCAGAATTGCCTTCATAAGCAAATTGGGCGCAATGTTCATGCATATGTGGACGATATTGTGGTAAAGTCCAGAAAAGAGGAGACATTGATAGATGATTTGAGAGAAACCTTTGACAATCTCCGGGTTTACAATATGATGCTCAATCCGGAGAAGTGTGTCTTTGGTGTCCTAGCGGGCAATCTCTTGGGTTTTCTGGTGTCCAACAGAGGCATTGAGGCTAATCCGGAAAAGATTGCAGCAATTACATCCTTGGCTAAACCGGCGTGTATCAACAACGTTCAACGTCTGGCCGACCGGATTACAGCCTTGAGCCGGTTTATCAGTCGCCTTGGAGAGAAGGTCATCCCTTTATATCAGATGCTCAAGAAACAGATAACTTTGTCTGGAGCGAGGCAACTGATAAAGCATTCGAGGATCTGAAGAGGCAGCTAGTTGAACCGCCCATACTTGCAGCACCAATCGATAAAGAGCTGTTATTGCTGTACATGGCTGCTAATGCCCGGGCTGTTAGCGTAGCTATTTTCATAGAGCGCAAGGAGCTTGGCAAAGAATATCCAGTTCAACGGCCGATTTATTATATTAGTGAGGTGCTCATTGAGTCAAAGCAGAGGTATCCGCATTGGCAGAAGTTGGTGTATGGAGTGTTTATGGCAAGCCGGAAGCTTAAACATTATTTTCAGGGCCATCCCATCACAGTGGTCAGTTCAGCTCCTCTGGGTGATATCATTCAAAACAGAGAAGCAACTGGCCGGATTGCCAAGTGGGCTATTGAGCTTGGACCTCATGGGCTCAAATATATACCCCGCACAACGATCAAATCCCAGGCACTTGTGGACTTCATCAATGATTGGACAGAGTTGCAGGCACCTGAAGAGAAACCAGATAATACATATTGGACTATTCATTTTGATGGGTCCAAACAGTTGGAGGGCTCGGGGGCTGGAGTCATACTAACTTCCCCACGAGGTGACAAGTTTTGTTATGTCCTCCGTTTATTGTTCCCTTGTACTAACAATGCAGATGAATATGAGGCTTTGCTCCACGGTCTTCGGATGGCTAAGGAGATGAATTTGAGCCGGGTTAAGTGCTTTGGCGATTCAGATCTAGTGGCTCAGCAGGTGTCTGGCACTTGGGATTCTAAAGACCCAATCATGGACGCATATCAGCGAGAGGTGGACACAGTGGCTGGTCACTTTAAGGGTTATCAGGTGGACCATATAGACCGGCGGAAGAATGAAGCGGCGGACGCTTTAAGTTGTCTTGGTTCCCAGTGTAAACCAGTCCCGACCAATGTCTTTCTTGATGTATTGCATAATCCGTCAGTCAAGGTGCCAACTGAAGAAGATTTGGCTATTCCTGATCCGGAGGCTCAGTTGGTGGCAGCTCTGCATGCCATACCGGATTGGACAATCCTGTATCTGGCTTACATGAACCAGGGCAAGTTACCAGACGATGAAATGTTGCCCCGACAGATAATCCGGCGTTCCAAGTCCATGACCATACTCAATGGGGAGTTACATCGCTACAGCGTTTCAGGAGTAATTCAACGTTGTGTTTCTCCTCAAGAAGGTTGTGAGATTTTGCGAGAAATCCATGAAGGGGACTGTGGTCACCATGCCGGTTCAAAGTCTTTGGTTGCTAAAGCTTTTCACCACGTTTTTTACTGGTTGACAGCACACGCCGATGCGGAGGATTTGGTCAAGAGATGTGACGGCTGTCAGAAATTCGCACGTCGTGCTCACGTGCCGGCTCAAGAGCTGAGGATGATTCCAATAACTTGGCTGTTTGTGACTTGGGGGCTTGATATGGTTGGACCCTTCAAACGATCCAAGGACAAAAAGACCCACTTATTAGTGCCAGTTGATAAATTCACCAACTGGGTGGAAGCAGAGCCAGTCAGCAAGTGTGATGCGGCCACGGCGGTTCAATTCATCAAAAAGGTGATATTCCGGTTTGGTTTTCCACACAACATTATAAATGATAATGGCACTAACCTGTCAAAAGGGGAGATGGAGGAATTTTTCCAGTGTGAGCACATCCGGCTTGATCTAGCATCGGTGGCTCACCCCCAGTCTAATGGTCAAGCGGAAAGGGCAAATCAAGAAATTCTACGAGGTATCAAACCCAGGCTTATGGTTCCCTTAAAGCGGACACCGGTTTGTTGGGTTGAGGAGCTACCCTCTGTGTTGTGGAGCATCAACACCACACGCAATAGATCTACGGGTTACACACCTTTCTTCATGGTCTATGGAGCGGAGGTCGTTCTTCCTAGTGATATCCGTCATGACTCGCCCCGTGTGACGTCTTATGTTGAAGCTGATAATGAAAAGGCACGTCAGGATTCTCTGGACCTGTTGGATGAAGAGCGTGATCTTGCAGCAGCACGATCGGCGATTTATCAACAAGATCTCCGACGTTATCACAGCCGCCGGGTTAAAACCAGAACCTTTCAAGAAGGCGATTTGGTGCTCCGGCTCATCCAGGATCAGACTGATATGCACAAGTTATCCCCACCTTGGGAAGGACCCTTCGTGCTCAGCAAAAATCTGCACAACGGGTCTTACTACCTCATTGATCTTCGAGAGCACAACGATTCACGCCAATCGGAGGAGGAGACCAAGCGGCCATGGAACATAGCTCTCCTTCGGCCTTACTATACTTGAAGCCATAGGCTCTTCATCTGTACATATTTATGACAGTGTATATATCATATAATAAACCGGAGCCTCCATCATAAGCGGGGTATCTGTTCTTTTTACATCCTGTGTGTGTGTTATACAAGTTAACTGACAAAGCGGAGTTTTTATTAATCCGGTCTTAGCAGTTGCACGGATATAAAGAAAATCACTAGGGGGCTTGGTCATATTTAGGCTACAGTTACACCTCTTGATCGGTTTTGAAACCACGAAGGGAAATCACTAGGGGGCTCGGTTGTTATCACACCATAGCTACACCTCTTGATAGGCATTTAGGCCACAACAGAAAAATATGTGGAGCCAAAGAGAGTGTTGCACAAAGCACAGACTCAAACATGGGCACACATTGAGCACATCTCACAAAGTTACTTGGGGGCTCTTTTTGCAAAGCAACAAAGAGTTTGAAAGGACCCTTGTAATTGGCTATCAAGCCATGGCTTGGAAGCCTGGTGTATTCACCTAAAAACCCGGGTTAACCTGCCTTCATCAAGTAAGCCACTCCTATCCAGGTAATCCTGGTATGACCCTTCAAACGTTTGACATGTCAATCTTTTATAGACCCTGAACTTGTCAAAGTTAAAACGATGATTGGTTAATTGGAGGCCCATCTTAAAAGGCTTTGTTAAATGGTTGAACTCAGAGGCCTGGCAGCCCATGAAAAGCCTCGATTTGGAGCCTGGCAGCTCGTAAAAAGCCTTGCATATTTTTTCTTTTTGAGTTTTATTTGTTGAAGTTCATTCGAATCTTTTGATAATCCGGCGTCCTTGACCCGGCTTGCTTTTCAACTATAAGTTGTTAGCACATGATCAGTTATAAACCGGTGTTTATTGACCCGGTCTGGTTTGACTAAATCACCAGTGTTATAAAGAAAACCCGGTCGTTATCCCGGTCCGGTTTAATAAATAGACTGGCATTACAAAGATGGAGTTATCAACATTCCGGATTGGTATTAACACCTTTGTCGTATACACAGTTGGTCAACCAAAGAGGTATGTTCTGTACATTGCTTTTTGTACAAACACTTGCTTATTCATCTAGGTGTTATATACTTCTCGGACATCATGACCCGTCTAGCGGTAAACCGCTAGATACTTTTAAGTTGTTGTACCCAGGAACACAATTCATTAGGGGTTATGCATAAATATATCCCAAAAAGTGGCACAAGATTGTCACAAAGCATTATGAAACATGCTCGATGGCATGGCAGATAAACGAAGTTTTTGGCTATCCTATTACAAGAAGCCTTCAAAGCGGCTCCAATAGTATCATTGTTTTTCACAGTAGCCATGTAAACCGGCGACCGGATCAGGACTCTTCATCTGGACAGTTTGACGGCTGAGGGTCAGTTGGTGTGGGCACTTCTTCATCCCTCCCCAGAAGCTGGAAATCAACCGTTGACCAATCAATTCCAGTTAAAGCTTGGAACATTGCTTCTTCATGGATAAGATTGGAAGCGTTAATATCAGGAGCATAAGTGTGCTTACGAATCGGAGGCACAAGTTCTTCAACTTCGTGGATGTCGGCCGACTGTCTTTTCCCCTCTGCATCATAAAACGGTTGAAAATGAGACAGATCGGTATCATCGGCCAACTTGCTGGCTGTTGGCTGCTGGCCGCATCTATTTGGTCAGCCGCCGAAGGTCATCATTGTTGAAGTTTGAACCGTCTTCCTTTACACCTGGGTATCCTTTAATAATATCCTCCGCTTCATGGTCTGGAATCCAGGCTTTGGCTCGGATCAGTGCAGTTAAAGCTCCGGCTCTGGCAGCTGCTTTCTTCAACTCAGCAATACGGGCTGGTAACATGGACAACTTCTCAAGAGTTTCTTTAATCAAAGTTGGGGCCGGTTTGTTATAAGCTGCCGTGCAAATAGCCCCTTGAGACCCAGAGTACAGCTGTTCAACCAATGTATATGCCGCTTTGAGCTTCATCCGCATATCTGTACCAAGATGAGCGATCCGAGTGCCTGCCAAAGATTTTTCAACATTTTGGTCAGTGATAAGGTTCATCGACTTGTGCAACACACATAAGCAGACACTTACCAAAGTTAGCAGAGGTCATAGCATTGATTTGGCGTTTCAAACCGGCTAGTTCATCTACCACTGGCTTCAGGGCTGCCTCAGCGTCTTCAGCTCTTTTCGTTAAACTGGATTTCTGGTTTCCTAGTCAGCACGATCTTTGTTGAAAGATTCTTTCAGCTTTTCCATTACGGCCAGGGCCTGGGCCAGCTCCTCTTTGGCTTTTGAAGCCTCAGCTTGTTGTGACTTCACATTCTCTTGCAAGTCAGAATTTTGGGCATCTTTGCTTTTCAGTTCAGCCTGCAACGTTGAAGGTATATTAAACAAACAACATATATATGTGCTAAGTACAAAGCGTATAACAAGTTATGCACTTCATACTTGGGGGCTAATGCCAATTGGCTCTAAAAGTACTACGTTTTATACAAGTCTCCAGAACAATGCAAGCATTATCCTTGACACTTGGGGGCTAATGTGCGTCTGTTCTAAAACGGATGTGTGGATTAAAACCCGGATTAACTTGCCAAAGTTAAACCGGCCTTTGGGGGCTATGCTGCAGAAAGTTATCTAATTATTTCAAGATGAGTCTTATCTCTTATTAGCGAACTGCCATTGCAAGGATCCATGATGAGAAACTTCAAGTATTACAAAGACCCAGTTTGTGATTAACATCATAAAACGGCCCTTGGGGGCTACTTAGGATGGTGTTTCAGCTATAAAATCAATAAACAAAGGGAGAGGAATTTACCTCATATCGCTCTTTCATCAGATTCACCAAGCCGGCCTCATAGTCCCGGTTTGAGTGCAGACGGTTCAAGAAGCCAAAGTGAAGCTCATCACCGTTAAGATGAGCATAGCTTGATAAATCGCTGCTCCATTTGCCTTTTTCCCTAGCAACTTGCTCTTCTTTGGCACTATGTTGAGCCAAAATGATGGGATGGCCGGGAGAGCTATGGCCCATTCCAGTGATAATAACATCATCTCCTTGGCCTTCAGTATGTTTGGTTGGGGACAAGGGAGTTTCAGTATTTTTCACCGGACTAGCCCGATTTGGCTCTGCCTGTTCAGTGTCAGGTGCGGCAGGTTCAGCGTCTGCTGGTTCATTGGTGCGTTGGCCCTGAAGGGGCGGTTCATTTGAAGTGGCTTCAGGATGAGGGCCCTCCGGTTCAGGAGTTTGTTCCGGTTCACCTCTGGGTTCTTCGTCAAAAGTGGCCGGGTCTTTAGGCGGATTGGTGACCCGAGCTTTCTTGCTGGGTCTGGCTTTGGCCCTACAAACAAAAAAAATAAAATAAAGGATTAACATCTTATTCAAGTTCTATGATGCATTGAAGGAAAAGGTTTTACAACTTACCCGACCACAGTTTTCAGAGGAGGGAGTTGAGTTGCTGTTGACTCGCCAGATGATGAGGGAGGTGTCACCTGATAATTTGAATCAGACAGATTAAGAGGTTGTCTGAAATAACCTGCCTTGGGGTAAGAATGGTCAGAAGTAGGAGAGACCTCAGACCGGCGCTTCCGAACCGGAGTATCAGGTAAACCGGCTGAAGTGACCTGTTGGCCACTGTGTCGGGTTGTCCGGCGGGCTTCATGCTGTTGAGTCTTCAAAATAAATGTTGGATCCAAGTGAGCAAGAGGATGAGAAAAGCTTACTTTCCGGATTGCTTGGCGGATTTTGTGTGTTGGCATAGAGTCTGAACCGGAGGAAAGGGTAATTACCTCTACATCATCAGCTTGACTGCCTTCTATGTCCTCCTGAGGAATATCATTGTTAATGAGATGCATGAAAAGAGAGCCAAGTGAGTCAAGTTCTACCTCAACTTCTGGATCCTCAGTGTCATCATCAAGCTCCATGTTGATCCGGTCCGCTGTTTTCCACTTTGATGTCCATTTGACGGCTTTAGTTTTCGGGCGAGATTGTTTGACCGCTTTGTCCCCAGTTGGTTTTACCGCCTTTTCTACGGTTTTCCGTTTCCAGAAGGGGTCATCACCCTATACATACGTACACATAAGAAGGATTACAGGTTGCTCACAGATAAAAATACTAGAGGTGAAAAGGAGGGATAATGCTTACAGCAGGCGATTTGTTCTTTGTATAAAAGGGACTCAAATCGGTTTGGCTACAGGCCAGTTCAGATTCATTCAGAATCTTCTTTACGCCTTCAGTGACTTCTTCCTCAGATAGTTGAAGGCTGCAATGGCGTTGAGGGTCATCAACCTCACCGGTATACTCACACATTAAACCAGGACGCCGACTTAACGGCAAGATACTCCAGGATATCAAACAGCGTACAAAGTCCACGCCTATTAAACCGTTCGCCATAAAGGCCCGTAGTTTGGCAAGTTGAGGGGCATATTTCGCCCTTTCTAAAGAGCTCAAACGTTGTGGCATTAGATGGGTGTTGGATAGTCTATGATCACGAAAGCCGTGGAGTGGATTTTCATCTTCAGGGGATGTATCTCTGCAGTAGAACCAAGTTTGATTCCATTCCTTTGGATGCCTGTGTAGTTTGGCATGAGGAAATTCAACCTCTTTCCGCTTTTGAATTGAGACACCCCCAAGTTCAGTGTTAGGGCCATTTACGAATTCTGTGCGCCGGTTTAGATGAAAGAAGTCCCGGAACAGCTCGGCAGTAGGTTCTTCTTGTAAATATACTTCACAGAAGACCTGGAAGTTGCATAAATTGGAGATCGAGTTGGGACCAATATCTTGCGGGTGAAGTTGGAAGCTGGCAAGCACATCTCGGTAGAACTTTGACCCTGGTGGTTTAAAGCCACGGCCTATGTGGTCAACAAAGACCACCACCTCGCCATGCCTTGGGGTCGGAGGATTTTCTGTTCCTAGAGCTCGCCATTTAAATTCAGTCTTTTTAGGCAAGGAGCCGATGCTGACCATATCATTCAACTGATCCTCGGTGACCCGGGAACGAGCCCAGTTGCAAGCGGTGAATTGTTTGGCCATTATGAAACGAACAAGCTAAAAATGAAAGGCCAGTTTATAAATCCCTCATGATGATATGCAAGATACAATGGAGTAAGAAACATACTGATATGCGAAATGGTATAAACTAGAAACTATTGCAATCAGGAGTTAAAGATAATACCAGGATAGGAATATTCAGACACTGTTAAACTGGAGTATAGCTATGAAGGTAAAATGCTCCTCCGGTTTAGCAGAGGGCTAATGGTATAGATTGCTTATACAAGGTTAAACCGCCTACGTTGGCATGAGGAGAAACAGATTTCACAGAGACATATGAAAATTTCGGATCTAAGGTAAGACAGAAAAGCAAAATATTTGGATCTAGAAAGGATGAAGAACCGAAGCAACTTATGAAGGACTAGATCAGTTCTTTGCGCATAAGGGTTTGTGGTGATAACAGAAGATTAGCTATGACTAGGAGTACGTCAGGTACGAAGTGTTCATCTAAAGGCCAAGGAAGAACAACACTAAAAGCTCTGATGAACCTCAAGAACAGCGAAGAGCAAGGAAACCCTAATGGATCTAGGAAAGAAGGGGGAAAGGACTTACTGCGACCGCGGAAGCAGCGGAAGGGCGCTGTGGAACTCTGGCGTGAACAAGTTGATGCAGCGGCCGACGGTGAAGTAGAGGTGAGGTTCGAAGATGACGGCGGCGCTCGGGTGTGGGGTCGTCAAAGAGGAAGAAGAAGAGATGAATGGGTGGCGGAAAGAAAATAAAGGGGTCCTCTGCCCCTATTTATAAGGCAAAGCGATAAAACGGCAAGCGCGGGAATCGAGGAGCCCAAAAATGGATAAATTAATAAAAGTGTCGCCTCGGTGGCTGAATACACATTAAATGAAGGTAATCATCGACATAAACGGATAGATGACGTTAGGGCGGTTTATCATAATTTGGAAGTATGACGTCACGGCGGTTTACAAAATCAAGGTGAAGATATGAGGGAAGGTTTTTTATAAAGTGTAGAAGATTGACATGAACAAGTTCAAACCAATCTGGGGCCTAATGTTGGGGATATTACTACTGGAGGTAAACCGGCCTTATGTAGCCGGGTTGACTCCTTGAAGATTAGAAGCCCATAAAGATGCAAGGATGATGGCGCTTCACGAAGGCCCAAGGCCCGAAGGCAGGTTAAAGCCTGTAAATGTAAACCGACCTAGTCATGTAACTTGTATTGTAAGATAGGAAGGATAGAGACCGAACCAGATACGTTTATAATCCGGCTTCGGGACTCTGTAGCCCGGCGGGCGTCAACCTATGTATATAAAGGGACGACCCGGCAACGGTTGAGGGGGGACAACAACTCGAGAGCTAGACAAAGCGGATTCGCTCCCTGGCCTTCGAAACCCTAGCAATACCAATCACAACTAGACGTAGGCTTTTACCTTCCTTGAAGGGGCCGAACTAGTATAAAACTCCACGTGTCCCCTTGTCCGGTTTAACCCCTTTAAGCTAACCCGTAGCGATGGCTCCACGACTAAGTCCTTTCACAAGGACATCTGTCGTGACAAACCCACGACATGAACGGTCAAAGAATCAGACATTATATCTCAGGTAATCCTATAAATGTTGAAACCAATGTTATTGAAACCGTAACCCCGGAGGAATACATAAGGGACACTTTCCGGAACGTTTCAGACTCCGAAAAGGAATAGGTATGTGGTACGGTAAGTAAACCAACTCCAAAACAGTTCTAATGGCAATTTTTTCCGTTTGGAATATTTAGAAAAATAGGAAGCAGTCCGAGAAGGACACGAGGGATCCATGAGGGTGGAGGGCGTGCCCTACCCCCCTGGGCGTGCCCCCTGCCTCGTGGGCACCTCGTGCGCTCTCCGGACTCCATTTTCTTGCACGTTACGTATTTTGGTCGGTAAAAATTCATTATATAATATCCCAAAGGTTTTGACTCCTGTATCACACAATTGTCCTCTGTTCTTGTTTCGAGTTGTTTTTCTGACAGATCTAGATCATCATGACGTCTCCAAGTGCCCCCAAGGACAAGTTTTTCGAGAAGGTCATCAACCCCTACCTCGCGGAAGTGATGCAACGCCCTCAAACCATTGAGATGCATGAGGGGGTGCTGCACATCCGCGATGTTGAGGGACCAAGGAGGACCGGAAGCGTGGAGACAATGCTCGAGGCAATGGAGCAACAAGTTTTCAAGTGCCAGGAGATGGTGGAGCTGGACTTGACTCCAATCACATTATGATCACAGAGTTCACCAACAACCACAAGCTGGACGCCAAGGACATTGGGGAGGCCATCTTCAAGCTTCATGAGAAAATCGAGCACCTCCAAGCCCAGATCTATGACCTGCAAAACCAAAATTGTGAGTATGAATATAGATTCAAGAGGATGAGTTTGGCTGCAGATTTGAGGATCCCGGAGACTCGTTCATCCTTCTATGATGGTGAGCCTATGCCTTGGAAGATGGACGACAAGCCTACTTCATCAACAACCCCGTCACCACCACTTCCGAGAAAGGAGACATAATCATATGGGTATGGGCACTCCCCTTGGCAACTGCCAAGCTTGGGGGAGATGCCCCCGTATCGTATCACCATCACACTCCTATCTTTACCGTTTTTCTTAGTTCAATCCTTTTAGTAGTATTTTGATCTAATGGAATAAAGCTTTAGTATGATCTAGTTTTGAGTTTTGCTTTATGATCCCTTTATGTAATCGAGTCCGTGAGCTATATAATAAAGATTAGTGTTGAGTCAAGGTTTGATTATTTTCCCATGATCTTGAGTGAATAAAAGAAAAGAGAAAGAATAAAAGAAATAAAAGAGATCATGTGGATTTTATGGAGAGTAATGAGCTCACATATATAGAGTATGATGATTAAAAGTTGTTGAGAGTTGACAAACATAGTTTTGGTCATCGTTGAAATTAGTAGGAAGTAATAAAGAAAGAGAGGTCTTCACATATAAATACACTATCTTGGACATCTTTTATGATTGTGAGCACTCATTAAAATATGACATGCTAAAGAGTTGACGTTGGACAAGGAAGACAATGTAATGGGTTATGTTTTCTTACATCTGAGATAAATTATATTGTCATGGATCATCCAACATGATTGTGCTTGCCTTTCCCCCTCATGCTAGCCAAATTCTTTGCACCAAGTAGAGATACTACTTGTGCTTCCAAATACCCTTAAACCCATTTTTGCCATGAGAGTCCACCATATCTACCTATGGATTGAGTAAGATCCTTCAAGTAAGTTGTCATCGGTGCAAGCAATAAAAATTGCTCTCTAAATATGTATGACTTATTAGTGTGGGAGAAAATAATCTTTATACGATCTTGTGATGTGGAAGAAATAAAAGCGACGCACTGCATAATAAAGGTCCATATCACAAGTGGCAATATAAAGTGACGTTCTTTCGCATTAAGATTTTGTGCATCCAACCATAAAAGTGCATGACAACCTCTGCTTCCCTCTGCGAAGGGCCTATCTTTTACTTTTATCTCCCACCTTACATAAGAGTCATGGTGATCTTCACCTTTCCTTTTTACATTTTATCTTTTGGCAAGCACAATATGCTGGAAAGATCCTGGTATATATGGCTAATTGGATGTGAGTTTTCATGAACTATTATTGTTGACATTACCCTTGAGGTAAAACATTGGGAGGCAAAACTATAAGCCCCTATCTTTCTCTGTGTCCGATTAAAACTCCATACCCATAAGTATTGCGTGAGTGTTAGCAATTGTGAAAGACTATATGATAGTTGAGCATGTGGACTTGCTGAAAAGCTCTTATATTGACTCTTTCCTATGTTATGATAAATTACAATTTCTTCAATGACTGAGATTATAGTTTGTTAGTTTTCAATGAAGCTTATGATTCATACTTGAAATTGTGATTGAATTGTTACTCTAGCATAAGAGATCATATGACAATAATTATATAAGCTGCTGTTCTAAGAATGATCATGATGCCCTCATGTCCGTATTTTATTTTTATCGACACCTCTATCTCTAAACATGTGGACATATTTTTCGATTTCGGCTTTCGCTTGAGGACAAGCGAGGTCTAAGCTTGGGGGAGTTGATACGTCCATTTTGCATCATGCTTTTATATCGATATTTGTTGCATTATGGGCTGTTACTACACATTATGTCACAATACTTATGCCTATTCTCTCTTATTTTACAAGGTTTACATAAAGAGGGAGAATGCCGACAGCTGGCATTCTGGGCTGCAAAAGGAGCAAATATTATAGACCTATTCTGCACAGCTCCAAAAGTCCTGAAACTTCACGGAAGTTATTTCCAGAATATATAAAAAATATTGAGTGCAAGAAGTATCACAGGGGGGCCACTCACCAGCCACGAGGGTGGGGGGCGCGCCCTACCCCCCTAGGCGCGCCCCCTGCCTAGTGGCCCCCTGGTGGCCCTCCGATGCCCATCTTCTGCTATATGGAGTCTTTCATTGAGGAAAAAATCATAAGCAAGCTTTCAGGACGAGACTCCGCCGCCACGAGGCGGAACCTTGGCGGAACCAATCTAGGGCTCCGGCGGAGCTGTTCTGTCGGGGACACTTCCCTCCGGGAGGGGGAAATCATCACCATCGTCATCACCAACGATCCTCTCATCGGGAGGGGGTCAATCTCCATCAACATCTTCACCAGCACCATCTCATCTCAAACCCTAGTTCATCTCTTGTATCCAATCTTTGTATCCAAACCTCAGATTGGTACCTGTGCGTTGCTAGTAGTGTTGATTACTCCTTGTAGTTGATGCTAGTTGGTTTACTTGGTGGAAGATCATATGTTCAGATCCATTATGCATATTAATACCCCTCTGCTTATGAACACGAATATGCTTTGTGAGTAGTTACATTTGTTCCTGAGGACATGGGAGAAGTCTTGCTATTAGTAGTCATTTGAATTTGGTATTCGTTCGATATTTTGATGAGATGTATGTTGTTATCCCTCTAGTGGTGTCATGTGAACGTCAACTACATGACACTTCACCATTTTTTGGGCCTAGAGGGAGGCATTGGGAAGTAATAAGTAGATGATGGGTTGCTAGAGTGACAAAAGCTTAAACCCTAGTTTATGTGTTGCATCGTAAGGGGCTGATTTGGATCCATATGTTTCATGCTATGGTTAGGTTTACCTTAATACTTCTGTTGTACTTGCGGATGCTTGCAATGGGGGTTAATCATAAGTGGGATGTTTGTCCAAGTAAGGGTAGCACCCAAGCACCGGTCCACCCACATATCAAATTATCAAAGTACCAAACGCGAATCATATGAACATGGTGAAAACTAGCTTGATGATAATTCCCATGTGTCCTCGGGAGCGCTTTCCTTCATATAAGAGTTTGTCTAGGCTTGTCCTTTGCTACAAAAAGGATTGGGCCATCTTGCTGCACCTTATTTACTTTTATTACTTGTTACTCGTTACAAATTACCTTATCACAAAACTATCTGTTACCGATAATTTCAGTGCTTGCAGAGAATACCTTGCTGAAAACCGCTTATCATTTCCTTCTGCTCCTCGTTGGGTTCGACACTCTTACTTATCGAAAAGGCTAAGATAGATCCCCTACACTTCTGGGTCATCATTAATCATGCAAGATCGAAGATGGCACGTTGGTGCATTTTACAAATCCTGCAAACCAAATGGGCGTGTAGCAGTGTTCAAAACTGCATGTAGGCACTAACACATTCTCTTATTTTGTGGATAATAGGCCCGGAGGTGGATAATGTTTATAATGACAGTCACATCGAATGCCTGGATCTACATCTCTCAAATATTACTTTGAAATCCTACTGAGGGACCTTACCGGAGATTACACTCGCCAGGTTCTTTTTTGCCATAGCAAAGGTGCTGAGGGTACTGAGGTTGAACACGCATTTAGTTAGGAAAGATGAATGGTATGATTATCAGAGCCGGCAGGTACTGCGGAATGGAAGAGCCTCCAAAAATGCCAAACTTCGTATTGGAAGAGCATATGGCAAAGCAATTGGAAGTCATTGTGTCAAACCCATACATGACTTGTTAGCCGCTGATCCCTTTTCAGAAATGACGCAGTTTGCAATGTTTGAATTTGGGCATTGTAATCTTTGAATTTGAACCTTGCAATATTTATGGTATTTGTTATATTGAACTATTTCTGTTCTCTTGTCTCAACGCAAACAGTTCATCTGAGTGAACCGCATGTCGTATATCGCACACACCTTGATCTGGCTGACCGTTTCTTTTATGTTGCCTAATCACAAACAGTTCATCCGAGTGAACTGTATGATGTACATCGCACACACCTTGATCTGGCTGACCGTTTCTTTTGTGTTTCCTAATCACAAATAGTTCATCCGAGTGAACCATATGTTGTACATCGCACACACCTTCATCTGGCTGCCCGTTTCTTTTGTTCCTCCTCATCGAAAACGGTTAATTGAACTGAACCGTATGCCCTACATCGCATACGCAACTCAAATCTGAACCGTGTTTGATGCATCCTCCATCGCAAACATTTTGCACATTTTTCATGGTTTTTTACACCATCGTTTTCGATTGTTGCATCGCGCACAGTTTCGTCGAAGGATCTCTGATCGTAGTGTCACGTTAGCAGCATCCTGCAGTAGTGTTTAAGCAGGCCAGTATCCACGTGGGCCATAGGCCCAAAAGTGTCACGGGCCATTATCAGATGGGCTGTAAGTAGGCCGGATTCAACGCGGGCTATAATTAGGCCCAACTATTACACGAGCCATTAACAGGCCGATAGGCCAGTTGGGCTGAAATTTATCCACGAAGACTACGGGCCGTTAAGAGGCCTAAAGTTACTTTGGATAAGAAATAGCCTAGTTTCTGCATGGGCCGTTAAATGGCCTAAACTTAAACCGGGCCAACAACGTCCCAGATGCACCACGGGCCGCTAACAGGCTGGAACTATTATCGGGCCGAACTGGTAAACGGGAATTTAACAGGCTGAAAGACAAACCTGTCTTGGAATGGGCCCAAAAGAATAGTGGCCTGTTAACGGGCCTGATCGGATATGGGCCGTAATTTGGCCCAAAACATGGCATGTTGTGAACGGGCCTAATCTGGTATGGGCCTCAATTTGACCCAAAACATGGCGGGTTGTTAACGGGCCAGCCCACGAGTGTCTTAAAAACATGGTGGGCCTTTAGCTGGGCTGGCCTTGTTACCTAAAATGGGCCACTGTTGGGCTGTGCCACATGTCGACATATCGTAGGTGTCTTCCGTCCATTGTAGGAATGACATTTGTCCCAACGATTAGCTGACACGTGCATTATCCGGAGAATGAGAATTTTACACATGGAAAATCCCCATTGGTCGGGGCTGTTAACGGGTTATCGGATCCAAATCGGAACCCTATAGCTTAATGGCGACCCATTATGGTGGATGCCATGTGTCGGTCACCCTTGATGAAAGCACTTCCATGACGCGTGATTTATCGTCATGGAAGTGGACACTTCCGTGATGATAATTTTGGTAATTTCATGGAACACTTCTACGACAGCACAAGTATGACTATCTTGATTCTGTCATAAAATCATCATGGATGTACATGCATGACAGAAAACGTGACCTACTGTGACAAACACGTATCATCACAGAAGTGTATTTTTTGTAGTGAATGCTACCGCCGTACTAAGCAAAATATGATGCATAAAAGAAAAACATCACATGCAATCAAAATATGTGACATGATATGGCCATCATCATCTTGTGCCTTTGATCTCCATCTCCAAAGCACCGTCATGATTTCCATTGTCACCGTCTTCACACCTTGATCTCCATCGTAGCATCATGGTCATCTCACCAACTATTGCTTCTACAACTTTAGCTAACGCATAGTGATAAAGTAAAGCAATTACATGGCGTTTGCATTTCATACAATAAAGCGACAACCATAAGGCTCCTGCCAGTTACCGATAACTTTTACAAAACATGTTCATCTCATACAATAATGTATATCACATCATGTCTTGACCATATCACATCACAACATGCCCTGCAAAAACAAGTTAGACGTCCTCTACTTTGTTGTTGCAAGTTTTACGTGGCTCCTACAGGCTTCTAGTAAGAACCGTTCTTACCTACGCATCAAAACCACAACAGTGATTTATCAAGTTTGTTGTTTTAGCCTTCAACAAGGACCGGCCGCAGTCAAATTCGATTCAACTAAAGTTGGAGAACACACACCTGCCAGCCACCTTTATGCAAAACTAGTTGCATGTCTGTCGGTGGAACCGGTCTCATGAACGTGGTCATGTAAGCTTGGTCCTAGCCGCTTCATCCAACAATACTGCCAAATCAAAATAAGACGTTGGTGGTAAGCAGTATGATGATCACCTCCCACAACTCTTTGTGTTCTAGTCGTGCATGTCATCTACACATAGACCTGGTTCTGATACCACTGTTGGGAAACGTAGCATGAAATTTCAAAAAAAAAATCTACGCTCACGCAAGATCTATCTAGGAGATGCATAGCAATGAGAGGAGGAGAGTGTGTCCACGTACCCTCATAGACCGAAAGCGGAAGCATTTGACAACGCGGTTGATGTAGTCAAACTTCTTCTTGTTCCGACTGATCAAGCACCAAACGTATGACACCTCTGAGTTTTGCACACGTTTAGCTCGATGACGTCCCTCGAACTCTTGATCCAGCAAAGTGTCGAGGGAGAGTTCCGTCATCACGACGGTGTGGTGACGGTGATCATGAAGTAATCCGTGCAGGGCTTCGCCTAAGCACTATGAAGATATGACCAGAGGCGTAAACTGTGGAGGGGGGCACCGCACACGGCTAGGAATCAATGTTGTGTGTTCTAACGATGCCCCCCCACATATATATAGGTGGGAGAGGGAGAGGGGCAGCAAGGGGCGCCCCAAGTAGGAGTAATCCTACTTGGGAGCCTCCCACAATTCGGCCTCCCCCCTTCCATAAGTGTCGGAGGGGGAAGGAAAGAGAGGGGGAAGAGAAAGGAAGGGAAGGGGCCGAATCCTCCCCTTTCCTTTCTCCCTTCCCCTCCTTCCTTCTCCTCCTATTTGGCCTATATGGGGGCGTACCAGCCCACTAGGGGCTGGTCTGTCCCGCCCTTGGCCCAATAAGGCCCATATCTTTGCCGGGGGGTGCCGGGAACCCCTTCTGGTGACCCGATACGTACCTGGTACCCCCGGAACACTTTCCGGTGTCCGAATACTATCGTCCTATATATGAATCTTTACCTCCCGACCATTTTGAAACTCCTCGTCATGTCCGCGATCTCATCGGGACTCTGAACAACATTCGAGCACCAAATCACATAACTCATACAATATAAAATCGTCATCGAATGTTAAGCGTGCAGACCCTACGGGTTCGAGAACTATGTAGACATGACCGAGACACCTCTCTGGTTAATAACCAATAGTAGAACCTGGATGATCATATCGGCTCCAACATATTCTACGAAGATCTTTATCGGTCGTATCGTAATGACAACATACGTTATTTCCTTTGTCATGGGTATGTTACTTGCCCGAGATCCGATCGTTGGTATCTTCATACCTAGTTCAATCTCGTTACCGGCAAGTCTCTTTACTCGTTCTGTAATACATCATCCCGCAAGTAACTCATTAGTCACATTGCTTGCAAGGCTTATTATGATGTGCATTACCAAGAGGTCCCAGAGATACCTTTCCGATACTCGGAGTGACAAATCCTAATCTTGATCTATGCCAACCCAACAAACACCTTCGGAGATACCTATAGAGCATCTTTATAATCACCCAGTTACGTTGTGACGTTTGATAGCACACAAGGTATTCCTCCGGTACCCAGGAGTTGCATAATCTCATAGTCGAAGAAATATGTATTTGACATGAAGAAAGCAATAGCAATAAAACTGAACGATCAACATGCTAAGCTAACAGATGGGTCTTGTCCATCACATCATTCTCCTAATGATGTGATCTCGTTCATCAAATGACAACACATGTCTATGGTTAGGAAACTTAACCATCTTTGATTAATGAGCTAGTCTAGTAGAGGCTTACTAGGGACACTGTGTTTTGTCTATGTATTCACACATGTATCAAGTTTCCGGTTAATACAATTCTAGCATGAATAATAATCATTTATCATGATATAAGGAAATATAAAATAACAACTTTATTATTGCCTCTAGGGCATATTTCCTTCAGCCACCACATAGAGAGAGTGAGATAGTTGATAGGTCTTGTTAGGCCATTTTCATTTCTAACAACTTGAACTATACCTCTATTGTGTCTTCTTATTTGGTGCTAGGTCCCATATACAATGACGCCCTGGTCCTCGACAACTTCGTCCCTCCTTTGGACAAGATGATGGCCATGGTGGAATATGATGCACCCCCAGATGGTTCTATCAAGATGAACGTGATGACCACGATTTGGTCTTTGCCACCTCACCTACACCATTAGAGTGGAATGACAAAGGTAACATAGGTGAAGGTGATTGATAACACACAAGTATAGGGGATCACAACCGATTTCGAGGGTAGAGTATTCAACCCAAATTTATTGATTCGACACAAGGGGAGCCAAAGAATATTCTCAAGTATTAGCAGCTGAGTTGTCAATTCAATCCCACCTGAAAGACCTAATATCTGTAGCAAAGTATTTAGTAGCAAAGTAATATGGAAGTAATGGTAACGGTGGCAAAAGTAATAGTAGCAGTTTTGTAGCAATTGGAACGGTGGCAACAGAAAAGTAACTTAGCAAAGATCAATATGAAACGAGCTCGTAGGCAATGGATCAATGATGGATAATTATGTCGGATGGCATTCATCATGCAACAGTTATAACATAGGGTGACACAGAACTACCTCCAATTCATCAATATAATGTAGGCATGTATTCCGAATATAGTCATACGTGCTTATGGAAAAGAACTTGCATGACATCTTTTGTCCTACCCTCCTGTGGCAGCAGGGTCCTATTGGAAACTAAGGGATATTAAGGCCTCCTTTTAATAGAGTACCAAACCAAAGCATTAGCACTTAGTGAATACATGAACTCCTCAAACTACGGTCATCACCGGGGGTGGTCCCGACTATTGTCACTCCGGGGTTGCCAGATCATAACACGTCATAGGTCACTATAACTTGCAATATCGGATCAAGAACACAAATATATTCATGAAAACATAATAGGTTCAGATCTAAAATCATGCCACTCGGGCCCTAGTGACAAGCATTAGGCATAGCAAAGTCATAGCATAATCAATCTTAGAACATAGTGGATACTAGGGATCAAACCCTAACAAAACTAACTCGATTACGTGGTAAATCTCATCCAACCCATCACGGTCCAGCAAGCTTATGACGGGATTACTCACGCACGGTGGTGAGCATCATGAAATTAGTGATGGAGGATGGTTGATGATGACGAAGGCGACGGATTCCCCTCTCCGGAGCCCAGAACAGACTCCAGATCTGCCCTCTCGAGGAAGAACAAGGCTTGGCGACAGCTCCGTATCGTAAAACACGATGAATCCTTGTCTCTGATTGTTTTTCTCCCCGAAAGTGAATATATGGAGTTGGAGTTGAGGTCGATGCAGGTCCAGGGGGCCCACAAGGACGGGTAGTGCGCCTCAGGGGGTGGGTGCGCCCCCACCCTTGTGGCCAGGGTGTGGGCCCCCTTCACTTGATTCTTTCACCAATATTTTTCATTAATTCGAAAACTGATCTCCGTGAAGTTCCAGGTCATTCCGAGAACTTTTATTTCTGCACAAAAATAACACCATGTCAATTCTGCTAAAAACAACGTCGGTCTGGGTTAGTTTCATTCAAATCATGCAAGTTAGAGAATAAAATAAGGGCAAAATAGTTTGGAAAAGTATATACGACTGAGACGTATCAACTTCCCCAAGCTTAACACATTGCTTGTCCTCAAGCAATTCAGTTGACAAACTGAAAGTGATAAAGAAAAACTTTTACAAACTCTGTTTGATCTTGTTGTTGCAAATATGTGAAGCCAGCATTCAAGTTTTCATTAAAGATTATGAACTAACCATATTCACAATGACATTTAGGTCTCACATTTACTCATATCAATGGCATAATGAACTAGCGAGCAATAATAATAAATCTCGGATGACAACACTTTCTCAAAACAATCATGATACGATATAACAAGATGGTATCTCACTAGCCCTTTCTGAGACCGCAAAACATAAATTCAGAGCACCCTGAAGATCAAGGACTGACTAGACATTGTAATTCATGGTAAAAGAGATCCAGTCACAGTGATACTCAATATAAATTAATAGCAATGCATACAAATAACAGTGGTGCTCTCTAACTGGTGCTTTTTATGAGAGGATGATGACTCGGCAATCAAAGTAAATAGACAGGTCCTTCGCAGAGGGAAGCACGAATTTGTAGAGGTGCCAGAGCTCGAGTTTTGAAATAGAGATAAATAATATTTTGAGCGGCATGCTTTCATTATCAATGTAACAACTAAGAGATCTCGGTATCTTCTATACTAGATACATTATAGGCGGTTCCCAAACAGAATGGTAAAGTTTACACTCCCCCACCACCAACAAGCACATTCCACGGCTGGTTTAAAACAATGGGTACCGTCCAACTAACAACAGTCCTGGGGAGTTTTGTTTGCAATTATTTTGATTTGATTTGAGCATGGGACTGCGCATCCCGATTACCAGCCATTTTCTCGTGAATGATGAGCTGAGTCCACTCATCGTGAGAATAACCCACCTAGCATGGAAGATATTGACAGCCCTAGTTGGTACATGAGCGATTCAAGCATACAAAACAGATTATCATTTGAAGGTTTAGAGTTTGGCACATGCAAATTTACTTGGAACAGCAGGTAAAAACCGCATATAGGAAGATATGGTGGACTCATATGGAACAACTTTGGGGTTTATGGAAGTGGATGCACAAGCAGTATTCCTTCTTAGTACAAGTGAAGGCCAGAAAAGACTGGGAAGCGACCAACTAGAGAGCGACAACAGTCATAAACATGTATTGAGATTAACCAACAATGAGTGCAAGCATGAGTAGGATATAAATCACCATGAACATAAATATCCTAGAGGCTATGTTGATTTTGTTTCAACTACATGCGTGAACATGTGCCAAGTCAAGCAACTCGAATCATTCAAAGGAGGATACCATACTATCATACTACATCACAACCATTTTAAAAGCATGTTGGTACGCAAGGTAAACCATTATAAACTCCTAGATAATTAAGCATGGCATGAGTAACTATAATCTCTAATTGTCATTGCAAACATGTTTCATTATAATAGGCTGAATCAAGAATGATGAACTAATCATATTTACAAACACAAGATAGGTCGAGTTCATACCAGCTTTTCCTCATCTCAATCATTTCATCATATATCGTCATTATTGCCTTTCACTTGCACGACTGAATGGTGTGGATAATAATAATAGTGCACGTGCATTGGACTAAGCTAGAATTTGCAAACATTTATTCAAAGGAGAAGACAAGGTAATATGGGCTCTTTGTTAGATCAACAATAATGCATATGACACTACACCACAACACTAAATTGGGGGCAATTAACTGCCGGGAGAAATATGAGAATAAGGTCAAACCATCTGCCGGGGATCAGGTAACTGCCGGCAAAAATGCACAAGGGTGGATAAACTGCCAGTAGAAGTTAAGCAGCAAGGGCGCATGCACTGCCGGCAATGATATGCCCATCTTAGGTCATCAAAACTGCCGGGAGAACTAAACTACAGCCCACTATCTGTCGGGCCTATCCGTGGCGCGAGTCCACAAAAATAGTTGGGCCCAAACGCGTGCTGGTGCGGGAGAGCGCGCGACAGACCAAAATTTTCGCTCAAAAGAATTACAGCCGCCGCTCTGACCTGTTCTCCCCCAAATCGAACCTCCTTTACCCCTCCTCTTCGACCGCTGTCGTCGCTGCCGCCCCTTCCTATTCTCCCACAAATCGAACCCTGATTTACCCCTTCTCCTCGATCGACACCGCCGCTGCACCGCCCCTTCTGCCACCACCGCCCCCTACACCACCACCCCTTCAGCCGACCTGTGCGACCGCATCTGGATCTATGGCCCCGGTGCGTAGAGGTCGTGTCTCATGAGAGCCACTCAATATTTTCATGGTGGTCTTCTCCTCTTGACCCCCAAAGAAAAGAAAAGAATTTCAAATAAACGCACTATTTTTTTTGGAGTTTTTGTTTTTCTGAAGAAAGAGAAACAAGAACGAGAAAAACTATTTACACGGGAAAGCTCCCAACAAGCAAAAGAAGAACGAGAAATCTTTTTGGGTCTTCTTTTAATACTACAACTAAACATGCATAGAAAGGAAATAAACTACAACTAATTTTTTGGTTTTTCTTAAGGTTTTTCAAACACACAAGAAGAAAGCGGAAAAAAGAAATAAACTAACATGGATATATAATGAAAAGGTAGGAACACCGACAACTAGAATGAGTGTGTGAACATGAATATAATGCCGGTGAGAAATATGTACTCCCCCAAGCTTAGGCTTTTGGCCTAAGTTGGTCTAAGGCCACAGTTGGCCTGGCGGATATCCAAAGTTGTAGTCGGGGTTGTACTGAGATGCATCGGCCACTGTCTGAAGGGTTGCAGCATGGAGGCGAGCAGCCTCCACTATTCTCTCATACTCGTTTGCCTCCTCTCTAGTTATAAAATATCGCATGTTTACCTAAAAATTAAAGGAAGCGGGAGTAGGAAGAGTAACATGGATGGCACACTGTCTATCAAAGATTAGTATGTAATGGAGGAACCGTTCGTTCCTCTTAAGAAACTGGTAGCGTACCATAGCCTCATCATCTAGAAAAGCAGGTGGCAACTCAATATCATACCGCCTTACGGGTATACCCAAATAACTAGCTAAATGAGTTGCATAAATCCCACCAAATAAATCTCCATCTTTAGCATTATGGTGTACAATTCCTATGCTCCGCTCCGGGGAATACAATTCCTACTCAGTCTCTAAACCCTTGCAAGCATCCATGTGTATAGCTAAACCTAGGATTGTACCTATAATATTGCGCAACTGCTGCAGAAACCAGACCCAACTTTCCTCGGAATCTACCTCCAACACACCAAATGCAACTAGGAATAGCGAGTTGTGTCCATCAACTTTAGAAGCTGCTACTAGTTGTTGTCTCCATCTTCCATTCAAATAAGTTGCATCGACAGCCAAATAGGGCCTGCAACCATCCAGAAACCCCTGCGAGCAAGCCTTGAAACAAACAAAAGCACTCCTGAAGCACTCCTTCTCAAATGACTTCCCTCTTATTTTGTATGAAACTGCATGCTTGTCAATCTCTACGACACTCCTTGGACTAGCCATCTCAACCTCAGCTTTGTAAGTGTAAAACAGCTAAAAACTCTTATTCCATGGACCATCTATCCTATCAAGAGTCATTTCCCTACCATAAAAAATCCTCATGTAAAGTATATCAATTGTGTACTTCTCAAAAAGCTTCCCTTGGAGTGTTGTTGGACCAAGTGTTGGTGTTTCTAATGCAATATTGCATCTGCCACCCACCTAGTCTTTGCTAGCTTTGTTTTGGTCTTTCCCCCTCCCCCTCTAGGTGGCCAAGTGTGCTGGTGTGGGTTTTGTTTTATCTAAAACAAAATAAAGTACAATAAAGACATTACACAATGATCTAAAAATAGAATGAATCAATAAACTGAAATCCCCTATGAGGTGTAATATCTGAGTCCATTTGCTCTTTAGCATACAGGATGCATGCAGCCTCCACCTACACCTATCATATGGGCAATGTTGGTGCAATCATAGGCCCCTTATGTTTTGGAGTTTGTCGACATAAACAGTTTGGGACTTATGTGTTTGCTAGTGCACATAGAGTAACAGGTCCCTGAGATCACGAGGAGTTTGATGTAAACGACGAAGATAATCTCCCTGGTGTAGTGAAGGTTATCACCGAAGATTATGATAACAAGAGTGACCCCACAAAAATTGCTGAAGTGAAGCAATTGGTTCGGTGTCTGTCGTGGTTTTGTCACGGTAGATGTCCTTGTGAAAGGACTTAGTCGTGGAGCCATCGCTATGGGTTAGCTTAAAGGGGTTAAAGCAGACAAGGGACGCGAGAGTTTTATACTGGTTCGGCCCCTTACGATGAAGGTAAAAGCCTACTCCAGTTGTGATGGAATTGCTAGGGTTTCGATGACCAGGGAGCGAATCCGCTTTGCCTGGCTCTCGAGTTGTTGTGTGTTGTCCCTAAACTGCCGCCGGGTCATCCCTTTAAATACATAGGTGGACGCCCGTCGGTTTATAGAGTCCCGAGGCTGGATCATCAACGTGTCCAACTAGGTCTCTATCCCTCCTATCTTACAATGCAAGTTACATGATAATGTCGGTTTACATCTACATGCCTTAACCCGCCTTTGGGCCTTGGGCCTTCATAAAGCGCCACCATCCTTTGTCTTCTTGGGCTTCTAATCCTCATAGAGTTAACCCGGCTACTCCTGGCCGGTTTACGTCCAGTAGTAATATCCCCAACATTAGGCCCCAGATTGATTTGAACTTGTTCATGTCAATCCTCAATACTTAGAAAAATTCCCGCCCTTGCACCTTCGCATAAATCTTGTAAACCGCCATGACGTCATCCTCCGGATTTGTAGTAAACCGTCGTGACATCACCTGCTTATTTAAAACTTAAGATATCCCTTTTATTAATCAACATCCGACAATCGAGGCAACAATCTCGTTATCTATCTATTTTTTGGGCTCCTCGATTCCCGCGCAGGTCACTTATCTCTTTGTCCTTATAAATAGGGCGGAGGACCCCTTCCTTTTCCTTCTGTTGCCCTTTCCTCTCTTCTTCCTCCTCGCGAAGCCTCTGCACCTGAGCGCCGCCGCTGTTGTCAAGCTTCATCTCTGCCTCATCCTTGGCCGTAGCATCAACCTGACTGGATCAGAAAAACGCGGCGCACCTCTTCTGCTTCAACAGCTTCGGTAAGTCTTCCCCCTTTTCTTTGCAGATCCACTTAGGGTTTCAGTATTCATCGGAGTTCATCGAAGCTCCGGCGTTGTTCTTCTCTTTCCCTCCTAGTAGCATCAAAGAGTAGTTGGATTTGTTAGCTCTTTGTACGACCATAGCCATACTCACACTTTTCCTTATCAGACCATCCTCTTCATATAGGAAAAACTCATCTGAACCTGATAAACTGGTATCTGAAATTTAGGTCTGAATATATTCTAGTTTTCTGTTGTACCACAGATCTGAAATCATCATATAACTCTTGTGAAACTTGTTTTCCTTCACTTAGGCATTTGTAGATCTGTACTCTTCATACCAATATAGGCGATTTATCCTTTGGAAGTATGATAACCCGGCATATACCATTAGTCCCCTTGTAAACCGTTCATCACTTTACCACTTAGGCGATTTATAACCTCCTCTGGTTTATCAATAATACATGCTTGAATTCCTTTTTCCTCCATTTGTTATGCCATACGCTTTGTCATTAATGAATCATAAACTGGCACTATTTTCTTTCCAGCTCTTCACTTGCAATGGCCAAACAGTTCTATTCCTACAAATGGGTCCCTTCCCGGGTTACAGAGGAGCAACTGAACAAAATGGTCAAGATTGGTACCTTACCGAAGAAAAATGAAATCCGGTGGTGAGTTCCTGGGCCGGAAAATCCTCCTACCCCCAGACAGGGTGAAGTAGTGGTGTTTGTTGATCATATAGGTCGTGGCTTTAAATCGCCCGGATCTAAGTTTTTCCGAGATGTACTTGCCAGCTTTCAGATCCACCCTAAGATATTGGACCCAACTCGATATCCAATATTTGCAACTTTCAGGTTTTTTGTGAAGCGTATCTACAAGAAGAACCAACTGCCGAGCTGTTCTGGGATTTCTTCCATTTAAACTATCGCACTGAATTCATAGACGGGCCCAATACTGAACTTGGTGGCATCTCCATTCAGAAAAGGAAGGATGTTAGTTTTCTTCACGCCAAACTTCACAGTCACCCAAAAGAGTGGAATCAAACTTGGTTCTACTGCAAGGACACCTCTCTTGAAGATGAGAACCCTTTGCCGGGTTACCGTGATCACCGGCTCACCAATACTTATCTGCTTCCATAACGACTAAGTGCCCAGGAACGGGCCTCGTACGCACCACAACTCACCAAGCTTAGAGCCTTTATGGCCAACGGTTTAACAGGTGTGGACTTCGTCCATTGTTGGATATCCTGGAGTATCCTACCATTAAGTCGCTGCGCCGGTTTAATGTGTGAGTACATTGGTGACGTAAAAGACTCCCAACGTCATATTGACATTCAGCTAACAGATGAGGAAGTTACTGAGTCTGTCAAGAAAATGTTGAATGAACCAAAAGCTGTCTGTAGTAAGACTGGGTTAAGCCCCTTCTACACGCAGAACAAACCACCTGCTGTAAGTATTGTTTTTTGCTTCCACTTTACACCTGATATTTTTGAATTGTGCAACTTTGAATACCCTCTGCCCATTTTTAAACAAGGTGATGATCCGTTCTGGAAAAAGAAACCTCAAGACAAAGCAGTGAAGCCTTCTCGACCTAAAACAAAAGTTGTCAAGAAAACCACGAAGAGAAAGGCACCTGAACCCATCGGTTTAGAGCTTGATGATGACCCTGATGAACCGGAAGCAGAGGTAGAACTTGGTTCACTTTTCATGCACCTCATTAACAATGATATTTATCAGGAGGATGCTGAGGGCATCCAAGCTGATGATGCAGAGGTAATTATCCTTTCCTCCGGTTCAGACCCTCTGCCAACACAAAAAATCCGTCAAGAAGTCCAGAAAGTAAGATTTTCTCACCCTCTTGCTCACTTGGATCCAAAATTTCTTTGGAAGAAGCAGCAGCACGAGGCTCGCTGCACAACCCGGCACAGCGGGCAAACGGTCACTTCGACCGGTTTACCGAACACCCCAGTTTGAAAACACCGACCTGAGGTCTCCCCCACTTTTGACACTTCTTATCCCAAGGCCGGCTATTTCCGACAACCTCTTAATCCGTCCGATTCGAATTATCAGGTGACACCTCCTTCATCATCCGGCAAATCAACGGCCAGACAACTCCCTCCTCTTAAGACCATTGCTGGGTAAGTATTTCAACTCAATTTTTTTTGATATTTCACACTTTATATGCTATGCTAACCTTTGCATCTGTTCTTTTCAGAGCCAAAGCCAGACCCAGTAAGAAGGCTCGGGTGAATAACCCGTCTGAAGACCATGTGGTGACTGAACTGGAGCTGACTACTGAATCGAAAGGTCCAAATACTGAGGCCACATTAGATGAACCGCCCCTTCAAGATCATAAAATTGATGAACAAGCAGAAGTTGATACCACTGTGCAAGATGATAAACCGGCAAATCCAGTCCGGACTGATGATGGACCTTCTAGTCCAGTGAAGGCTGCTAATATTCCATCAACTCCAAAAAAGTTGATGGTGACAAGATGAGGTTATCATTACTGGTATTGGCCACACCTCTCCTGGCCATCCTGTTGTTTTGGAAAAACATAGTGCCAAGGAAGAGCATGCTGCCATGGAAAAAGGCAAATGGAGCACCGATTTACCATGCTATGCCCACCTCAGTGCTCAAGAACTCCACTCTGGCTTTCTAAACTGTCTGCACTCAAACTGTGACTATGAAGCCGGTTTGGTGAATCTGATGAAGGAGCGCTATGAGGTATTTTCATCACTTTTCATTTCTTAAATCCAATTTGTAAATACCAACTCTAGTAGCCCCCAAGGGCCGGTTTATGATGGCAATCATAAATCGGGACTTTGTAATATCTTAACCCTTGCATGCTTATCTTTCACATGTCAAGTAGTCTTTAAGATAAATCGGTACTTTATCATTGTGTTCCTGTACTTTTCTCCTGTGCAGTCCCTAAGGGCCGGTTTATCTTTTCAAGATAAACCGGGTCTTTAACCAATGCTTCAATTTAAACAGATGTACATTAGCCCCCAAGTGTCAAGGATAATGCTTGCATCGTACTTGGGACTTGCAAAAATTTCTGATAACAGAGCAAATAGGCATTAGCCCCCAAGTACAAAGTGCATAACTTGTTATGTGCTTGGTACTTCAAATATACATAACCCATTGATGATATATCTTGTCTTTGTAGGCTGAGCTGAGTAAGAAGGATGCTCAAACCGCCGACCTTCAGGAGAACATTAAATCTCAGCAAGCAGAGGCGTCCAAAGCCAAGCAAGAACTGACTAATGCTTTAGCAACCATGGATAAACTGAAGGAAAGCTTTAAGAAAGAGCATGCAGATTGGGATACAGAGAAGGCCGCTTTAGCAAAGAAGGCCGAAGACGCAGAAGCAGCCCTGAAATCGGTGGTTGAGGAACTCACCAGTTTAAAGCAGCAAATAAATGCTATGACTTATGTTGTGTTTGGTAAGCGTCCTCATCTGATGTTTTTCCAGGTCACCTTTTCCTTATCAGCTTCTGGTTCACTGATTCTTGCAATGTCACACGGACCCGCATTACCCATCTGGGCTTTGATATGCGGATGAAGCTGAAGGCTGCCTATACATTGATAGAGCAGCTATATTCCGGATCCCAACAGGCTATCTGCGTTGCTGCTTACAATAGGCCTCCTCCAACTTTGATAAAAGAAACCATCGAGAAGCTGTCAATGCTACCTGGCCGGTTGGATGAGCTGAAGAAATCAGCTGCAAGGTCAGGTGTTGTTACTACGCTAATCCGGGCCAAGGCATGGATTCCAGATCTTGAACCGGCATAAATTGGCCAAGGCTACCCCAGCGTAAAGGAAGACGGTTCAGAATTCAACAATGATGATCTCTGAAGACTCACAAGGGAAATGCGACCCATAGCGAGCAAATTGGCGGATGAAACGGATCTGTCTCATTATCATCCGGTTTATGATGTTGATCAGAAAAGACATCCTGCGCCGATACATGATGTAGAGGATCTTGTTCCACCAATTCGTAAGCACACTTATGCCCCTGACATTGATCCTTCCCCCTTATAAGTGAAGAAGCCGTGTTCCAAGCTTTAACCGGAATCGATTGGACAACAATTGATTTCCAGCCACTGGTTAGAGAGGAGGAGGATGCACCTACTCAAGATGATCCGTAATCGTCAAGTCGTCCTGATGATGAATCCTGAACCGGAGAGCCGCTTTAGCCCGTTAGAGCCTACCCTTTCTTGCTGAAACATTTATCCTGTGTGGGCTGAAAAAACACCTTATAATAGGCTAGCTCAAACACTTTGTCTGTTATGCCATCGAGCATACTTATGTTGATGGATACTGATAACTTGCCATGCTTTTGGGATTGTTATTTTATATTCATAATCTGTAGTGGTTGTATGTTAACTTGCTCCTGCATACAAGAGATTTGAAAAAAGGGTCCTGGCGGTTTACCGCTGGACGGTTCATGATGCCCAAAAAATAGAAACTGGATGTAGGACCAAGGCTGTTTTACAAGATAGAACAATACTTGTTACCTTGTTCTTTTCGCCCATGGTTGTGTAAAAGAGGTGATAACACCAAGCTCGAGTGTAGATGACTCCTTGTAGGCTTGCCGGTTTATGATAAAACCATACCGAGTTATAATAAACACCGGTTTAACCATATAATACTGGTGACTAGTAGTCAAAACTAGACCGCAACAGAAAAAGCCGGATTATAGCTGATCATGTACTAACAATTTAGCATTGTAAGTCACGCCGGGTTTTAATAAACGCCGATTTATCAGAAAATACTTATGAATATCAAAAAGGAACAACTTCAAAAAACACAAGAAGAATATGCAAGCCTTTTCATGGGCTGCCAGGCCCTAAATCGAGGCTTTTCATGGGCTGCCAGGCCACTGAGTTAAACCATTTTTCAAAGCCTTTTAAGATGGACCTCAATCTTTAACCAATCATCGTTTTAACTTTGACAAGTTCAGGGTCTATGAGATGGACTTGTCAAACGTTCGATGGGTCATACCAGGTTTACCTGGATGGAGTGGCTTACTTAAAGAGGGAGGATAACCCGGGGTTTTAGGTGAATACACCTGGATTCCAAGCCTGGCTTGATAGCCTATTGCAAAGGTGCAGACTCTTTGTTCTTTGAGAAGCAAAGAGCCCCTAAGCAACATTTGAGTTGTGCTCGGTGGGTGCCTATGTTTGAGTTGTGCTGGTGCAACACTCTCTTTGGCCCCACATAATTTCCTTTTTGGCTTTAAGCCTATCAAGAGGTGTAGTTATGGTGTAAATACAACCAAGCCCCCTAGTGATGCCCCTTTGGCTATAAGTCGATCAAGAGGTGTAGCTAAGGTTCAGATATGACCTAGCCCCCTAGTGATTTCCTTTTATATATGTGGCTTGACAAGCCGGATTAATAGGACTCCGCTTTGTAAACAGAAGCCCCCATGAAAACACATGATGTAAAACAAACAGAGACCCCGCTTTAGCTAAGGCTCCAGTTTATTATATTGACTATAATATATACATTGTCATAAGTATGTACATAGAAAGAGCCTATGGCTCAAGTATAGTAAGGCCGAAGATGAGCTATATTCTACGGCCGCTGGGTCTCCTCCTCCGATTTACGTGAGTCTTTGTGCTCTCGAACATCAATGAGGTAGTACGATCCATTGTGCAAATTTTTGCTGACCACAAAAGGCCCTTTCCAAGGTGGGGATAACTTGTGCATATCCGTCTGATCCTAGATGAGCCGGAGCACCAGATCGCCTTCTTGAAAAGTCCTGGTTAATTTTAACCCGGCGGCTGTGATAATGTCGCAGATCTTGTTGGTAAATCGCCGAACGTGCTGCCGCAAGATCACGCTCCTCATCTAACAGGTCCAGTGAGTCCTGGCGTGCTTTCTCATTATCAGCTTCAACATGAGCCGCCACGCGGGGCGAGTCATGACGTATGTCACTAGGAAGAACTACCTCTGCTCCGTAAACCATGAAGAAAGGCGTGTAACCTGTAGATCTGTTTGGTGTGGTGTTGATGCTCCATAACATGGAAGGTAACTCCTCCACCCAACAACCCGACGTCCGCTTTAAAGGAACCATAAGCCGGGGTTTGATACCTCTCAAAATTTCTTGATTGGCCCTTTCTGCCTGACCATTAGATTGGGGGTGAGCCACTGATGACACGTCAAGCCGGATGTGCTCTCGTTGACAGAATTCCTCCATAGCACCTTTGGATAGATTAGTACCATTATCAGTGATAATGTTGTGTGGAAAACCAAACCGAAATATCACCTTTTTGATGAATTGAACCATCGTGGCTGCATCACACTTACTGACTGGCTCTGCCTCTATCC
The DNA here is from genome assembly GCF_018294505.1 of Triticum aestivum. Classification (NCBI taxonomy): domain Eukaryota; kingdom Viridiplantae; phylum Streptophyta; class Magnoliopsida; order Poales; family Poaceae; genus Triticum; species Triticum aestivum. The sequence continues at coordinate 269,333,947 of NC_057806.1, forward strand.
ACTTGGTAAACTTATCCACTGCTACCAACAGTTGAGTCTTTTTATCCTTGGACCTCTTAAAAGGTCCAACCATATCGAGCCCCCAAGTTGCAAACGGCCAAGTTATTGGGATCATTCTTAACTCTTGGGCTGGAACATGAGCACGGCGTGCAAACTTTTGACAACCATCACACCTCTTTACAAAATTATCAACATCAGCATGAGCCGTCAACCAATAGAAGCCATGACAAAAAGCCTTAGCTACCAAGGATTTTGAACCGGCGTGGTGACCACAATCTCCCTCATGAATCTCACGCAAGATCTCACAGCCTTCTTGAGGAGAGACACAACGCTGAAACGCTCCTGTGACACTACAATGATGTAGCTCTCCATTGACAATGGTCATTGATTTGGATCGCCGGATTATCTGCCGGGCCAGAGTTTCGTCGTCTGGTAACTCGCCCCGGTTCATGTACGCCAGGTACGGGACCATCCAATCCGGAATAACATGAAGAGCCGCCACCAATTGAGCCTTCGGGTCGGGCACAGCCAAATCCTCTTCCGTAGGTATCTTCACTGACGGATTATGCAATACATCGAGGAAGGTATTGGGTGGCACCGGTTTACGTTGAGAGCCTAAGCGACTTAAAGTGTCTACTGCTTCATTCTTCCGCCGGTCTATGTGGTCCACTTGATAACCTTCGAAGTGACCAGCCACTGCATCCACCTCTCGTCTATATGCTGCCATAAGTGGATCCTTGGAATCCCAAGTGCCAGATACCTGCTGAGCCACCAGGTCCGAGTCACCAAAGCACTTAACCCGGCTTAAGTTCATTTCCTTAGCCATCTGAAGACCATGGAGCAAAGCCTCATACTCAGCTGCATTGTTAGTACAAGGGAACATTAAACGGATAACATAACAAAAATTATCACCTCGTGGGGAAGTTAATATGACTCCAGCCCCGAGCCCTCCAATTGCCTGGACCCATCAAAGTGAATAGTCCAATAAGTGTTATCTGGTTTTTCCTCCGGTGCCTGCGACTCTGTCCAATCATTGATGAAGTCCACAAGTGCTTGGGATTTGATTGCTGTGCGAGGTGTATATTTGAGCCCGTGAGGTCCAAGCTCAATAGCCCACTTAGCAATCCGGCTAGTTGCTTCTCTGTTTTGGATGATATCTCCCAGTGGAGCTGAACTGACCACTGTGATAGGATGACCTTGAAAATAATGCTTGAGCTTCCGGCTTGCCATAACAACTCCATACACCAGTTTCTGCCAATGTGGGTATCTCTATTTGGACTCTATAAGCACCTCGCTGATATAATAAACCGGCCATTGAACCAGATACTCTTTCCCAGCCTCCTTGCGCTCCACAACAATGGCCACACTAACATCTCAGGCATTAGCAGCCACATATAGCAATAAAGGCTCCTTATCAACCGGAGCTGCAAGGACAAGTGGCTCGGCTAACTGTCTTTTCAGATCTGCAAGTGCTTCATCAGCAGCATCACTCCAGACGAAGTGATCCATTTTCTTTAACATCTGATACAAAGGGATAGCCTTCTCTCCAAGGCGACTGATAAACCGGCTTAAGGCTGCAATCCGTCCCGCCAGACGTTGAACATCGTTAATGCACGCCGGTTTAGCCAGAGACGTGATAGCTGTGATTTTCTCCGGATTAGCTTCAATCCCGCTGTTAGACACCAAAAAACCCAAAAGCTTGCCTGCTGGTACACCAAAGACACATTTGGCCGGATTAAGCATCATCTTATAAACCCGGAGGTTATCAAAAGTTTCCCTCAAGTCACCTATCAATGTCTCCTCCTTTCTGGATTTCACCACAATATCATCCACATATGTATGTACGTTGCGTCCAATCTGTTTATGTAGACAATTCTGAACATAGCGCTGATAAGTTGGCTGGGCACTCTTGAGCCCGAAAGGCATAGATACATAGTAGAAGGCTCCAAAGGGAGTTATGAAGGTTGTCTTCTCCTGGTCCTTAACTGCCATTTTGATCTGATGATAACCAGAGTAAGCATCCAAAAAACACAAACGGTCACAACCTGCCGTAGCATCAATAATCTGATCAATACGAGGAGAGCAAAGGGATCAGCTGGACAGGCCTTGTTCAAGTCTGTGTAATCCACACTCATACGCCAAGTGCCATTTTTCTTAAGTACCAACACCGGATTAGCTAGCCACTTAGGGTGAAACACTTCCACGATAAACCTTGCTGCCAAAAGCCAGGCTACCTCCTCACCAATAGCCTTACACCTTTCTTCGTTGAAGTGGCGAAGAAACTGCTTGACCGGTTTAAACTTAGGATCTATATTAAGGGTGTGCTCAACGAGTTCCCTCGGTACACCTGGCATGTCAGAAGGCTTCCATGCAAAGATGTCCTGGTTCTCACGGATGAACTCGATGAGCGCGCCTTCCTATTTCAGATCCAAGTCAGCGCTGATACTAAACTGCTTGGATGAATCGCCAGGAACAAAGTCAACCAGTTTAGTCTCCTCGGTGGATTTAAACTTTAGTGCCGGATCATGCTCAGTAGTTGGCTTTTTCAAAGAAGTCATATCTGCCGGATCAACATTGTCTTTGTAAAATTTCATCTCCTCCGTGGCACAAACCGACTCAGCATAAGCTGCATCCCCTTCTTCACATTCCAAAGCGATCTTCCGGCTTCCATGCACCGTGATGGTCCCCTTATGACCCAGCATCTTAAGCTGCAGATAAACATAATAAGGCCTGGCCATGAACTTAGCATAAGTCGGTCGTCCGAACAGGGCGTGATATGGACTCTTGATTTTCACCACTTCAAAAGTCAACACCTCTGATCTTGAATCATGATCGTCTCCGAAAGCAACTTCCAGAGCTATCTTACCAACTGGGTATGCTGATTTACCAGGCACTACCCCATGAAACACAGTGTTCGACGGTTTAAGATTCTTATCTATTAACCCCATGCGACGAAAGGTTTCATAGTAAAGGATATTGATACTGCTTCCTCCATCCATAAGCACCTTGGTAAATTTTTACCCCCCAACCTGGGGTGCCACCACTAAAGCCAGATGACCCAGATTGTCAACCCGGGGTGGATGATCCTCCCAGCTCCACAGGATGGGTTGTTCAGATCAGCGCAGATAACGAGGTACCACCGGTTCAACAGAGTTAACAGCCCTTTATGAAGCTTCTGATCGCGCTTACATAGGCTAGTGGTGAAGACATGATACTGTCCACTATTCAACTATTTCGGATTGCTCTGATAACCAGATTGCTGCTGCTATTGATTCCCCTGATGGTTGTAACCTCCCTGGTTGCCCTGGCTGTTCGGATTGCCATGTCCGGTTTGGTTGCCCTGAAACCCTAAACCGGAACTGCCATCACCATAAGCCGGCCCATGGAAACCGCCTCCTGAACCGCCGGGCGGTCCATTGTCATACTGAAAAAGATTTGAATTTTTGAACTCCCGCATAATGAAGCAATCTTTCCAAAGATGCGTAGTGGGTCTCTCCTTTGATCCGTGCTTTGGGCAAGGCTGATTTAACATGCGCTCTAGGTTGGGGCCCGACCCTCCACCCCGCTGGGGCGGTTTACCCTTACGCTGTTGACCATTATCCCGGGCGTTGTTGTTAGCCACAAAGTCCAAGCTATTGTATGCCTTGCGTTTACCATTGTTCCCATGACCTGCCGGATTATGTTGCTGCCCCTTGGCATTGCCGCTCTTCTTTCCCTTCCCTGTCTTGTCATCCTCAGACTTGGGGTCCTTGGTACTCTCAGAGTTGGCATACTTTACCAGAGCCGCCATGAGTGTTCCCATGTCATTACAATGGCGTTTAAGCCGTCCCAATTTCAGCTTCAAAGGTGCAAACCGGCAATTTCCCTCCAATGTTAAAATGGTTGTGTCAGCGTTGATGCGGTCCGATGAATGCAAAATCTCTGAAACCCGTCGCACCCAATGGGTCGTTGATTCTCCTTCCTCCTGAACACAGGCAGCTAAATCCACGATGGACATGGGCTGTTTGCACGTATCTTTGAAGTTCTGGATAAACTAGGCCCTTAACTCGGCCCATGATCCAATAGAGTTAGCTGGCAGATTTTTTTAGCCATGTGCGAGCTGTTCCCTCCAACATCATGGTAAAGTACTTAGCACATGCCGCTTCGTCCACATCCAGCATCTCCATTGCCATCTCATAACTCTCCACCCATGACTCAGGGGATAAATCGGCGGTGTAATTCGACACCTTATGTGGGCCCTTGAAGTCCTTGGGTAACCGTACGTTGCGCAGCGCTGGAACAAGACATGGCACTCCCAAAGAACTGGAAGTAACCCCTGGTTCCGCTGATGTTATTGGACGAACCAGAGTAAACTGACGAACCGGCGTGAGCTGACGAACCGGAGCCTCATGCTGCGCCGCTAACTCGGCTTCCCGACGTGCCCTACACGATCCACTACATCCTGGGCATTGCCACCGCCACCCGCCGGGTTATTGCCAAGGGGCGGATTAGGATTCCTCGCACTGCTTGACACGGCCGGCTCATCGATGTGCCTGCTATAGCTCCGGCTTGGGCGGGGAGTGGAATGAATCCTTTCGCGGCTATATGAATAGGCCTGCTGTTGAGTCAAAGCCGTCTGTAGGAGCTCCCTAACCCGTCGTGTCTCAACCTCTACGGGGGACTCGCCATCAATCGGAAGAGCTGCCAATCGTGAAGCGGCCGCAATGATGTTATCCAACGGGTTAGAGTAATGACCCAGAGGTGTTGAGACACGATGTGGTGGAAGGTCGTTTTGACGAGGCGGAGGAGGTGGGTCCGTCGCACGAGGCTGAACCGGCGCCCCGGTCTCAGGTGCCTCCGCCCGGTTTACCACAGGTTGGTTGCTGGTGCCTGCTCCGGGTGTGTTAAAGAGATACCTCGCCTCCAAGACCGACGGAAGGCGCGATCGGTATCTTCTCCTCATGACGTCATCCGAAGCACTCTGATCTAGCATAAGCCGGTACGCCTGAGCCTCCAATCCGGCCCGCTCTGTAGCCATCCTGGTATTTTCTGCTGCCAGGTCCGCTTTAGCTTGAGCGATCTAATCCTTCACCTTTGCAATCTCTGCGTTGTGCTGATCCCGGTTTGCAGCGTCCACCTCCACCGCCAGCAATGTTGCTAAAGCGTCGAATAGATCGTACAAAACCTGAGCCGGAGGCGGTGCAGAGCTCCCTGCCCCCGCTGGTGTTGTTGCTGAACCGGAGATCATTGTTGCAGCGGTAGAAGAGTGCTGCACTGGTTGTGTACCGGCCATGAAGACCGCGACCCGGTTTGGCAGATTCAGGGGGTCCGGAATACTGTTGCCCTCGGAACCTCCACTAATCCAGCCATCCTGCAGCTGGTATAGCGACTCAGTCTCTTCGGTTGAAGACTCGTCATCGGAGCAGACAACGGTTTCGCCACCAGATGCCGATCCATCCTCATATTCCGCTCCATGGATGACACCTACGAAGACATGCTTTACGGTGGGCTGAACCGGGGCAGAGCTTGCACGCTGAGCCATCTCGATGATGTCGGTGCAGATGTCCGGCTGAGGGCCCGGTTCGCCGATCTTGTCGATGAAGACGTGAATTCCGCCAAAGGGGACCCAGTACCCGTATTCAATTGAACCGGCCTCGAGACCCCATCCCGCGTCGTCGATGTAGAGCTTGCCGCAACGACTTTTAGTGATCTGGCCCATAGCTATCCCTTGAGTCCTTCGAAGTTGCCCTTCAAGAACTCGAAACCATCGTGCGATAGCCCCACGGTGGGCGCCAACTGTCGTGGTTTTGTCACGGCAGATGCCCTTGTGAAAGGACTTAGTCGTGGAGCCATCGCTATGGGTTAGCTTAAAGGGGTTAAAGCAGACAAGGGATGCGAGAGTTTTATACTAGTTCGGCCCCTTACGATGAAGGAAAAAGCCTACTCCAGTTGTGATGGAATTGCTAGGGTTTCGATGACCAGGGAGCGAATCCGCTTTGCCTGGCTCTCGAGTTGTTGTGTGTTGTCCCTAAACCGCTGTCTAGTCGTCCCTTTAAATACATAGGTCGACGCTCGTCAGTTTACAGAGTCCCGAGGCCGGATCATCAACATGTCCAACTCGGTCTCTATCCCTCCTATCTTACAATACAAGTTACATGATAATGTCCGTTTACATCTACAGGCCTTAACCCGCATTTGGGCCTTGGGCCTTCATAAAGCGCCACCATCCTTTGCCTTCCTGGGCTTCTAATCCTCATAGAGTTAACCCGGCTACTCCTGGCCGGTTTACGTCCAGTAGTAATATCCCCAACAGTGTCTGTCCGAGGAAAATGACTGTGTCCGAGGAGATTGAAAACAAAGTGAAGACATAGCATTTGTTTCATTCTTCTTCTTCTATTTATTGAGTCATAGGACCACCATACTATTAAGAGGGGTGTAGCATTCGAAACTTTGATTCTCTGATGCTAAACCCAAATCCTATGGAAGTTGCGAAAGAAATCTCTTTGTGTTCCTAGCAAATACTTGCCAGCAAGAACTGTGATCTTCTTCGCTGCAAGAGATTTGTCTCAGACCGAGGAGTTAGCATTACTAGTTCCTAAAGTAATGTTATCGTTGCTCCAAAATTTGACCGTTGTAAATGTGTCAGTTAGCCATTGGCTAGACCGTGTGTCCAAAATGGTCATTTCCCATCAGGGAAGGCTGCGGCTATAAATAGCCACCCCGCACCGGCTTTGTCCGGTGGATGCTCTGTTTGATTCTGAGAAGATTGTTGAGCAACCCCCTCTTTGAGATTTGAGTTTAAAATCCACTTGAGAAAACCCCTAGAGCCGAAGAATTAGATAGTGGTTCAGCATCACTCGAATCTAAGTTCACTGCACTCCGCCTATTAGTCTTGAGAGCTGCAAACTCTCTAGATAGTTAGGTGTCAATTTCTTCAGAGACCAAGAGTAATTCTGGTTCTTGAAGAAGAAGTCTGTAAAGGTTCGAAGATCGCCTCAAGTATCTACCATGAGTAATCAGCATTGGTTGACGAACCAATTATCGAGGAGAATAGGGTGAAGAGAGTTTATCTTCCGTGTTAAGTCACAGCCCCTCCAACCAGACGTAGTCCTTGTGCAGAAGGACGAACCGGTCGAACAAATACCCCGTCGCTATAGAGCATCATTGGTTACCTCTGTTACCCACGTTTATATTCAATATGTTTTCCTTCATGTGATTCATCTCGATGCATGTTTAGTTTCCTTTCGGCACTTAGTTTTTGCTCGATATAGTTTGTTTTTCGTTCGCTCCGTTGCTGGGTTCCGACAGTTTTGAGATTTAATGTTTTTTTAACTCCCATTCACCCCCTCTGGTAGACATACTTCATTCCTACAGGCAATGAACAGTGAACCTTGTTGGCTCACCTACCAATAACATAATTATTTTCAGTGAGAATGCAATATGTAGTCAATGCATTACAACAACCCACCATCGATTTGAATATGGTGCCTGGAGTAAGGTGAGGATCTTCCATGTTCCACTCAATTGTTGGCATGTTGTCACCATCATATTCATCTAAAACTAAGCTGTCAATGTCCTCGTCCCTCTCTTCATCATCAGTGTCATCAAATCTTCCATTTCCTGTTGATTAACTGTATCTACCAGTTCAGGGTACATCATCTCATCCTCATCATCAAGTTGAGGCACTTCCTCGTCAGGCTCTGCATCTACTTCTACAACAGTTGTAGAAGGGACATGAGAAGCGGCAGCAGACATGTTGTGGCTTTCAAAATCACTAGGTTTACTTGGTATCGACCTACAAGGAGTGCTGGGGCGCTCGCTATTATCATATATAGATGATGTATGAACACTCTTCCCGTTGTCCCGTTCTTTGGGTGGCTGAAGCACTTCGATACGGATTTTACCGAAATGTCTGTCAGCATTCAAACTAAATAGTAATTGCAAATGCATGTCACTACTGGCAGGTTAGTGGGAGAAATCTTTGCTTGCTACTGTTGAAATACTTCAGTTCAACAGCATTGGCACAGCTCCAGTAATACAAGTAACGGAGTGCATCACGAAAAATCTTTGAATGAAATGTTGGTTTCTACCACCTTTGGGTAGAAACATCTAGAGATCATATGCGGCTTAGTACCACGCAGAACACTAGTTTCCATTCTAACCGCCAACTGAAAAGCAAGCGCATGATCAATCCTATTCGATTGAAATAAAAGGGTGCAGTCAGGCCGAAAAAATTCAGCAACCCAAATAGGTATGATCCAAGCGACCAGCGGTCAAAATATTACCTAATTTATGAGTTTGCTCATTAGTTCGAGGGGAAACAACACTTACCCATATGGAATCCATGAACTATTCGCCTTCGACTCAACCCAATCATCTCCGCGGTCGATGGGCCAAAGGACATCCTCCCCCGACATTACTTCTTAAACCAAAATTTAGGGGGACTGGGGTTATGTGGCGGAGGCACGGCGTCACCAACGAACGGAATAGGTTTAGAGGGTGGAGGGCATGCACATGGCGGTGGCGGCACAGGAGGCGGGGTGGGGCGGTGCGGGAGTGGCTCGATCTATTTTAGACAAGCTGCTCTGACGTGTATATATCCTTGCAGCCCCACTCGTCAGCATGTTAACGGTCAAGCCTTTGACCCATGGCAAACGTCCAGTTTGATCATTTGTGAGAGTTTCAGACAAGACGGTGGGGAAAGGTGAGCAAAAGTTTAGAGTGTGGGGACAACTGAGTGCAACTAAGGAACCAGGGGCACTATCATAAAAAAACACTATGGTTAAACCCCGTAGGAAGGCATACATATTTATTTAATAATGTAGCAAAGAAACTTCAAGAGATTCAATATAAATCAATGAACAATCTGATCATAAATCCACAATTCATCGGATCCCAACAAATAGACCACAAGAATTACATGGAATTGATCTCAAAAGAGAACATGGTATTGGAGATCCAAGAGAGAGAGAGAGGGAGAGAGAGAGAGCCATCTAGCTACTACTATGGACCTGTAGGTCCTGAAGGAACTACTCACACACCATCATGGAATCAACAAGGTTGATGAAGATGGCCACCCCAATGGTTTCCCCCTCTGACAGAACTTCGGAACAGTGCTCCGGATGGGATCAATTTGGAACAAAGGCTTGCGACGCTGAGAAAGTTGTTTTGGGTCTCGCTCCAAGGGTTTTGGAATATTTATGAATTTATAGGCTAGGATTTAGGTCAAGACGAGTCTCGGGAGGCCTACAAGCCTGGGTGGCATGGCCACCCCCTGGCCGTGCCACCCATCCTTCTGGGGCCCTCGGGCATCCCCTCGATGACAGCCGAAGCTTTTAGGGTTCCTTTGGGTCTACACAAAATCATCAAAAATTGTCATCATGTTTGGACCTCCGTAGGTATTGATATTCTATAAACCCCAAAACAAGCAGAAAATAGCAACTGACATTGGGCACTACATTAGTATGTTAGTCCTAAAAAATAATATAAAATTATGGCAAAAGTATGTAGGAATGATAATATAATAGCATGAAACAATCAAAAATTATAGATACATCAAAGACGTAACAACTACAGCATGCAACCAAGTGCACTGGAGGGCCCATTAGGGCCACGGGTGGAATACACATACCTTGTGATGTGCTTGAAAACGAGTATCCCAAGTATCATAACAAAAAGGTGTCACCACTCGAAATGTCATGTCAACCTATGATTTCAGTATGAGTTTCAATTTTGTTGTTGATGGATGGTATGGATCTGTTCATGACACGCGGGTATGGGTAGATGAATGAGTTGAATATCCTAGTTTCCCACACCCTCCAAACGGTAATGACTCATACATGCGTTCTTTTACACTATCCTTTTGATTTAACTTACTGGTCTTCATTGTATTTTTGTTCCCTGTATAGGCAAATACTATCTTGTTGACTCGGGCTATCCAAATAGAGGACAATAGTACCATGTACCTGATTTTGAACAAGTACATTCACGAGGGAGAAATGAGACCTTCAGAGCATCTCCAACAGATGTGCTAGATAAGCCACACGCTGAAAAAACGACTGTATAGCACGCGCGTGACCGAAACTGGCGCTCCAGCAGCCGCGCTATAATCCCGCGCGCAGTAAACAAGGTTCAACGTGCTGGGGAAAACCGCATCGTGGGCTGCGTATTTGTGCGCCCGCTCGCGCGGGCTGGACAAGCCAATTGTGCGTGTGAATCTCACCAACCTCCCGATCTGAAACCTCCAGGTGCTGACGCCTCCGCCCGCACCTTCCCACATTCGCTCCGGCGACCCGTCGATGCTTCCCTCACCTATCCCCAGTGTGCCTTCGCTCCCCCTGCTTCTCCCAGTGACCGTCGCTGCTTCCTCTCCTCTCCGCCACCCCTCGAGCACATTGTTCCTCCGACAAACAACGCTCGATGGTTGTTCGCAGCTCGGCGCCCACAAGGTGTTTGACAAAACACTTGCAAGGTATATAGTGCTTCTAACTTTATATTTGTAGATGAATTTGGTGCATGTTTTTTTGTAGTTTTAATTTAGCTTAAATTCAAGTTTTTAGAATGAGTTTGTCCTATGATTCTTCTGATCAAGAATTTGATCTTCAAGAGGAGGAGGACGTCGCAATGATCCTAGCTATGCACGTCAATAAAAAGCCAAAGCACGGTGGTTCGGTTTTCGGTCGTCAAAAAATGTGGAGGGAAAGGATCGATGCCCACAATAGACTGATGAGGAACTATTATGTGGAGTATCCCACGTACCTCGAGTCCTGCTTTCGGCGTCGTTTTAAGATGAGCATCGAGTTGTTCAAACACATTGCGGAGAAACTGGCGAGCCATGATTGGTTTTTTTAGTAAAGGAGGAATGCCGCCGGAGAACTCAGGCATAGCACCTTTCAAAAGGCGACTGCCGCTTTGCGTATGTTGGCATACAGTATTCCGGTGGATCTAGTTGATGACCACTTAGCCATGTGTCGCGGAATTGTCATGGCAGATGTCCTTAATGTCAGGACTTAGTCGCGAGGCCAACGCATCTATGTGGTAGCTTGAAAGGGGTTGAGCGGGATGAGAGACGCGATGTTTTACCCAGGTTCGGCCCCTCACGGTGGAGGTAAAAGCCTACATCCTGCTTCATTGATATTGATGATGATGATCACGGTTACAAGAGTGCTCTATCTCGAGAGCTATTGTCTAAACCTAACTTGTCCAACTTGTGGAACTTGTCCATCTTGTCCCTTTTGGGGAGCCCTGCCCCTCCTTATATATGTTGGAGGGGCGGGTTACATGTAGAGTCCTATTAGGATTAGGACTAGTCTATCTCTAATACAAACCGGATACAAGTCCAAGTCTTAACTCTTTGTAAGATAAATGTTCCTCATGCCTTTCCTCTTAAACCGGCCCACCATAATATAAACTGGCCTGCTGGGCCTTGGGCCTTGTCATCCATCTGGAACACGTGCCGGGTCACCAATGAGTCTTCAGGCTCGTGAATCGTCATACCAGTAAACCGCCAGACTCGTAAACTGCCAGGCACGTAAACCGCCAATCACGTAAACCGCCAATCCTCTGGCAGTTTACCAATGAAACGCCTAGTCCGGCCGGGTTATACTTCCGGCCGGTTTACACCGCGGGGTATATCCCCGACATTAGCCCCCAAGTTTAGCTTGGATTTATCCATGGTAAACTTATGCTGCAAAAATAAACATAAGAACAAATTTGACAGGTTGTGCTCCGGGTTAAGAATTCTTGTAAACCGGTACCTGATCACCCTTAAGTCCTTGTTATTTCCTCCTTCTGGGAAGTCCGGGTCAACAGACCAGCTTCATAATCAATTTGCCAACATTGGTTTGTCACAGAGAAATATTGTGAAGAATAACTCCTTTGACTCAGCTCCCAAAGCGCCGGTTTAAGAAATATGGGTCTTGAAATACTTATCTGATATTCAACCGGTTTGAAGATGTAAAACTTGCCGGTTTAATATTACCAAAATGGCCGGTTTATAAATATTGATGGCACCGGGTCATAATTGTTGTCGACATCGGGTCATGTAATTGATCTTCCTGATTTGCTCAAAACTGATAAAATGAAGATGTTCCTCCTTTATATGCATAATACATGTAGCCCCCAAGTCTTAAGAGGAGAACATAGTGATAACTTAAGACTTGCTCCAATAAGTGTTTCAACCTTGAAGAAATCCGGTTTGTTCATCTCAATCATATAAATTGAATACTCCATATATGTAGCCCCCAAGTACTGGGTTGTCATGCTTGCAGCAACCTAGGACTTGTAATTGCTTATAAAAACTTCAATCAGTGTAACCCCCAAGGGTCAGGTCATTATGCAATAATGAGCAGGGATTTTAGCAGTGATGTGTAGTCCCCAAGGGCCGGCTTAGTAAGATAATACTGAACCGGGACTTGATATATACTTCAATGAAAATAACATCTTATAATGTAGCTTCCATCGTAGGGCTTGAACCCACGTCCACAAGGTTAAGAGTTTTGTGCTTTACCAATTGAGCAATGGATCCTTCAATATTATGGACGAAAACTTGTGTACCTTGAATTGTTGACAGGAGCAATTGGTAGCCCCCAAGGGCCGGCTCATTATAATATGATGTGTCGGGTCTTCAATAAGACTAGTAAAAAATGACTTTGCATTAGCCCCCAAGTGTCATGATGCATGCTTGTAGCGACATGAGACTTGCATGTAATCTCAATTTGAATAATGTAGCCCCCAAGTGTCGGGTTGTAAGCCTGCAGCGACTCGGGACTATTCCTTCCATGGCAAAATAAATCATATTCATCGACAAAATAATATCCATTGCGCTAAAGCGATTTTGAAAAACCTCAATCATAATATTAATAACCATAATAAAAATCCAGCCATGTTGGCTATTCAAGATAATATAATCCAGTATGAAAATCTTATTCATCCAATATCATAATGAAAATTCAGCCAAGTTTGGCTATTTGAATAATAGAACCCAATCATTTATAAGCGCATGATTCCAATGGCGCAATCCAAATATATACTGGCGACTTATAGTCCAAAGCCATGTCGGTTTAATAAACACCGGATAATTTCTCATCATATATTGGCGATTTATCATCTTAAAGCCAGGACGGTTTAATAAACACCGGATAATTTATCATCATACTGGCGACTTATAGTCGAAAGCCAGGTCGGGTTAGTAAATGCCGGTGACTTATAATCATGCTTTATTCAACCTGTTTCTGCATACAACAAGTTTAAAGTGTCCAGGCGGTTTACCGTCGGACGGGTCATAATGCCCAACATATAACCCAGGTTTATAACCAAGGCTGCACTTAAGAATAATCAAATATGAAATATATCATACCTGTGACATTGAATGACATTGTTGGTTTACCAACTTTTTGGAATAGGGGTAATAACCTAGATTTTGAGTACTGATAACTCCTTCCATATTGTGTCGGTTTATGATAAAACCGTACCAGGTTGTGATAAACACCGGTTTAACCACATATAATACTGGCGACTCGTAGTCAAACCAGACCGGACTGATAGTCTCCGGATTATAACTTGATTATGTACTGACAACTTGTAGTTGAAAGCCGAGCCGGGTTGATAAACACCGGTTTACTCCATAATAGGATGGTAACAGAAAATCAAACCGGGCAGATAGCCTCCGGATTAAGATTTAACCGTGTTCAGTCAATTTGTAATTTGATAGTCGAACCAGTTTAAGAATTGTCGGTTTAAAAATGCAACAAAAGAAATATTTATCAAAACAAAATTTTAAGCAAAGGCAATGATAAAACCATTTGCAAAAAGAGGCTATTGAGCCGATCAAATGGCGTTACCATGGTCGGACACGACCAAGCCCCCGATAGGCGTAGCTATGGTTCAAGTCAGCTAGGTCCCCAAATGAAACAGTGGCATTATGCCGATCAAAAGGCGTGGCAATGGTTCGGAGTCGACCAAGCCCCCAAGTGACTCTGTGGCCTTAGGCCGATCAAGAGGCGTGACTATGGTTCAGACGTGACCACAAGTCCCCAAGTGATGCATTGGCATTACATCAATCAAGAGGTGTAGCGATGGTTCGGGTTCGACCAAAGCCCCCAAGTGATGCTGTGGCACTAGGCCGATCAAGAGGCGTGACTATGGTTCAGACGTGACCACAAGTCCCCAAGTGATGTTGTGGCTTTACGCCTATCAAAAGGTGTTGCTATGGTTCGGATACGACCAAGCCCCCAAGTGATCAATAATATGATAGGCCAATAAGGCAGGATACCCATGTTTGAACCGCGCATCATGGCAGCAGGTCCTCTTTGGCACCCTTTAACTTTTTGCAAGAGATAAATCCTTCTTGAACCGGGATTTTTAACCGGATATTGAGAGCTTCAAAGCTTTGTGGGAGAATATATTTCCCTTGAACCGGATTTTAAAGCGGCATTCTTCATTTTGAACCGGAATTTTTCAGATGGCCTTTGAATTTGCACCAATATGGTGGGTTTAGGGTCTTGCATTAGATAACTTTGCAAGACGGAGTAATTGCTATTTAAAGAAAGCAATATATAATTTATAAAAATATGCTGGATGGATTTCACCTGATGCGTCAGGTCAGCAATTATCACCGCGGAGTTGATGATCACCATGGTGAAACTGAAATCAATCACGGCCGAGTCGGCCGCAGGTGCTGACAGATCTGTCGGCCACGGCGTTTTTAAACCGGTGTGGACGGGAGAGTCGACCGCGATGTTGTAAACCAGCGTGGATGGTTGATTCGGCCACGGGTGTTATAAACCAGCATGGACGGTTGAGTCGGCCATGGTGTTGTAAACCGGCGTGGACGGTTGAGTCGGCCACACGTGTTGTAAACCGGTGCAGATGGAGAGCCGCCAGTGGGCATTGTGAACCGGTGCGGACGGGGAATCAGCCGCAGGCGTTGTAAACCGGCGTGGATGGCTGAGTCGGCCACGGGTGTTATAAACCAGCGTGGACGGTTGAGTTAATCGCGGGCGCGGTCCCATCAAGCTGATGTAAACCGGACCACAGGGACGGTGATTTGCTCACGCTCATTCATCAGGTGGCATGACACGGACGAAACCCGCGATATAAACACAGTTTATTCTGCGTACAAAACATACAGCAGGGCAAAGTAGTTGTTTGACCAAAGAAATCAACATGTACTTAGCAAGAAATATATAGGACAAATATCACCTGATTTATTTAGGCGAAAGCTCCGTACGCAGACCCTCTTTCCAAGTTCCCTTGGCCAGTTAAAATATTCGGCCCTTGTTTTAAAACACTGGCAAAGCACAGTAGTAGCAGAAGCGCTCATGGCAAAGGTGGAGGCCGCAGCAGCGGCTCTGCCACGGCTGAGACGGAGCAAGGCCATGGCTGTGGAGGTGAAGGCGAAGGCGGCGACGAGGTGGGGCCCGAGCGGCGGTCCACAGGCTGCCCTCGGCCGGGACGGCTCGCAGCAGCAAGGAGGAGGAGAGCTCGGTGGCGACTCGGGAACGGGCGGTTTTAGCGTGAGGGGGAAACGGCCAGCGAGGCGCCGGCTCAAAGAGCCACACCGGTGGAGGCAGGCGAAGAAACGGAGGCAGCCGCTCGAGGCACGGCGACGCGGGAACCAGCCCGGAGCAACGACGGCCGGAGGCAGAGGCGCAAGGCGAGAGCCGGCCCGAAGCAGCAACGGAGTCCGTGCCCACGACCTTATCCTCTTCCGAGTCATCTTTGGTTTGACTTGTTTTCCTGGTAGTTTTCTCACGTGCACACACCAAGCGGAGGAAAAAACTGACTTTGGCTTCTCGTGAAGAGTAGCAAGGCTACTGGTAGAATCGGTCCTCTCAAGCGCAACCCGACAGCTTAATGAATTTGATGTGTGTGCTGCGCTATCGGTTGATGCCCTCGGGACTTGCCACCAGCGTCGGCACGGGCAGAGAAAATTTTACTGGCTTCGGTTGCCGTGATTGAATCTGATTCCGTCGGTCTCGGCAAAACTTGCAGCTAAACGGATTAGACAGATCGTACTCCTGTCAGTCTTGGCGATTTTCAAGGCGGCAACCGCGTGTGATGCAACTCTAGTCTCATCAACTTTAGACCTCATACTGCCAACTCTAAAATTAATTACAATTCTAATTTCCTAACGACAATTTCACGGCTCCGCCCATGGTTGTCCGGTGGTTCACGTGATTGTCCTTTGTTGATCCGTCAGCAATAACTTTCCTACCAACATGGAGATCCCCTTTTTTGTTGTTTCTCCTTCCGATCGTGCAAGCAAATCCACGAATCGCCTTTGGCTTTATACGTGTTGATGATCTATACGCATTGGATCCAGCGAATCCACATTGAACACAAATGGAGACTTCGACGGGGCCAAGTCGTCATGATCTTCTCTATTGATCTTGCTAACTAGTGAACTCAACGTTGATGTAAATTCTTCAAAAACCATCTTTTTCTTCAACTGGGATTTTGCAAGCTTCTCGAAACCCTGGGAAAGATCCCTCCAAGAACTCAACACCACCGTGCGCAGGCCCCACGATGGGCGCCAACTGTCGCGAAATTGTCACGGCAGATGTCCTTAATGTCAGGACTTAGTCGCGAGGCCAACGCATCTATGTGGTAGCTTGAAAGGGGTTGAGCGGGACGAGAGACGCGATGTTTTACCCAGGTTTGGCCCCTCACGGTGGAGGTAAAAGCCTACATCCTGCTTCATTGATATTGATGATGATGATCACGGTTACAAGAGTGCTCTATCTCGAGAGCTATTGTCTAAACCTAACTTATCCAACTTGTGGAACTTGTCCATCTTGTCCCTTTTGGGGAGCCCTGCCCCTCCTTATATATGTTGGGGGGCGAGTTACATGTAGAGTCCTATTAGTATTAGGACTAGTCTATCTCTAATACAAACCGGATACAAGTCCAGGTCTTAACTCTTTGTAAGATAAATGTTCCTCATGCCTTTCCTCTTAAACCGGCCCACCGTAATATAAACCGGCCTGCTGGGCCTTGGGCCTTGTCATCCATCTGGAACACGCGCCGGGTCACCAATGAGTCTTCAGGCTCGTGAATCGTCATACCAGTGAACCGCCAGACTCGTAAACTGCCAGGCACGTAAACCGCCAATCCTCTGGCGGTTTACCAATGAAACGCCTAGTCCGGCCGGGTTATACTTCCGGCCGGTTTACACCGCGGGGTATATCCCCGACACCATGGGTGTGAGTCAAGCCATCATGTGTGTCAAGCGCTTCGCAGTTGGAATTGTGCAAGTGTTTGGTCCGGAATATTTGATAGCTCCCAATGTTGAAGACACAACAAGGCTTTTGGACATGAAGAAAGCTCGCGGGTTCCAAGGTATGCTTGGGTCAATAGATTGCATGCATTGGAGTTGGAAGAACTGTCCTAAGGCATGGCATGGACAATTCCATGGCCAGAAAAAGGGTTCCACAAGGTAAGAAAAATCTTGATTTCCACAATGCTTAGACGGCGGCTAGGAAGGATGTGGAGAGAGCTTTTGGGATTTTGCAAGCCCAATTTGCTATTGTGAGAGGACCGGCTAGATTTTGGGATCAAAAGATCCTTTGGTACATCATGAATGCTTGTGCGATCATGCATAACATGATCACCGAGAATGGGCAAGGGCAAGATTTAGACTATTCTCAGTATGAGTTGATGGGACACCCCGTGCGAGTGCGCTGGAGGGCTGCAAGGGTGGCCCACTTTGTTGCCTCCTATCATGCCATTCGACGTGCCGAAACACATGATGACCTTTAAAAGGATCTAGTCGATGAGTGGCGTTCATGGAATGAGTGACAAAACTAGTTTGATGGTGTATGTTTGTTGTATTGTTGACTATTTGTTATATTGTTCATGAACTATTTGTTGTATTGAAGATAAACTATTTGTTTGAGTTGTAATAATAATTGAACTATTTATTGTTGATTTATTTTGTGTGTGTTTGATCTTCTTGGTTCTATGTTGAGTGGGAAATGTATTTTGTGCTAGGCGCACGCGCTACCTACGGTGCGCAATATATAATGCTTCTGGTAAAGCAAAACACCAGCCCAACGTGCTAAAACATTATTTGTGGCGCTGTAAAAAAATTAGCGCGCCATGCAACCGCGTGTCTGTTGAAGATGCTCTTAATCATCTACATTCCTCACTATGTAACTTCATTGAAAGATCTTTTGGTCTTCTCGAGACGAAATGATGAATCTTTCTTGGCATTAGGCATTACAAAGTTGATACACTAACAATGATAATTACTGCATGCACTTGTCTTCATAACTACATCCATGATAGAAATCTACCCGATGAGCATTTCGACATGGTTGAGAATGGATCCTATGTTCATGAAGAGAGCGCTTCTCATCATGTTGCACCCTATGATGAGTGTAATATGGGTAGCATACGATATGCTATTGCTGCGAGTGTCTTTCCTTGATGACTAGCTAGCTTTATGGTGTATTCTTTTGTTGGGAGAACCTTCTTATATTTAGAATATCCTCCTTTTGTGTGACTTGTTCTCCAGTACTAGTGACAATGATGTTTTTATGATGTTTGAATGTGTGACAATGAGCTTCCTTATGTGGACTTGTTACAATTTATGGATGTTTCAAATCAAATTTATGTTCGTAACTTCATATGCGCGATAAACACAAGAAAATAACACAAATATTATTTCATGAAACCAATTCCGGTAGTTGCATCAACTGTACGTCTGGTTGAGGCGGCCGAGTCACAACTCAGAGGACACACAGTCCTCACCATATTCCTCTTGAGCTAAGATCACTTAGTCCTCACCCAATCACTCGTGATAAGTCTTCAAGGTAGACTTCCAAAACCTTCACAGACTTGTTCACAAGCACACCACAATGACTCTTGATGTACTCAGAACTTGACGCCTAACCATCTAGAAGAATGACAGTCTTCAAAGGTAGCAGACGTCGGATCACATAGATCAATCTCTTCAGTGATGATCAATCACTTTGGCTCTAGGTTTTTCCTCACTTACGATTCTCTCAGAGTTGTCAGATGATGGGTTGCTCTCAAATGACAAGTGGCAAGTTCTCTCAAAGCAGCCAACCAACAAGTGGTTGTGGGAGGCGGCTATTTATAGCCAGGGGCAACCCGACATGAATTGTCATAAATGCCCTTCTCCCATTCGACCATTGTCAGGATAATGATCCACTCGACAACTGGCATGCGGCACAACAGCGACCGGAATATGAACTCTCAAATTCGTGGGGGCACTCAATTTCCTCACTTTTAGGCAAAACACACTGGCGAACTCCTAACTCCTCAGCATGACCAAATTCGTCAGCGACCAGATGAACTTCGTCACTGTCGCTAGCGAATGTGTCAGTTATACTGGAGATTTCCAAAGGCTTCACTCGAAGCAGCTTTTGTGTATGGGTTTGAGTAGGTTTGAGCATCACTTTGGAAATGTGAAATATGTTTCACCTAGATCCCCTTAACAGTACGGTTTTTCCTATGACTCAAAGAAGAAGAAAAGAAACTATGAAAACAAAATCCTCAAGCTTCAAAGTCTTCACATCAATTTGTTCGAAGGTCATACCAATTTCACCACCAAATTCTTCACTTGAAGAAATCCATTTTTAGGGGTCGTCTTCCATGTGTTAAACCAAATCTTTTGGAACTCTGTCTCCTATGTATACACAAACACATTATTTCCTCAACCTATTTGTCTTCAATACTCCAAAACAACTAAGGGGGCACTTGATGCACTTACAACTGAGAGAGCACCTACATGCATGTATAGGCAAAGAATTTTGAGGAAGCTATTGGAGATGCTCTAAGAGGGTCGCTCGATCATCTTCCTCCAGAAAACGTTCTCTCGCCCCTCTGTTTTCCTGAATTGCTGGTGCCCCAAATATTCACACCTCTCCTCCACACAAAAATAATGGTGCAGATCTGTTCAATAAGTAGCATTAAAGATGATTTATCCATCTAACTGATCTGAAGGACCAACATGTTTAATATCTTAAATTTCTCCTATTGTCTTAGGGTTTGTTTGACGTGTTGATTTTTTTATAATTCCTTGAAAAGATGGTTAATCATGTGGATTGCACAATTAAGATTAAATCTCAAGTCATACCCCCATCACAATATAATATAGAGAGGTAAGTACTTTTGTAATTGGAGCTTATTTTATTATGATACATTGTCAACTATGATTTCTTATTTATGTGTGCTTACTAAATAAATATTATAGACATCTTAGTTGATATGAGGTACAACTTTTTTAGCCATATATTATCGCTACTTTGTTTTTGTTTTTGAGGTATATGTTAGTGCTATCTATTTGCGTTAACACCTACGACCTTTCTTCCTGGCTTAGGGCATCTCCAACACTAATCCCAAATCAGACACTGTATCCGTCTACCTACCGGTGAGGACTAGTCCACAACCACCGATACAGGAGCCGACCATTCAAAGCTAGCCGTAAATGTCCGGTCACATTTGATGCAAATTTAAACAAACTTGACAACTTTCATTCAAACAAAGATAATTTTGACATAAACCGAATGATTTTCATCTAAACCAGAGCACGCTCATTACATTTTGAACGCATTTCAACTAAACTATAGCAGACTAGCCTATTCTAACCTAGTATAAAAGATCATCGACCGCCGTCGCGCCCATTTCCCACAACATGTCTTCCATGTCCAACAACAAGCTTGCTGGCCGACCATGAGCCCCGGGAACTGAAGCTACAACGAGAAGGTAAATAACACCCACCTTTGCGAAGCGGGCAAGCTAATCGACCAACGATGATGAGTATGCCAAGCTTAACTTCAATGGGAGGGGAAGAGTAGTGGCCTCCGGCTCCGCGAAGTAGATAAGCTCATGGCTATGCAACCCAACAAGATGATGGTCATGGCCTTATTGGGACCCAAGCGGTGGCGACCTCCCATGTTCTACTATTCCTCGCTATCGGCGGTAGCCATGGATGTTCTGGCCTCGTCGTCGCAGCGGCATGGTGCCATAGATGCAGAGTTGGCGATGTCATCAGTGTTGGGGAACGTAGCATGCAATTTCAAAATTGTCCTATGGTCACGCAAGATCTATCTAGGAGATGCATAGCAACAAGAGGGGGAGAGTGTATCTACGTACCCTTGTAGACCGAAAGCGGAAGCGTTTGACAAAGCGGTTGATGTGGTCAAACTTCTTCTCATTTCAACCGATACAGCACCGAACGTACGGCACCTCCAAGTTCTGCACATGTTCAGCTCGATGACGTCCCTCGGACTCTTGATCCAGCAAAGTGTTGAGGAAGTAGATGAGTTTTGTCAGCACGACGGCATAGTGACGGTGATGGTGAAGTGATCCGCGCAGGGCTTCGCCTAAGCACTACGAGAATATGACCGAGGGTGTAATATGTGATGGGAGGCGCCACACACTGCAAACAGTTGTTGTTGTGTGTTCTAGGCGCCCCCTCCCCACGTATAAATAGGTGGGAGGGGAGGGGAGCAGCCATGGGGCGCCCCAAGTAGGAGGAATCCTACTTGGGTCCTAATCCAATTCGCCCCCCCCCCTAACCATATTTTTCGGAGGGGGAAGGAAGGAGGAGAGAGGAGGGAAGGAAGGTGGAGGTCGAATCCCTCCCCTTCCCTCTCTCTTCCCCTCTTTCCTTCTCCTCCTGCGGCCCATATGGGAGGAGCAGCAGCCCCTGATGGCTGCTGTATTTCCCCTCTTGGCCCATTAGGCCCATATCATTTTGTCGGGGGGTGCCCGGAACCCCTTTCGGTGACCCGATATGTACCCGGTACCCTCCGAAACACCTCCGGTGTCCGAATACTATCATCTATATATCAATCATTACCTCTCAACCATTTTGAAACTCCTTGTCAAGTCTGTGATCTCATCTGAGACTCCGAACAACATTCGGTCACCAAATCACATAACTCATATAATACAAAATCGTCATCGAACGTTAAGCGTGCGGACCCTACGGGTTCAAGAACTATGTAGACATGACCAAGACACCTCTCCGGTCAATAACCAATAGCAGAACCTGGATGCTCATATTGGCTCCTACATATTCTACGAAGATCTTTATCGATCGAAGCGTTATGACAACATACATTATTCCCTTTGTCCATCGGTATGTTACTTGACCGAGATTCGATTGTCGGTATCTTCATACCTAGTTCAATCTCATTACCGACAAGTCTCTTTACTCATTCCATAATACATCATCCTGCAACCAACTCATTAGTCAGTTTGCTTGTAAGGCTTCTTATGATGTGCATCACCGAGAGGGCCCAGAGATACCTCTCCTATACTCTGAGTGACAAATCCTAATCTCGATCTATGCCAACCCAACAAACACCTTCAGAGATACCTGTAGAGCATCTTTATAATCACCCAGCTATGTTGTGACGTTTGATAGCACACAAGGTATTCCTCCGGTATCCGGGAGTTGCATAATCTCATAGTCGAAGGAATATGTATTTGACATGAAGAAAGCAATAGCAATAAAATGGAAAGATCAATATGCTATGCTAACGGATGGGTCTTGTCCATCACATCATTCTCCTAATGATGTGATCCCGTTCATCAAATGACAACACATGTCTATGGTTAGGAAACTTCACCATCTTTGATTAACGAGCTAGTCTAGTAGAGGCTTACTAGGGACACGGTGTTTTGTCTATGTATCCACACATGTATCAAGTTTTCGATTAATACAATTCTAGCATGAATAATAAACATTTATCATGGTATAAGGAAATATAAAATAACAACTTTATTATTGCATCTAGGGCATATTTCCTTCAGTCTCCCACTTGCACTAGAATCAATAATCTAGTTCACATCGCCATGTGATTTAACACCAATAGTTCACATCTTTATGTAATTAACATTCATAGTTCATATCGCCATGTGACCAACACCCAAAGGGTTTACTAGAGTCAATAATCTAGTTCACATCGCTATGTGATTAACACCCAAAGAGTACTAAGGTGTGATCATGTTTTGCTTGTGAGAGAAGTTTAGTCGACGGGTCTGCCACATTCAGATCCGTATGTATTTTGCAAATTTCTATGTCTACAATGCTCTGCATGGAGCTACTCTAGCTAATTTCTCATATGTTTAATATGTATCTAGATTGAGACTTAGAGTCATCTAGATTAGTGTCAAAGCTTGCATCGACATAACTCTTTACGGCGAACTCTTTATCACCTCCATAACCGAGAAACATTTCCTTAGTCCTCTTTAGGTACCTAAGGATAATTTTGACCGTTGTCCAGTGATCTACTCCTAGATCACTATTGTACCCCCTTGTCAAACTCATGGCAAGGTATACAATAGGTATGGTACATAGCATGGCATACTTTATAGAACCTATGGTTGAGGCATAGGGAATGACTTTCATTCTCTCTCTATCTTCTACCCTGGTCGGGTTTTGAGTCTTACTCAACTTCACACCTTACAACACAGACAAGAACCCTTTCTTTGACTGATATATTGAACTTCTTCAAAAAAATGCCAAGGTATGTGCTTTGTGAAAGTCCTATTAAGCATCTCAATCTATCCCTATAGATCTTGATGCCCAATATTTAAGTAGCTTTACTGAGGTCTTTCATTGAAAAAATCTTATTCAAGTATCCTTTTATGCTATCCAGAAATTCTATATCATTTCCGATCAACAATATGTCATCCACATATACTATCAAAAATGCTACAGAGCTCCCACTCACTTTATTGTAAATACAGGCTTCACCATAAGTCTGTATAAAACCATATGCTTTGATCGCCTTATCAAAGTGTATATTCCAACTCCGAGATGCTTGCACCAGTCCATAGATGGATTGCTAGAGTTTGCACACTTTGTTAGCACCTTTAGGATCGACAAAACCTTTTGGTTACATCATATACAACTCTTCTTTAAGAAATCCATTAAGGAATGCAGTTTTGACATCCATTTGCCAGATTTCATAAAATGCGACAATTGCTAACATGATTCGGATAGACTTAAGCATTGCTACGAGTGAGAAAATCTCATCGTAATCAACACCTTGAACTTGTCAAAAACCTTTTGTGACAAGTCAATCTTTGTAGACCATCAGTGTCCGTCTTCCTCTTGAAGATCCATCTATTCTCAATGGCTTGCCAATCATTGGGCAAGTCCACCAAAGTCCACACTTTGTTCTCATACATGGATCATATCTCAGATTTCATGGCCTCAAGGCATCCGTCAAAATCTGGGCTCATCATAGCTTCTTCATAGTTCATAGGTTCGCCATGTTCTAATAACATGACTTCCAGAACAGGATTGATTATCGTACCACTCTTGTGTGGAACGTGCTCTGTTCGACCTACGAGGTCCAGTAGTAACTTGATCCGAAGTTTTCATGATCATCATCATTAGCTTCCTCTCTAGTTGGTGTAGGCATCACGGGAACGGATTTCACTGAGGTGCTACTTTCCAATTCGAGAGAAGGTACAATTACCTCATCAAGTTCTACTTTCCTCCCACTCACTTCTTTCGAGAAAAACTCCTTCCCTAGAAAGGATCCATTCTTTGCAACAAAGATCTTGCCTTCGGATCTGTGGTAGAAGGTGTACCCAATTGTTTCCTTAGGGTATCCTATGAAGACACACTTCTCCGATTTGGGTTCGAGCTTATCAGGCTGAAGCTTTTTCACATAGGCATCGCAACTCCAAACTTTAAGAAACGACAGCTTTGGTTTCTTGCCAAACCATAGTTCATACGGTGTCATCTCAACGGATTTAGACGGTGCCCTATTTAACGTGAATGGACCGTCTCTAATGTATAACCCCAAAATGATAGTGGTAAATCGGTAAGAGACATCATAGATCGACCATATCTAATAAAGTACGGTTACGATGTTCGGACACACCATTACGCTATGGTGTTCCAGGTGGCGAGAGTTGTGAAACTATTCCACATTGTTTTAAATGAAGGCCAAACTCGTAACTCAAATATTCGCCTGCGCGATCAGATCAGATCGCAGAAACTTTATTTTCTTGTACGATGATTATCCACTTCACTCTGAAATTCTTTGAACTTTTCAAATGTTTCAGACTTGTGTTTCATTAAGTAGATATACCCATATCTGCTCAAACCATCTGTCAAGGTCAGAAAATAACGATACCCGCCGTGAGCCTCAACACTCATTGGACCACATACATCAGTATGTATTATTTCCAATAAGTCATTAGCTCGCTCCATTGTTCCAGAGAATGAAGTTTTAGTCATCTTGCCCATGAGGCATGGTTCCAAGTATCAAATGATTCACAGTCAAGTGATTGCAAAAGTCCATCTGCATGGAGTTTCTTCATGCGCTTTTACACCAATATGACCAAAACAGTAGTGCCACAAGTATGTTGCACTATCATTATCATCTTTGCATCTTTTGGCATCAATATTATGAATCTGTGTATTACTACGATCGAGATTCAATAAACCATTTACATTGGGTGTATGACCATAGAAGGTTTTATTCATGTAAACAGAACAACAATTATTCTCTTACTTAAATGAATAATCGTATTTGCAATAAACATGATCCAATCATATTCATGCTCAACGCAAACACCAAATAACATTTATTTAGGTTCAACACTAATCCCGAAGGTAGAGGGAGTATGCGATGGTGATCTTATCAACCTTGGAATCACTTCCAACACACATCGTCACCTCTCCCTTAACTAGTGTTTGTTCATTTTGCAATTCCAGTTTTGAGTTACTCATGTTAGCAACTGAACCGGTATCAAATACCCATGGGCTACTATGTACACTAGTAAAGCACACATCAATAACATGTATATCAAATATACCTTTGTTCACTTTGCCATCCTTCTTATCCGCCAAGTATTTGGGGCATTTCCGCTTCCAGTGACCATTCCCTTTGCAGTAGAAGCACTCAGTTTCAGGCTTAGGTCCAGCTTTGGGCTTCTTCACGGGAGTGGCAACTTTCTTGCCATTCTTCTTAAAGTTCCCTTTCTTTCCCTTGCCCTTTTTCTTGAAACTAGTGGTCTTATTAACCATCAACACTTGATGCTCTTTCTTGATTTCTACCTTCGTTGATTTCAGCATCGCGAAGAGCTTGGGAATCATTTTCATCATCCCTTGCATATTATAGTTCATCATGAAGTTCTAGTAACTTGGTGATAGTGACTAGAGAACTCTGCCAATCACTATCTTATCTGGAAGATTAACTCCCACTTGATTCAAGCGATTGTAGTACCCAGACATTCTGCGCACATGCTCACTAGATGAGCTATTCTCCTCCATCTTGTAGGCAAAGTATTTGTCAGAGGTCTCATACCTCTCAACATGAGAATGAGTCTAAAATACCAATTTCAGTTCTTGGAACATCTCATATGCTCCGTGGCGTTCAAAAACGTTTTTGCAGCCCCGATTCTAAGTTGTAAAGCATGGCGCACTAAACTATCAAGTAGTCATCATACGAAGCTTGCCAAAAGATCATAGCGTCTGCATCTGCTCCCGCAATAGGTTTGTCACCTAGCGGTGCATCAAGGACATAATTCTTCTGTGCAGTAATGAGGATAATCCTCATATCACGGACCCAGTCAGCATCATTGCTACTATCATCTTTCAGCTTAGGGGAGCTACATCGCGAGCTATTGATCTACAACATAATTTGCAAATGCTATCAGGACTAAGTTCATGATAAATTAAGTTCAATTAGTCAAATTACTTAAGAAGTCCCACTTAAATAGACATCCCTTGAGTCATATAAGTGATACGTGATCCAAATCAACTAAACCATGTCTGATCATCATGTGAGATGGAGTAGTCATCAATGGTGAACATCTCTATGTTGATCATATCTACTATATGATTCATGTTCGACCTTTTGGTCTCCAGTGTTCCGAGGCCATGTCTGTACATGCCAGGCTCGTCAAGTTTAACCCGAGTATTCCGCATGTGCAAAACTATCTTGCACCCGTTGTATGTGAATGTAGAGTCTATCACAGCCGATCATCACGTGGTGTCTCAACATGATGAACTGTCGCAATGGTGTATACTCGGGGAGAACACTTATACCTTGAAATTTTGTTAAGGGATCATCTTATAATGCTACCGCCGTACTAAGCAAAATAAGATGCATCTACTACCACCATAAAAGCACGAGAGGGCGGAGAACTAAGTCATCCTATCCATCCAAACCTGCAATCTGATGGTCTACATCCCTTCAAAACACCAAACACGTTTTATGCTTTAATTACCCACCATGCCATGTGGGCAGTTTGGCCACCGCCCACCTCTTCCCCCACATCCTCCCCGCCACACCCCCACGTCCTCCCGCCCCGTTCCTCCCGCACCTGTTCGCCGCCCTTCGCCCCACCCACCCCCTCCTACCGGAGCCGCCCCCCGCTGGATCCGCCCTTCGCCGCACCCCGTTGGAGCCGCCCCTCCCGCGCTGGATCCGCCCTTCGCCGCCCCCCTCCCCCGTGCCGCTGGAGCCACCGTCGGAGCTGCCTTCGCCGAAGGCCGCTGCCGTACCGCTCGCCGCTGTTCCTCTTCTGCTTCACGTGAGACTACAGGTGCACGGGCGGGAGGATTTCCCAAGCCCTGCCCCATCCTCTCATCTCTCGATCTGATGAACACCAAGAGGCTGTGATTCAAGATCGAACTAAAAGTGGTGATGGAGGGTCTGCTCAATCTACTACTTGCAAGGTGGATCTGCAAGCCCCTGGGTGGACTTAGAGGTAATAGGATTTACTTATAAGAGGTAAATGGTCTGTAGCAAAACCAGAGTTGCGATGATGTCTTGGTTATTGTAGTTTCATATGATCCCCTGAGGCATTGTCAGAGTAGCCCAGCTTTTTTGTTTTGGTTGCGTGGACTATGAGAAAGTAAATAGAACTAGAAATGTTGTGATGGATATGAGTGTTGTAATTGTGCTGCCATGTGTTGGATCTTGCATTTCCCCTGAATTAGTTTCTTGTTACAAAAAAAACTAAATAGATGTACAAAAAATGATTGGTATTTCATATATAAGAATTTTGCTTCATGTTGTTGCAGAGTAAGAGTCGGGAATCAGCCAACGGATAGAGCCCCATGCCCAGAAAGATTAGATGCGCTGGAGGAGACAATTCGAGGGCATGCAGATAAATTGGGGGACCATGTAGTTGAGCCTGCTATTGGCTTAACATTCGACTCCTTGGGTGAAGCATATGATTTTTGCAACCTTTATTCGTGGGAGCATGGTTTTGGTATCAGGTAGTAAGACATGCCATTTTGCTTGTTTTTCGTGGTAAACACATCTATGGCAAGTGCACACATAGTTTTCAATGTTTCAGTAAAGAGCCATCCATCGGGCATGAAGCAGTAGAACCATTGACTGAAGATTCCTTAGTTTCCACACGATGTCTGATGAAGTGTGTCACTGCTCATGGAATTTTTAGAGTTAGAGTAAGAGGTCATCGATCCGAAAGAGTTAGAATATTGATCATTTAAAATTAGATTGTAGGTCATGGACAGTGTGTGAACATGTATGCTAATTGCCGACTAAATTTTCGGAGTAAAATATGACGTAGATTAGAAACACACGATTTCGTCATGTCATTGCAGAGCTTGATTAAGTTTATACAGTACATTTTATGGAGTATGCTAACTCTCCACTGCACTGAAATTACAGGACAGCCTGTCCCAGCGGGCTCGGCACACTCTCCGCTCTGCTGAAATTACAGGACACCCTGTCCCAGCAGGCTCGACACTCTCCGCTCCGCTAAAATTACAGGACCAGGCACTATGTCTGGGAAGAATTGGTGCACTGGAGCAAATGATTTAGGGGTATACAGATTAGTTGGGTGAGCACGGTGCTATTGGGCTAACACTAGACTCTGTGTAAGAAACCTATGGTTTTTACAATCTTTATTCATGGAAGCATGGTTTTGCCATTAGATATTATGGGAAAAGTAGGCTTAATGTCAGGAAGACAAAATGTATGAAGGAAGTTTTCTGTGGATGGTTGGGAGAGGAGAGTGGCGCAGCAGTGGTGGGCTGGTGGCAGGAGGAAGAAGATTGCTCCATCCATCAGTTGGCCGAGCTCCGGCGTCCTCACGTCAGGCTTGTCTTGGAGTGCTGACAATGAAGCATTCTACATGGTATGCATCCAGATCCGCTTCATCTGCTAGACGCTAAATCGAGTCAATGGACCAATTGGCTAGAATTAGAAATTAACTGCGTGTATTTTGTGTTTGCGCCTCCGTGTATTTTGCTGAACGCTTAGTGTGTACATCGTTGGGAGGAACTATCTCTAAATTAGTTGTTATTATTGCAGTGTAGTAGCCAACGTGCGTGTGGACTAATGTTTAATTATGTGAGATTACTCCAAAATGCCTGATGCTGTTAAGCTGCAAAATGCACCTTCGTAGATAGACTGAGAACCTGACAACCAACGTTTTTCCAGCATTTTATTTGCCCAAGTGATGTCTTTCCGACTTTTTTTCCTGTGTCAGTGACAAATCTTGCCATGTGTTGGTTGTGCGTGTAAAAAATAAAACCTCTACCCATGGACTCCTATTGTGAAATTTTAGAAGATGCCCGGTACATTTTAGGGGGCTCATGTGTAAAACTTGTACTTAGTCTATCTGTATGTGACATCTACCAGTTTGAATTAAAGAATCGTTAATCATGGGACGTAAGGTGTCGATGGAGGTGGTGGGGGCAACTAGAGTACCACGGACGGCTCCGTTTGTCCCAATGTCTGTACCAGGGATGGCGTCAGGGAGGAAGCGTGCGCATTAAGTGATACTGTTGTGTGGGCATCATGTACTGTTTTTATATTAGAAATACGAACCGAATACCAAGCCATGCCCAAATCATAAGGCACCTGTGTGGTCTAGATTGCAGGAGCATCTGGACCCGGGAGCTGAATTGCATTTCTGGTTCTAACTTTTCTCTAAATCGAAAGAATAAGACACGTTTTAGTTTGTTTGTTCATTCATTTTAGTCCATATGTAGTTCATATTGATATATTCAAAACATCTTATATTGGTGAATGGAGGGAGTATTATTTACACCTTCCATGCGATTTAATTTTTCTTTCACCCAAACAAATACTATTTTTTGGTGAAACAGATGCAAATGAAAAACTATGTAGAACCAAACAACTGTGTTAATAATCATAGTTATGTGATAGAGTTAAGACGTGCGTTGCACGTGCAAGCTTACTAGTAATAGATAAACATCACATGCAATCAAAATATGTGACATGATATGGCCATCATCATCTTGTGCTTTTGATCTCCATCTCCAAAGCATCGTCATGACCTCCATCGTCACTAGCTTGACACCTTGATCTCCATCGTAGCATCATGGTTGTCTTGCCAACTATTGCTTCTACAACTATCGCTAATGCATAGTGATAAAGTAAAGCAATTACATGGCATTTGCATCTCATACAATAAAGAGACAACCATAAGGCTCCTACCAGTTGGCAGTAACGTTTTACAAAACATGATCATCTCATACAATAACGTATATCACATCATGTCTTGACCATATCACATCACAACATGCCCTGCAAAAACAAGTTAGACATCCTCTACTTTGTTGTTGCAAGTTTTACGTGGCTGCTATGGGCTTCTAGCAAGAAGCGTTCTTACCTACATATCAAAACCACAACGGTGATTTATCAAGTTTGCTATTTTAACCTTCAAAAAGGACCGACCGCAGTCAAATTCGATTCAACTAAAGTAGGAGAAACAGACACCCGCCAGCCACCTTTATGCAAAACTAGTTGCATGTCTGTCGGTGGAACCGGTCTCATGAATGTGGTCATGTAAGGTTGGTCCAGGTCGCTTCATCCAATAATATCGCAGAATCAAAACAAGACATTGGTGGTAAGCAGTATGATGATCACCGCACACAACTCTTTGTGTTCTACTCATTCATATCATCTACGCATAGACCTGGCTCGAATGCCACTGTTGGGGAATGCAGCATGCAATTTCAAAAAAAAACCTACGCTCACGCAAGATCTATCTAGGAGATGTATAGCAACGAGAGGGGGAGAGTGTGTCTACGTACCCTCGTAGACCGAAAGCGGAAGCATTTGAGAACGCGATTGATGTAGTCGAATTTCTTCTCGTTCTGACCGATCAAGCACCGAACGTACGACACCTCCGAGTTCTTCACACGTTCAGCTCAATGATGTCCCTGAACTCTTGATCCAGCAAAGTGTCAAGGAAGTAGATGAGTTCCGTCAACACGATGGCGCGGTGATGGTGATGGTGAAGTGATCCGCAGGGCTTCGCCTAAGCACTATGAGAATATGACCGAGGGTGTAATCTGTGGAGGGAGGCGCCACACATGGCTAACCGATGTTGTTGTGTGTTCTAGGAGCCCCCTACCCACATATATATAGGTGGGAGGGGGAGGGGAGCAGCCATGGGCGCCCCAAGTAGGAGGAATCCTACTTGGGGCCTAATCCAATTCGCTTCCTTACCATATTTTCGGAGGGGGGGAGGAGGGAGGAGGGACGGAAGGGGGAGGCTGAATCCCTCCCCTTCCTTCTCTCTTCCCCTCTTTCCTTCTCCTTTTAGTGCGGCCCATATGGGGGGCGCAACAGCCCCTGCTTCCTGTTGCGTTTCCCCTCTTGGCCCATTAGGCCCATATCTTTTGTCGGGGGTGCCCGGAACCCCTTTCAGTGACCCGATATGTACCCGGTACCCTCTCGAACACTTCCGGTGTCCGGATACTATCGTCCTATATATCAATCTTTACCTCTTGACCATTTTGAGACTCCTCGTCATGTCCGTTATCTCACCCAAGACCCTGAACAACATTCGGTCACCAAATCACATAACTCATATAATACACAATTGTCATCGAACGTTAACCGTGCGGACCCTACGGGTTAGAGAACTATGTAGACATGACCGAGACACCTCTCCGGTCAAATAAAACATAGAGGAACCTGGATGATCATATTGGCTCCTACACATTCTACGAAGATCTTTATCGGTCGAACCGTTATGACAACATACATTATTTCCTTTGTCCATCGGTATGTTAATTGCCCGAGATTCGATCGCCGGTATCTTCATACCTAGTTCAATCTCGTTACTGGCAAGTCTCTTTACTCGTTCCGTAATACATCATCCCACAACTAACTCATTAGTCACTTTGCTTGCAAGGCTTCTTATGATGTGCATTACCAAGAGGGCCCAGAGATACCTCTCCGATACTCAGACATGGAGTGACAAATCCTAATCTCGATCTATGCCAACCCAACAAACATCTTCGGAGATACCTATAGAGCATCTTTATAATCACCCAGTTATGTTGTGACGTTTGATAGCACACAATGTATTCCTCCGGTATCCGGGAGTTGCATAATCTCATAGTCGAAGGAATATGTATTTGACATGATGCAAGCAATAGCAATAAAACTGAACGATCAATATGCTATGCTAACGGATGGGTCTTGTCCATCACATCATTCTCCTAATGATGTGATCTCGTTCATCAAATGACAACACATGTCTATAGTTAGGAAACTTAACCATCTTTGATTAACGAGCTAGTCTAGTAGAGGCTTACTAGGGACACGGTGTTTTGTCTATGTATCCACACGTGTATCAAGTTTCCGGTTAATACAATTCTAGCATGAACAATAAACATATATCATGAGATAAGGAAATATAAAATAACAACTTTATTATTGCCTCTAGGGCATATTTCCTTTAGTCAGTGCTGTGTTAGATTCCTCTGGCACCGTGTTGATCTATGCGAACATAGCTTCTTTCTCTGCCTGTAGCAAGTGGAGTTGCCATCACTCGTGACGGATTTCGTGGGCGGGGCCATAGGCCCGGAGAAGCACCTTATACTTTTCCACATCCGCCATAATGCTTGTGTCGGTGATTTGCTCCTTCGTGAGCCGGTGCTAGTCGAGGAGGAGGAGGTTGTACCTCTGGTTGTCCCGCGTTTGCCGGAGCGTGGCCTCCCACTCTTTCAACACCATGACAGTGTAGTGTGCCCGCACCTCGCCCATGGTGATGCCGACATGGACCAACGAGGGCGGTGGCACAAGATCATCGTCAGCCGCCTCTTCCATTTGTTCGTCCACAACGCTGGTCTCCATGGAGAGCTCGTCGGCAAGCCAACCTCTATCTGTCTAGCTCGGCAGGCCTGCTAACCGACAGCAATGCCAGTGAGCTCCTACTTCCGTTCGTCCGATAGACTCTCCCACAGGGCTTTGGAGCTCGAGGCCATGGCGGATGTGGTGCAGAGAGGAGATCGGGGAGCGGAGGTGGGATGCACCTGTTGCCGGTCCTAGCCATGTTTAAATGGCGAGCGGATACAGGCCAAGCGACAAGGTGGTTAATGCCAGTTTTTTTCTCGAGTACGCATAGCATGTGTATCATCTATATAGAAAGAGAAAGGGTACAAGAGACCCTCCACCATTTACAGTTACATCAAACTATAGCTTAGTGACTCAAACCACACCCACACTCTGACGCTCATCCACACCTAGATACATACTACACATTACTGATACCTTGTCCACCGATGGAGCGCTCCTAAGAACCTCTCCATGTCCCCTTTGAACTCACCTGCTGCTTGCCATGCCCTTCCTTCGCATTCCACTCTTTGCAACACCACATGAGTAGTCGGTGTCACTCCGTCCAAGACTACCGCATTCCTATGTTTCCATATCTCCCAAAGCACTAGCAAGAGGATGGCCCTCGTATCCTTAATTTGTTGTCCATCCTTGCTTCTGCTAGGGCACCAGACGCACAGAGAGTCATCTGTTGTTGGTGTTCATCCTAGTGCCTCCATTGCCATCGCTACTTGGTACCATACTTCTCTGGCCAACACACAGTTAATGCCAGTTGGCAGGCGAACGAATGGGTGGCGTCGCATGCAGGCATTGCAGTAGGTTCCTGGGCAACCACACATGTTTAATGGATGGAGGTGGATGTATAGGTGTCGTTTGAATGCGGAGAGAAGGCGCGTGCACCGGGACGCCGTGCAGGCTTTGCTCTCGGCCGACGTTCCACTTCAATACTGGCTCCAATGAGAGGTCAGGTCCGGTATGACCCAACATGAAAGCGTCTGACAGTGGTCTTGACGCCCGCAAACCTCATGTCTGCTTCTTGTTTACTGTTTACGGAAAACAGACGTTCGGACCAGTCCACGAAGGGATGCGGGGCCGCATTGTTCGAACAGATGGGGTCTAAGACTACCCACAATGGGAGTAACATATGTGGTAATATCACACATATTTAGACAAAATAGATGATGTGACAAGTAATTAATGAAGAAAGAGAGTGATGTGGTAACATAACTAGTTACTAGTAGGCTAGTCATAGTGGGAGTAACATAAGTACTAACATAGATGCCACATAAGCAAAAAAGATGATGTGTCATGTAATTAAAGAGGAAAGAGATAAATAAGAGTAACATAATATGTTACCATCACATAGCGGTTCCCAATACAAAATGAATCTACAAGGCAATAAATGAGGATATGCATGTCACTACACCTTTGACACTTCCCACTATGAGGATGATAACATGGACTAGTAACATATGTATGTTACTAGTCTAAGTTACTCCCCACTATGACTAGCCGTAGTATCAGTAACATCACACATACCAAGACAAGATGAGTCTATAACTTAATAAAGGAAGTGTTGCATGACACCACACATATGTTACTCCCCATTGTAAAGGTATTAATATAGACTAGTAACACATGTTACTACTGTAAGTTACTCCCCACTGTGGCTAGTCTAAGAGCATCTCCAGCCGTTCGCTCCCCCAGGGCGCCGAAAAAGAGCCGCCTGGGGGCGAACAGGCGCTAGATTGGCCCCTGGGGGTGATCTAGGTCCCAGCCACGCCCCTAGACGCCGCCCCCAAGTCGCGACAAATTCAAACTTGGTCATTCCCGCTCACAAAAAAATGCCACAAGTCCGGCGATCAGCGGCCCAGTTCGGCAATCACCTTGCCACAGTTCGGCACACAAAAAAAGAAAGGACGTGTGGGCAACACATCAAACAGCGGGGTCGGCCTCCAGCGTCGGCGGAGTCAGCGTGCGCGGGCTTGGCGGTGTCGGAGCTGCTTCTGTGTTGGGCGGCGTCGGCGCGGCTTCTGTGCTACTGGGCGTCGTGGAGGCATCATCGCTCGGGCTTGGCGGCGGCGGCGGCGTTGGCGTGGGAGTTGGCGGCGCCGTCAACGACATCTGGTTCAGGATGAGGCCGTGCTCCGCCATGTACCACGCCTTGACCTGCTCGTCCATCGCCGACATGTCCGCCCCACCCATTTGGAAAGCCAGGTCGGTGTTCCTCTTCTTCGCGGCGACGTTGGTCCGGAGCAGGTCGAGCTTGACGGCGCTGTTCATCACCAACATTGACCACCGCGCCTCGGTCTTCTCTTCCCGCTGGGCGGCCCGGGTCTTGGCGTCAGCGAGGCAATGCTCAATGGACTCCTACACTCGCGCGGTAGCCGCGTCGGCGTGCTTCCCCTTCTTAGCCCCTTTGTTGCCTTCGAGGCACCCGTCACCCGCGCCCGGCGTCGGCGCGTCTGGCTTGTACGTCTCCCTAGCCTTGGCGAGGGTGCACCGGACATCCGCCCACTTCTCGCACTTCTCGATCCGCTTGAAGACGTGGAGGTACTTGAAGTCTTGGTCGCTGCTGTCCTGGCGATACATGGTGAACATCCGCAACAGCTGCGCCGAGGAACAAATAGTTGGTGGGCGCGCACAGCGAAAAGAAGTGGGAGACCAGCGTGCCATACCTGATCCTTCATGCTAGCGCCGCTCTCCGGGCGAGCCGCGATCTCCTCGATGATCCCATGCCATTTGTTACACGCCGTTTGGATGAGCCCCCAATGGTTCGCCATTGCCTTCGACCCGTGCTGCATGTGGACGCCTTTGAAGTAGGGGCCGACGAGCTTGCGCTCGTCGAACTCGGCCTTGATGCGGTCCCAATACATGTCGATGCTCTGGTACGTGCCGGTGATCGGGTCGAGGCAGGCGACTTTCCACGCTTCGGTGAGGCACTTGTCCTCCTTGGATGCCCACTTGATGCGCGGCTCGCCGGTCCTGGCCGCCCCCTTCTTCTTCTTCTTCTTCTTCTTCTTCCGTTTCTTCGCTGGAGCAGGCGTCAGCTCCTCCTCCTCCTCCTCCTCTGGCTCCTCCTCGCCGTAGTCGAGGTCGCCATCCATGTCGTCGTTGAGGTCCATTGTGTCATCCTGGGTAGTGAACGCGGGGGGGGGAGGGGGGACGCGGCGGGGCGGCCAAGCCGGCCGTGATGATGTCATCCATGTTGGCTTCGGTCGCGTTGGTGTCACCGAGATGCGACGTGGAGGCTTGTGAGAAGGGCAGCGCGCCACAGCAGAGAGGGGGCGTCGGGGAGGATGCGTAGGCCGGCGGTGAGTAGGTGTACGGAGGGTACTGCACGCCGGCGAAGGCGGGCGAGGGCGTCCGCTGGGCCGGGTGACCATGGGGGAAGGTGATGTTGGGGTTGAAACCGCCATGCGCGTCACTGTCGGCGTACCCCGGCGACGGCGTGCAGCCCCAGGATTGCGGCGACGACGAGAAGCCAGCCGGTGAACCGACGATTTGCTGGCTCTAGGGTGCGTACGGGGCGTGGCCGCCGGGTGGATTCATCATCCCCATGCAAGCCGCCTCCGCTTGTTTGGCCGACCGCTCTACCTGCTCCGCCGCTGCCGCAGCCGCGATCGCCGCGCTGTCCCGGGCCTTCTTAGTGTTGGCCCTGTTCCGCCGGTCGGTGGTAATAGCCTCCTGGCGATGAACTTCCGCCTCCAGTCGGCGTTGGACATGCTTGGGGGCTTGGACGGCGGCGCCCTCGGCTTCCTCTGCTTCGGCTGGGCGACGACGACGGTCGCACCCGTCGCGGCGCGGGGGATCACGTATTTCTTCAGCGGCATGGTGGCCGGCTGGGAGGGGAGGAGGAGGAGATTGGCAGGAGGAATGAAAAGAATGAGAGGGAAGTCGGGGGGAAAGCGGGAAGAAACGACAGGAAAAGGCCCTCCTCTTGCTGAAGGAGCGGCCCCACGCCCCTTTTCGCTTGTGCCGGTGACCACAGGTGCCCCTCAGCACGCCGGGTTTGGCTCGGGTGTGCCAGCTATTATTTCGGTCCAACCCGATGAAAAACGGACTCCTAGACACGACTGAACCGATTTTCGTACGTCGGCATTAAAAAATCGCCTCGGGGAGCCTCTTGGGGACGCGGCGGGAGATGCTCTAAGAGCATCTCCAACAGGCGCCGAACGCGCCGATGAAGCTATGTACCTAGGGTAGGGGCATGGACCTGTCTAAATTGACCTACCCAAGGACATCTCCAGAAGAAATCATCTTTCAATCGACTTGGAGGTGTTCCACTCGACAGACTCGAAGATACTCGACCAAGAAGCAACCACTCGACCAAGACCAAGCCACTCGACAGTCAGGAGATCTAAAGACACTCCGCATGCTAACAGTCGGTTATTAAGTAGCTTTTATGGTCATCATAGCACTTTATTACTAGCGTTACCAGTAACGCCCTTCCTTAATGTACATTGAACCCTTTGTAACGTGGGCTGGCTGGGGTCCTGGCACACTCTATATAAGCCACCCCCTCCTCCGAGACAAGGGTTCGCACCCCTGTAATTCATACACGCATAATCCAGTCGACCGCCTCCGGGCTCCGAGACGTAGGGCTATTACTTCCTCCGAGAAGGGCCTGAACTCATAAACCTTGCGTGCTTACAACTTCTCCATAGCTAAGATCTTGCCTCTCCATACTTACCCCCCTACACTACTGTCAGACTTAGAACCACGACAGTTGGCGCCCACCATGGGGCAGGGGTTTTAGCGTTTTGTTGGAGGAGTTGCAATCTTTTCCGACCCGAATCATCATGGTTTTTGGCGGAGTTTTGGTGGAGGGCCACGAGATCCGTCTCGGCGCGCTCACGTTCATCGCCGACGACTCCGCTTGGCTTCAGGAGGCTCTACTCGATGTGGACGCACTCCCTGTCCGTGGGGCAACGCACTTTAGCGCGTGCGTCCGCGGTGTTCTCCTGCGGCAACCGTCGACCCCCTACCGATCGGCTCCTGTGTTGTCCTCCCTCCCCGTATCCCACCGGCGCAAGCGCTCCGGTCGGTCGAGACTTCAGCGGTGGGTGAGACACGCGGTGGCACGCCAGTCGGCCACCCCTCAAGTCGCGGCGATCGAGCCCGACGAATCCCTCTACGGCCTGTTCGACCTGTCGACTGGCTCCGCAGAGACCGCATCCGAGTGCGATAGTAGCAATCTGGCGGCGGAGGTTCTGATGGTCGATGGACCGCCCAGTCCTCCTGGTTTTCCCTGCACCGCTGGAGGCGCGGGTGGAGGCGACCCGTCGCGTCCCCATGAGGAATATCTTCCCAAGCCTCTCGCGTCACTACAGAGAGAAGAACTTCGCCGCCGGAACATGGATGCATTGCACACTCCTATCGTTGGAGAAACCCCCGAGGCTCGTGCCTTGGAAGACACACACCTGGCAAACTTGGCCGAGCGCACTCGACCGGAGAACCTCCAGCGAGCACTCGATGAGCGTGCGCGACAACGGGTTCCCGAATCTAGTCGACGTCAGCTCTTCCCGCCCCCGCAGGTATATCGAACTCCAATTCAGAATTTAGCAGCTGCAGCCCGTATAACAGAGTCGATTCAGCCTTCCCAGTCGGAGGCTGGCAGAGGCTTGCTGCAGATCAGAGCGTTACTCCGGGCAGCAGGAGACCAGAATTCCGCTGTTTCTCAGTCGCGGAATAGGATTCACAGCAGATCCGTTGCCGCGGACACAGTCCAGTCGGCTCATAGCCCAAGATCACCCCCGAGGCATGAGGGACGTGGGGACCGGCGTAATCAGTATGGGAACCGTGAGCAATATAATCACCGATTCGATCGTGATGATCGACGTCGAGTGCCCACCCCTCCCCCGAGGAGCGGGTCGTATGCGCCTCGACAACAGGATGACAGGCGCCCTCGTATTGTTGGGCAAAGGATTCCAGTTGACTCCAGGGAGCTAGGCTTTGATGCGAGATCCATTCTCGTTCAAGGTTTGGTCGACAGGAATAGAGCTCACCGGGAAGGTCACGACAGAGATGCTCCTGCCAGCAGCAGAGCACATGTTTCGGGGCCAGAATGCTTTAGTAGAGCCATCAGGGCCGCTGTGATTCCTCCCAACTTCAGGTTGGCGACTGGAGTCAGCAAGTTCACTGGCGAGTCCAAGCCCGATACTTGGCTTGAAGACTACCGAGTGGCCGTCCAGATTGGCGGTGGCAATGATGAAGTGGCCATGAAGCACCTGCCTCTCATGTTGGAGGGCTCGACCAGAGCATGGCTGAACCAGTTAGCACCCAGCAGCATTTACACTTGGGAAGATCTCGCCCGAGTGTTTGTCACCACATTTGAAGGAACATGCAAGTGGCCGGCAGGGCTGACGGAACTGCGGTCTTGCATGCAGAAGCCGAATGAAACCTTGAGGGATTACATCCAG
Source organism: Triticum aestivum (assembly GCF_018294505.1). Classification (NCBI taxonomy): domain Eukaryota; kingdom Viridiplantae; phylum Streptophyta; class Magnoliopsida; order Poales; family Poaceae; genus Triticum; species Triticum aestivum. The sequence continues at coordinate 269,373,428 of NC_057806.1, forward strand.
AGATGGATCACGTTGCATCACACGGTAGAGAATGTGCCTGACCACCAAGCAGTGTGTGCCTTCAAAGAAGGCATCAAGTACAGAGAACTGAATCTGAAATTCGGTCGGACCGGAGATATGTCTCTGAACCGGATGATGGAGATTGCCACCAAGTATGCTAATGGTGAAGATGAGGATCGACTCAGGAGTGCCAAGCTCAAATCAGTCGCCCAAGAAACCGGAGGAAATCCTAATCGGAAACAGAAGTGGAAAGCCGAGCCAGCTGCTCCTAGGGAAGCCTTAGCTATAACCCAAGGAAAGTTTAAAGGGAAACCTAAAGGACCTTGGAACCCCAAGAAAGTTAAAGACCGGGACGGAAATGATGTGTTGGATTTGCCATGTCTCGTCCACACCAAGAAAGATGAAGAGGGTAATTTTATTTACCCGAAACATACCACTCGACAGTGTCGACTCTTGATCCAGCAGTTCCAGGGCAAGCATCCCAAAGATAAGGAAAAGGAGTCGGACAAAATTGAGGACAAGGAAGATAGTGACGACGGATACCCTCAGGTCAATTCCACTCTGATGATTTTTGCTGATGTTGAAAGCAAAAGTCGACTGAAAGTTATCAACCGAGAGGTGAATATGGTCGCTCCGGCGACACCCAGTTATCTGAAGTGGTCTCAGACTGCCATAACATTCGACCGGTCCGATCACCCAACGCACATCGCCACCCCTGGGAGGCAAGCTTTGGTGGTCGACCCAGTTGTTGAAGGCACTCGACTGACCAAAGTCCTGATGGATGGTGGCAGTGGTTTGAACATATTATATGCTGAGACGTTGAAAGGGATGGGCATTCCGATGTCCAGACTCAGTGCCAGCAACATGAGTTTCCATGGAGTCATTCCTGGGAAGAAGGCTGAATCACTCGGCCAGATTGCTCTTGATGTGGTTTTCGGTGATTCCAAGAATTACCGCAAAGAAAAGTTGACATTTGAAGTTGTAGACTTCCAGAGTGCCTACCACGCTATTTTGGGCAGGCCGGCTTATGCACGCTTCATGGCCCGACCATGTTATGTGTATCTCAAATTGAAGATGTCTGGCCCCAAAGGTGTGATCACTATTACGGGCAATCAGAAGAAAGCGGAAGAATGTTTTCAGAAAGGTTCGAAGATCGCCGATGCTCAGATGGCAGTGGTGGAGTTGCAGGAATACCAGAAGACTGCAGACCCGAGTGATTTGTTGCGAGCCAAGAAGCCCGCTACAGAATCAGCTTTTCAGTCAACTGGCGATACGAAGACAGCTCACATCCACCCGACCGACCCTAGCGCTGCTCCAACTCATATCTCCACAACACTCGACTCCAAATAGGAAGAATCGCTCATCCAGTTCCTCCGTGAGAACTGGGACATTTTCTCATAGAAGCCTTCTGACATGCCGGGTGTTCCCAGGGAGCTGGCTGAGCACCGCCTAAGAGTCGACTCAAAAGTAAAACCTGTCAAGGAACATCTCCGACGGTCCGCCATCCAGAAGAGAAAGGCCATTGGCGAGGAGGTGGCTCGGCTCTTAGCAGCGGAGTTCATCCGAGAAATCTACCACTCCGAGTGGCTCGCCAACGTTGTTATGGTCCCCAAGAAGGACAAGTCACTTCGCATGTGCATTGACTTTAAACATATCAATCGGGCCTGCCCGAAAGATCATTTTCCTCTCCCCCGCATCGATCATGTGAGCGACTGTCTTTTTTAGACGCCTATTCCGGGTACCATCAGATCCGTCTGTATGGACCTGACGAGATCAAAACAGCCTTCATCACTCCATTCGGGTGCTTCTGTTATGTTACCATGCCGTTCGGCCTCAAGAATGCCGGAGCCACATTCATGAGGATGATTCAGAAGTGTTTGCTCACTCAAATCAGTCGGAATGTGGAGGCGTACATGGATGATATTGTGGTCAAGTCACGGAAGGGTTCCGACCTGCTGACTGACCTTGCTGAAACCTTTGCCAACCTCAGGAGGTATGATATCAAGCTTAATCCATCAAAGTGCACATTCGGAGTTCCTGGCGGAAAATTACTCGGTTTTCTCGTTTCCGAACGGGGAATCGACGCCAATCCAGAAAAAGTCGGTACTATACTCCGAATGAAAAGTCCTGTGCGAGTGCACGACGTCCAGAAGCTTACTGGTTGCTTGGCCGCCCTAAGTCGATTCATATCTCGTCTCGGTGAAAAGGCATTGCCTCTTTACCGATTGATGAAGAAGTCCGACAAGTTCGAGTGGACTCCTGAAGCTGATGCAGCGTTTGCAGAGCTCAAAGCTCTGCTCTCCACCCAGCCGGTGCTTGCTGCCCCAATCAGCAAGGAGCCTTTGCTGCTTTACATTGCAGCCACAGGACAAGTCGTCAGTACGGTACTTACGGTCGAGCGGGAAGAAGAAGGAAAAACCTTCAAAGTTCAGCGCCCAGTATATTATATTTCTGAAGTCTTGACCCCATCGAAGCAAAGATATCCTCATTATCAGAAGCTTGTATATGGGATTTATATGACCACAAAGAAAGTTGCTCACTACTTCTCTGATCATTCCATTACAGTCGTCAGCGACGCTCCATTGTCAGAGATCCTGCATAACAGGGATGCAACTGGTCGAGTGGCAAAATGGGCGATTGAACTCCTTCCTCTAGATATCAAGTTTGAGGCAAAGAAAGCTATCAAGTCCCAGGCAATCGCAGATTTCGTCGCCGAGTGGATTGAACAGCAACTGCCGACTCAGGTTCACTCGGAGCATTGGACCATGTTCTTCGACGGCTCCAAGATGCTGAATGGTTCCGGTGCCGGAGTGGTGTTGGTCTCCCCCAGAGGAGATAAACTCAGATATGTTCTTCAAATCCACTTTGATTCCTCCAATAACGAGGCAGAATACGAAGCACTTTTATATGGGTTGCGCATGGCCATTTCACTCGGCGTCCGTCGCCTCATGGTCTATGGCGACTCAGATTTGGTGGTTAATCAGGTGATGAAGGAATGGGACGTCAGAAGTCCAGCCATGACTGGTTATTGCAATGCAGTGAGAAAGCTGGAGAAGAAATTCGAGGGGTTAGAGCTTCATCACATACCCCGACTGAAAAATCAAGCAGCTGATGATCTGGCAAAAATAGGTTCCAAAAGAGAAGCCATTCCCAGCAATGTGTTTTTGGAACACATCCACACACCATCAGTTCAGGAGGATCCCTTCACTGAAGAGGCCCCGCAGCCAAAAAGTGCCACGGATCCGACTGAAGTTGAAATTCCAGCTGTGGTCGACCTGATCATGGAAGTCTTGGTCATCACTCCCGTCTGGACAGTACCGTACATCGCGTACATCCTAAGGAAAGAACTCCCAGAGGACGAAGAAGAGGCTCGACAGATCGTCCGTCGATCCAAGGCCTTTACAGTCATAAAGGGACAGTTATATAGAGAAAGCGCGACTGGGGTCAGCCAGAAGTGTATTACACCAGAAGAAGGTCAGATGATCCTTGATGATATCCACTCGGGGACCTGTGGTCATCATGCGTCCTCTCGGACCATTGTGGCTAAAGCATACCGAGCGGGATTCTACTGGCCAAGAGCCAATGAAATGGCAAAAGAGATAGTCGACAAATGTGAAGGATGTCAGTATTACTCCAATATGTCGCACAAGCCCGCGTCAGCCCTGAAAACCATTCCACTCGTCTGGCCCTTCGCTGTTTGGGGGCTGGACATGGTTGGACCACTGAGAACGGGTAGGAGCGGCTTCACTCATGTACTGGTAGCAGTCGACAAGTTCACCAAATGGATTGAAGCCAAGCCTATCAAGAATCTTGATGCTTGCACTGCTATCAGTTTCATCAGAGAGTTGATATTCAGATATGGAGTTCCGCACAGCATCATCACTGACAATGGGTCAAACTTCGATTCCGACAAATTCAGGGCCTTTTGCGCCTCTCAGGGCACTCGGGTCGACTATGCTTCGGTCGCTCACCCCCAGTCGAATGGGCAAGCAGAAAGGGCAAACGGCCTAATTCTCAAAGGACTGAAACCCCGATTGATGCGCGATCTCAAGCACGCAGCAGGTGCATGGGTCGACGAGCTTCCATCAGTCCTTTGGGGATTGAGGACAACCCCGAACCGATCGACCGGAAGAACCCCATTCTTTCTGGTCTACGGAGCCGAGGCAGTCTTGCCGAGTGACCTGCTTCACAACGCTCCCCGAGTCGAGCTCTACTCTGAAGATGAAGCAGAACAAGCCCGGCAGGACGCAGTCGACCTCCTGGAAGAAGAAAGAGAAATGGCCATGATCCGATCGACCATCTATCAGCAAGACTTGCGTCGATTCCATGCCAGAAACGTGAAGAGTCGAGCCTTCCAAGAAGGAGACTTAGTCCTCCGAGTGGATCAGCAGAAACCACACAAACTCGCTCCTACTTGGGAAGGCCCCTTCATAGTCACCAGAGTCCTCCACAATGGAGCATACCACCTCTACAATGTCGATCGCCAGATTGATGAGCCGCGAGCCTGGAATGCGGAGCTCCTCCGCCCCTTTTATACTTGAATTCTCACTCGGATGAGATGTAATAAGAAAAAACTCCTGTAGTTTATTTATCAAAGACAAGAGCGTTATAATTTTCCCAGTGATTATTATTGTTTTTGTTTGCGTGAGAAATCCCCCAGTGGGTGGCTTAGCTGCGAATCCGCTTCGCCTAAGTTTGTAAAAATAATTTCCTACCGAGTGGCGAGCCAGCCTCCCACTCGGGGGCTTAGCTGCGAATCCGTTTCGCCTAAGTATTTAAAAATCCTACCGAGTGGAGAGCAACCCTCCCACTCGGGGGCTTAGCTGCAGTCCAGTACTCGCCTAAGTTCTCTCACTTGGAGACTTAGCTGCAGTCCGGCACTCGCCTAAGTTTGAAAAAATCCTACCGAGTGGAGAGCAATCCTCCCACTCGGGGGCTTAGCTGCAGTCCAGTACTCGCCTAAGTTCTCTCACTTGGAGACTTAGCTGCAGTCCGGCACTCGCCTAAGTTTGAAAAAATCCTACCGAGTGGAGAGCAATCCTCCCACTCGGGGGCTTAGCTGCAGTCCAGTACTCGCCTAAGTTCTCTCACTTGGAGACTTAGCTGCAGTCCGGCACTCGCCTAAGTTTGAAAAAATCCTACCGAGTGGAGAGCAATCCTCCCACTCGGGGGCTTAGCTGCAGTCCAGTACTCGCCTAAGATTCTCTCACTTGGAGACTTAGCTGCAGTCCGGCACTCGCCTAAGTTTTAAAAAATCCTACCGAGTGGAGAGCAATCCTCCCACTCGGGGGCTTAGCTGCAGTCCAGTACTCGCCTAAGTTCTCTCACTTGGAGACTTAGCTGCAGTCCGGCACTCGCCTAAGTTTGAAAAAATCCTACCGAGTGGAGAGCAATCCTCCCACTCGGGGGCTTAGCTGCAGTCCAGTACTCGCCTAAGATTCTCTCACTTGGAGACTTAGCTGCAGTCCGGCACTCGCCTAAGTTTGAAAAAATCCTACCGAGTGGAGAGCAATCCTCCCACTCAGGGGCTTAGCTGCAGTCCAGTACTCGCCTAAGTTCTCTCACTTGGAGACTTAGCTACAGTCCGGCACTCGCCTAAGTTTGAAAAAATCCTACCGAGTGGAGAGCAATCCTCCCACTCGGAGGCTTAGCTGCAGTCCAGTACTCGCCTAAGTTCTCTCACTTGGAGACTTAGCTGCAGTCCGGCACTCGCCTAAGTTTGAAAAAATCCTACCGAGTGGAGAGCAATCCTCCCACTCGGGGGCTTAGCTGCAGTCCAGTACTCGCCTAAGTATCTGAAAATCCTAGCGAGTGGTGAGCCAGCCTCCCACTTGGAGGCTTAGCTGCAGTCCAGTACTCGCCTAAGTACGAAACACGTCTGAATCCTCAAGGACGACGAGGTGCAGGTCGACTGCCACCTTCTCCGTGAGAGCTTCACCACAAATACAATGTGCGCTCCATCCTGCTCTGCAGTAACGAGGTGCAGTTCGACTGCCACCTTTTCCTTGAGAGCTTCGCCACAAATACAATGTGCGCTCCGTCCCGCTCTGCAGTAACAAGATGGAGGTCGACTACCACCTTCTCCTTCGGAGCTGCGCCACAAATACAAAGTTGTCTCGAATGAAGAACGATTCCCACTCGACGGGGGATTCATGAAGATATTTAACGATAAACCAAGTTCAGATAAACCCTAAAGGTTCCGGACCACATATCGAAGTGCTCGGGCTTTCAACCCGAAAGAGTTTAACGGTTACAAAAACCACTCGGCATCCCGAGGAAAATTTAAGGTGAGGCATAAAAGTTTGTTCACTCCGCGGGAGGAGGACTAGCAGGCTCGATGAACTCGTCTAGGTAGATGCCGTCGGCGATCCGAGTGGCTGCAGCGATGAAAGTCTCCATAAAAGATCGGAAGTCATGCTTCTGGGTGTTGGCGACCTTGATTGCCGCTCGCTTATCTTGACGCACCTCCTTGCAATGGACGCGAACCAGAGACAGGGCCACATCAGCTCCACACCGGGCAGAAGATTTCTTCCACTCCTGCACTCGATCAGGGATTTCGTTAAGTCGAGTCATCAGGGACTCGAGATCATTCTGGGGCGTGGTCTCTGGCCAAAGTGCCGGGTCGATCCACGACATGGCGACCTTCAGTCGAGCCAAGTAGTCCATGACACCGTCGATGTGGGATTCCACTCGGAGCAGATTCATGGCAGTTTCATCTTTTACGGGAGAATTGATTGGGTCCAAACCTGGCTCAATCCGCCCAGTCTCCTCCTCGAAGTTCTGGCAAAACTCTGCATTCACGATCCAAGGATAAGTCAATTTTCGTACACTGAGTCGACATAAAAAAATCAGTCGGAACAAAATGTGCACCTTCAAGCTTGATGAACAACTTCTTGGCAAGGCTCCTCAGATAGCTCTCCAGATCGTCCCTCCTGCGAGCAATGCTTTCCATCTTCTCGCCCAGGATGAGATTCTCCTTCTTCCAGCGCGAGCACTCCTTGTTGGCGTCATTCAGAGCAGATTTCAGCCTGGTATTCTCTTCTTCCAACTAGCCGACCGAAGCCAGTTTCTGTTCAGCTAGAGCGGTTCTGTCGTCGGCCTCCTTTCGAGCAGCATCCAAATCCCAATCCTTCTTCGCCAGAGCTTCTCTCAGTTTTTCTACAAAGAAATGATGCCTGATTCAGAAAGAGCAGAAGGGTACTCAAGCCTAAGACAGACCAGTCAACAAATTCATTTTACGAGTGGCGTCGTCCTTGACCCTTTGCAGCTCTGTCTTGGACAGCTCCAAGTCAAGGTTCAGTTGGATCTGCTGTTTCTCTAAGTCAGCAAAGCAAGCTCCAAGATCACAAGATTTTTGAAATCAAAGGGGAGAAGTTATTTTTACAGTGAAACACAACAAAGTCAATAAGTACTAAGGCTACGGTCGACTGCCCGCAGTCCACCATAGCCTTGGGGACTACACCCAGTGGGTGCACTTTGCGTGCCCCCACCAGTTCTGATCCCACTCGACCAGCCCGCCGGAGTCGAGTACAGGGAGTAAAAAAAGAAGAGAGAAAGGACTCAGACCACAATCGACTGCCAGCAGTCGACCGCGGTCTCGGGGACTACACCCAGTGGGTGCACTTTGCGTGCCCCCACCGGTTCTGATCCCACTCGACCGGCCCGCCGGAGTCGAGTGCAGGGAGTGGAAGAGACAAACTATCAGTTCGGTTTACACTCGACAAAATACAAAGACTACAGTCGACTGCCCGCAGTCCACCGTAGTCTCAGGGACTACACTCAGTGGGTGCACTCAGCGTGCCCCCACTAATTCAAAGTTCAATCAACGCACCCAGTGGGTGTACTAATGCAAAGATTTTCGGAAAGAGTCTTCAGATATCATATCCTATCAGAACAAGCGGCGACCAACTAACCTGAATGTTGCTTTGGAGAGCCGAGCTGGCATCGTAGGCAGCCTCACTGGCGTCCCGCACCATCTTCATCTTCTCCATCATGACGCCCGCCTGGCGTATAGCTTCCCTGGCAGCATTCACTTCGTCTTCTGGGACATGATGGGTCGCAAAAACTGAGGTGGGTCGACAGGGGCCTGAGCAGTCGACGAAGAAGGCGAGGCACTCGACAGTGGCACGACGAAGGTAACAGAACCCCGATTGGCGTCGCCAGTGTCCTGAACGATTGGTTCCGCCCTCGGCGTCGACTGTAGCGCCTCGCTTGCAGGAGCTTGCCTATTCTTCCTCGTCAAAGACCTCTCTGGCTCTTCATCATCATCGGGGAGGTCAATAATGTTGGGAGCTGTGCAAAGTTCAATTGCCAAAATCACATCACCCAATGATGCACATTGCAGTTGAATCGACCGAACAAAGACAGTATGGCAGAAATCATACCCAGATTAGAAGTGACCGCATCCTCCATCACCTCATCATCGTCCCTGTAAGCTGAGGTCCCGGAAGTGGCAGCGCTGACAGTTCCAAAGTTCGTCCAGTTAAAACAAGAAAAACAAACAGCGCGGAGCATCGAGTGAATACAAAGAGAGACACTCACGCGGAAGCGACGGGGATATCAATCTTGATCTTCGGCAACGCCTTCCGAGTCTTCGGCTCTGCAACTTTGGGGTGCTTTGGCGCCTTCTCAGTCGGGGTTGGTGAAGAGATCCGAGGACGCTTCGAAGACTGACCAGCCTGAGCAGTTGCCTTTTCGCGGGCGCTCGGTCGTTCTTGGTCAAGCTTGGATCGCCTCTCCCTGCGAGGGGGCGACTCGACTTCTTCTCCATCGCTTGAGTCGTCGCTTCCTCCATCCCCTTCACCGTCGGAAGTCCACTCGCCACTGTCGCCGCCACTCGCCTCGCCTTCCAGAGCTTGCTCTTGCTCTCCGTTGGGCATTGAATACATTTCAATAATGGCCTGAAAGAAAGCAGGGAGAACAAAGTCAGTCGACGCAGTATAGGCAGCTGCGCGAGTGAATTCAGATTACAAGCAAAAACTCAGAATCAGACCTTCTCTGGTGCATGAGACTGGTCGAATGGGGGAACTCTCCTGGCTCCCCTGGGGTTATCCTTGTTTCCGGTAATGCCCGACAGCCACTTCTCCAGTGTGTCGTCATCGACCTCCTCCGGGTGAATCCGAGTGGAGTCTTCAAGACCCGAATACATCCACATCGGATGGTCTCGGGCTTGAAGAGGCTGGATGCGCCGCTGAAGGAAGACCTCCAAGAGATCCATACCGGTGACCCCGTCACGGATAAGCTGGACCACTCGCTCGACCAGCACCCTCACCTGCGCTTTCTCCTCCGGGAGCACCTTCAAAGGGGATGGTTTCCTCACTCGGTCCATGGTAAAGGGAGGGAGGCCAGTCGACTGCCCTGGCGTCGACTGGTCTTTACAGTAAAACCAGGTCGACTGCCATCCGCGAACTGAGTCGGGAAGAATCATGGCCGGAAAGGAGCTTTTCCCTCTCATCTGGATACCAAGACCCCCACACATCTGGATCACTTGAGTCCTCTCGTCACTCGGATTAGCCTTTTTCACTGTCTGGGAGCGACAAGTGAAAATATGCTTGAAAAGACCCCAGTGAGGCCGGCAACCCAGGAAATTCTCACACAAAGAAATGAAAGCGGCGAGATAAACGATTGTGTTGGGAGTAAAATGGTGGAGTTGTGCCCCAAAGAAGTTCAGAAATCCTCGAAAGAAAGGGTGAGGAGGCAAGGAAAATCCACGGTCGACGTGGGTGGCAAGAAGAACGCGCTCACCCTCCCGGGGTTGCGGCTCGGATTCCTTCCCCGGAAGCCGCGCCGAGTCATAGGGGATCAGCCCTCCTTCGGCCAGGTCATCGAGGTCTTCTTGGGTGAGCTTCGAGTGGATCCAGTCGCCCTGGATCCAGCCCTTCGGCAGGCCGGTTCGCGAGGAGGATCCGCCCCGACTGGTCGCCTTCCCCTTCGACCTCGCCGTCGCCTTCTTTGCCCGCTCCAGAGCCGCCGTCTTCTCCTTCCCCATCGTCGCCGGCGAGACGCGTACGGAACGGTGGCGCGAGGGCGAGAGCGAGCGCAGCGGAGGAGCGTGAAGAGGAGAAGAGATAATGGGGACGCACTGTTCGGGAGACCCCGGTCCAACGCCTTATATGAGGCCGCTTCCGAGTGGCTGACTGGTAGGCCCGGGCGGTTCTGTCAAATCCCGTAACAATCGCGCGCGCGATACGTGGCGAAAAAGGTAGCGCGGGGATCGAGGCGGCTCCGCTCTATCCCATCCGATTACTGCGGCCTCCCCCGTCCCGCGCGCTTCCCAAAATTCGGATCCCACGAAATCTGCGGGCAGCGGAACAACTTGTCAGACCAAAGATCTCCTCCGCACCGTCACTCGGAGCCTTTCAAGTAAAGAAACTCACTCGACAAAAACCTAAGAATGGATCAAGGCGACTGGAAAGGAAGTCGCTGCCATCGCTCGGGTTCATTGATCCGAAACAAGAAATGCTCACGGCATGAAAAATGAGTCGGAGAAGTGCTCAATCCCTTTCCCACTCAAACCTCGATCCATTCGGGGGCTAATGATGAAGCTATGTACCTAGGGTAGGGGCATGGACCTGTCCAAACTGACCTACACAAGGACATCTCCAGAAGAAATCATCTTTCAATCGACTTGGAGGTGTTCCACTCGACAGACTCGAAGATACTCGACCAAGAAGCAACCACTCGACCAAGACCAAGCCACTCGACAGTCAGGAGACCTAAAGACACTCAGCATGCTAACGGTCGGTTATTAAGTAGCTTTTATGGTCATCATAGCACTTTATTACTAGCGTTACCAGTAATGCCCTGCCTTAATGTACATTGAACCCTTTGTAACGTGGGCTGGCTGGGGTCCTGGCGCACTCTATATAAGCCACCCCCTCCTTCGAGACAAGGGTTCACACCCCTGTAATTCATACACGCATAATCCAGTCGACCGCCTTCGGACTCCGAGACGTAGGGCTATTACTTCCTCCGAGAAGGGCCTGAACTCGTAAACCTTGCGTGCTTACAACTTCTCCATAGCTAAGATCTTGCCTCTCCATACTTACCCCCCTACACTACTGTCAGACTTAGAACCACGACACGCGCCGCGCGCAAAAAACTGCTTTGCCGCGCGCCCATTGCCTGGTTTGGCGCGGCGCACAGCGCTGGCTCCAGCAGCCGCGCTAAAAAGTAGCGCGCGCACCACTCCAGCAGCGCGCAAAAATGCAGCGCGCGACTCTCGCACAAACAACATATGCATTCTATAAAAGATCAAACACAAACAAAAAAAATCAAAATAAATAGTTCAATTTCATTATTACAACTCAAACAAACAGTTTATGGTTCAATACAACAAATAGTGCAATAAACACAACAAATAGTTCAACAATACAATATCAAACGCACAAATCATGATGCTCTTTGTCGTCCATTCCATGCCCACCACTCCTCAATGAGATCCTTCTGAAGATCATTATGCGCTGCGGGACGTCAAATGGCATGATAGGAGGCAACAAAACGTGCCACTTTTTCAGCCCTCCGTCGCACTCGCACGGGATGTCCCAAAAACTCATACTGAGAGTAGTCTATATCTTGACCACGCTCATTCTCGATGATCATGTTATGCATGATCACACAAGCGTGCATGATGTACCAAAGCATTTTCTGATCCTAAAATCTAGCCGGTCCTCTCACAATAGCAAATTGGGCTTACAAAATCCCAAAAGCTCTCTCCACATCTTTTCTAGCCGTCGCCTGAGCATTGTGGAAATCAAGATTTTTCTTACCTTCTGGCTTTTTCAACGGCTCGACAAAGGTTTGCCACTTTGGATAGATGCCATCCGCTAGATAATAGCCATAGTTGTATGTACGACCATTTGCTACAAACTGCACCGGTGACAACTCACCATTTGCAATCTTATTCATCAGTGTTGACCGGTTGACAACATTGATGTCATTCAAAGATCCAAGCATTCCAAAGAATGCATGCCAAATCCAAGTCTCTTGATCGGCCACCGCTTCAAGGATTATAGTGAAACCCTTTTTTTGACCATGGAATTGCCCATGCCATGCCTTTGGACAATTCTTCCAACTCCAATGCATGCAATCTATTGAGCCAAGCATGCCAGGAAAGCCGCGAGCTTTGTTCATCGCCAATACCCTTGCGACGTCTTCAGCATTGGGAGATCTCAAATACTCCTCGCCAAACACTTGCACAATTCCGACTGCGAAGCGCTTGACACACATGATGGCTTGGCTCTCACCCATAGCCAAGTGATCATCAACAAGATCAGCCGGCATACCGTATGCCAGCATACGCAAAGCAGCTGTCACCTTCTGAAAGATGCTATGCCCTAGCTCTTCGACGACATTCCTCCTTTGCTGAAAAAAGCGGTCATGCCTCGCTAGTTTCTCTCCAATGCGCCTGAACAACTTGGTGCTCATCCTAAACCGGCGACGAAAATACGACTCGGGGTATGTGGGATTCTCCGCAAAATAATGCCTGATTAATCTGTTGTGGGCATCGATCCTATCCCTCCAAATTTTCTGCCGACCCATAACCGAACCACCGTGCTTCGGTTTTTTATTGATATGCATAGCTATGATCATTGCAAGATCCTCCTCCTCTTCCATATCAAATTCTTCTTCGGAAGAATCATACGACGAACTCATCTACAATGTTCAATACTATGATATAAAAACTACAATCAACATGCACGGAATTCATGGCTTTTGAGCAATACATACCTTCTAGGCGTTTTGTCGAACACCTTGCGGGCGTCGAGCACCAGCGAGCGCGCGGGCGCTGTTCGTCGGAGGAAGGACGCGCGCGAGGGGCGGCGGGACTAGAGGGGGGCCGGAGAAGCCGCCGCGGGGCGGGGATAAGCCGGGGAAGCGCCGGAACGGTCGCCGGGTGGCGCGGTCGGCGGCGGCGGCGCGGTTGGATGGGGGTGGGAGTTGCGAGCGAGCGCACGAGAGTCCAGCGCGCGGGAGCGGACGCAGCAAATAAGCGACGCGCGATTGAGTTTCGGGCCGCGCGCTGAACCGCATATGCTGCGCGCGCTGTTTTTACGCGCCCGCTGGAGCAACTATACCAGTTGCGCGCGTGCTAAAACGAGCAATTTTACGGTGCGGCATTAGTTTGGCGCGGCTGTTGGAGATACTCTAAGGGTCAGCTTTGAAGTTGGCCCGGACAGCACACGGAGCAACTGTGGGGGTGGATATAGCAGGTCACCCGATTGACGGAAGGCCAGCATGTGACGTCCGCACCACCATGCCCGTGCTGCCGCCGCTCGCCGCGCCGCTGCTCCGGCCACATCCGCGTCTTCCTCGGCCACCGCCCACCGCCTTCCCTTCCTGGAACTGCCAAACGAAGAGTAGGCTCTTGCAACCGGGGCTCTTCGCCACCGGCGCCGACGTCCCCGGCCGCGGAGGCCCGCTCCCGGAACCAGAGCAGCGCGCCCCGCTCCTCCTCGCCGCTCTCCGCGCCACTCGCCTCAGGGACGAAGAATCACGCCGCCCAGGTTAGCCATATGCATCGGATGTTCCGGCTTGTCTGGGTCAACGATTGTGCTGATGTTGGCACTACTGCGTTGCGCACAACGTGTTGGACGAATTGAGTGGATGCGTTTTGCTCCTATGATCTGATTGGATTTGCTTAGAATTGCAACTTGTTGTCCTTTTAGGCAAGTCAAGGACTAAGTCAGGTTCTCCAAACCGCAGTCCTAATTTTTCCATTTTCCTTTTTGGCATGTACTCCAAATTTCTACTTTGGTTTGGCAAAGATTTTTAACAAAACTTTGGCCAGATCAGCATCAAAAAATTAAACAACATTGCAAACTAGTTAAGTTCATATGTATCATGTATGGGGGAAATTTTTGTCGAAGCATGCTTGCTCGTCAAAGACTAGGGTGGGGCAAGCGGCACAGTCGAGGTGGCGGGCGGCCCAGGCTTCCCTAGCCATGAGGCTGCGGCGCTGAAAAGCCGAGGTCGGAGCTGATGGGGGGAGGGGAGGGCTGGCTGTAGAGGCCTCGGCAGCAGGTGTTTTATTGCTGCTGGAGGCGCGATGCAGGAAATTGGTGTGGGCGGCGGGAAAAATAGGCGGCAACGGCTGCGGGCGGGCTGGACACGCGGTGGTGGCTATTGCTGGGCGTGTTTCCCGGTGCTACGGGCGGCAGCGTGATTGGCAGGCAGAGGAAGAATTTACCTGAAAGTTCACTCCCGCCGTGTCGGTTCTAAAACAGCACCCCCAACCTCCAAATATGGAGGCTGCAACCCAGTTCTTGGAGTGCACTCCTTAATTTTTGAAGATTCAGGCGGGTATAGAGATTTACCACAGTAATTTGCTATAGAGAATTTCTAATTTCTATTAAATAAAAATAAGATATTATTGCTGGAATAAATCGTTATCTGATTTGATACATTGATACTTAATGTTGATGAATTAAGAAAAACGGAAAGAGAGGAATTGAAACCCTCGGTAAACAAAAGGCTACATAGCAGTTCCAGTGCTACTCCTTGAACCGCTCGGCCATCTCTCCTAGATTACTTTATTATGGAAAATAAACTGAGTGAATAGCGAGTTTTCTTATTCTTTACCACCCCTAGCCTCCATATTGGCGGTTATTAGGGAGGGAAGGGGTGTATGGTGAATCTGCTGGCGTTTCTTTTGCCAAGAAGTCCACTTTACCCCCTGAACTTGTCCTAGAGTTCACGTTACAACCTCAAACTTTGTTTTGGTTCAGTTTACCCCGTGAACTCTGAAAACTGTTCGTAGTACCCCCTTCTTTCTCAATTGACAACACAATTGGCGTCCTCCAAGAAATGTGTTTCAGCACCTAATGTAACTTTGTGTGGATCTCTACATACAATGTACCATCTCACTTTCGATATGCTAAATTAGAACTAAGAACAGCTAGGTATTTTTTGGCAGCACAAATTGTGATCCTCAGAAATGTTTGGCATCACCTTTCATGCTGAATAACCATTACCCACAAAGGTTAATATTCTTTTCTGTGTCATTGTCAAGCTATAATGTCCTCAGCTAAAAAACACAGACCATTTAGCCGTCAATGTCTCACCTTCTCTTGGTCACGGGATAAGTTCATTTTAGGGCAATATATTGATACCTGCCTGTGTTGAGTTTATTTGTCAAAGCACAATCTCATTTTGTTTGTTATTTCAGCACCATAAATTGATGTTTGCTGCACTAGACAAGCCTTTAACAAATAACAACCCATAGTGTGTGCTTTATGGGTAAAAAAGAAGTCGTAAATGTGTATAATATCTTGTTTCTGTTTGTGATGACATGGTGTGATGTTTCATTTTGTGCCTTCACATGATTACTTTAAGTTTTCCCGTTCTAGTTGCATCTAGCATGCTCATTTGATTTCCGAAGTAGCTAATACAGCAACTATGTCTCAGTCGCATACAATGTAAAGCTTGATACAGTTTTTTTTCGAGAAAACGCAGACGATTTGCGTTTCATTGTATTGAAAAGAGGGGGTTTGTAACAATCCTCCTAGGAGGTGAGTTGTAGGGCAAATACAAGGGTTGAATCATGTTTTGCAAAGCTTGGATAATGATCTTTGTAGACTGTAGAGTATTACTCCACATTTCTTTTTGGAGGTATAAATGTGACTAATAATATGACTGTTTGCTGATTCCAATGTTTTATAATAATTTTTGTGGTTGCAGATCCCCTTTTTATTGATCCATATGCTGCTGTGCTACTTTCACTTGATGTGGCACATCAAGCTTCGGAATCTCTCGTCTCTCATTTAATGCCATCTGCAGAGCATTATAGGCTAACTACTAAATATCTTGATGACAAATTGCAACACTTGATAAGTAGGTCAGACAATTTTAGACAGGTACTGAAATTAACCAGTTTTATGCCAAATATTTTCTGCTCCGCCTGTTACCAGGGCTTATTCCGTACAGATTGTTTTGTTGACAGATGGAATGGACACTCGCCCATATAGGCTTAGCTGGCCAAGGATGTCTATCGTGTACGATGTATCACCTGGAAGAATCTTCAGTACAGCAGCCCAGCAACTCCGAGGTGTGATTAGTATTATGCTACACAGATTCTTATTCTGTCCCATTTTGAGGAACTGGTGCTTGTTTGTGATGTATTATTATCTTGGATGAGCGTTTAATATTTCATTTGTCTCCCGAGTGCTAATTGTTCGCAAATCTAAAGCAATAAGATATGTCCTATGCGAAGTTAAATAGAAATATAGACTCACCAAAGCTGTATTTTTATTACAGCATATTGAAGATCTGTTTCTTCTTCTCTACCGCTATATTCATAACTGTGGAAGACAAAAATAATACATGCTATCTATCATTTGCATATTCAAAATTTATATGCTGAGAACTTGACAAAGGATTTTCACAAGCACATATAATTTTATCTACTTATTGGGGTATGACAGGAGCAGGAGCAAAAACACCGCGGAGCTGTGTTCTCTTTCATACTCCTTTAGAGTCTCCTGATTTACAAGAGGGCCTGTGCAAAAATGGCTTCAATGGAAATAGGCCAAGCTTGTGGGTACTGCAGGTAATAACCTTACCATTTCGTGCAAACAAATCTCTGCTAGCAATTCAACATAAAAAAATCCATCGCCCTTGATAGTTAATTTTATCAGTTCAAGGATGCTTCTGTATGAGCTTTTCAGCGGTGCATTTTTTATGGATGTGGCACTGGCACAATTAGAGTGTTAGAATTAGTGTGGACTTAATTGTTCAGTAGATAACATCAGCTTAAAAGGTCCAAACCAATTGCTGTGTCTTGATCTTGGATTATGCACCAATTGCAAACCGCAAAATCCAGCGTGCGACAAACTTGCTCTTCTTTTGCATTCACAATAACCAGCATATTTTCTCACAAGAAAAAATTGCAAAGTTACCACTTACTACATGCTTCCGTTACCATCCCATCCCATGTGTGTGCCAGAGTATAGGAAACAGTGCCCAGTGGGAAAGGGCTCGTCCCCAGATTTCCTGGTGGGTGCAGGGTACCACAGTAGATTCTGCAATTGGGTTAGTTTCTCTGTTGTTTAACCTCAACTGTATATGTGGAGTATTAGTAATACTGTGAGGTTGAACTTGAAGATTAAAAGTCTTGGGAATAACCAACAAAGCAGAACCAGCAAAAACTGACCATTGGATACACGAGATTACCCCATTTTGTGCACCTCTCGAATACCTCCTCTGATGTAGGGTGGAAACCCTAGGGCCGATCTTTCATGAAATGGAGGGGATCCTACGAAGAACACGAAGAACACGATGAACACGAGGGGAAACACGAGGGAAATCACGAGGGGAAACGAGAGGAATCACTCAAATCAACGAGAAACGATCACACATGTGCTAGATCCATGAACACAAAGAGATACATGATCCACGATCAACAAAGGATGATACAAGAGGTAACTAGTTCATCTCCGTGAGGAGGCCTTGAGGGGGTCTTCCCGTGAGGGATCTTGAATCCGCTTGGGGGATCTTCTCCGAAGAGGTCGTGAACTCCAATGGAGAAGTAACCAAGTGGGTGAGCAAAGCTCTATCTCTCAAATGAGCTAATCCTTTGCTAACCCTAACTAGGAGGAGGTGGAGGAGTATATATAGTCTAGGGCCACGAAGGGGTAAGTGAGGGATACATGGGCCTCGGCCCGATACACTGTGCGCAGACAGGCGTCGGACGTCCGACGGGTGTCGGTCGTCTGGTCTCTCGCGGGCGTCCGGCATGGATTTCGAGTCGAACGACTAGTCGCGACTAGTCGTCGACTAGTCGTTACATGAAGGTTGACTCAACCTGTCGACTCGAATCATTGGATGAGTCGAGCGACTTGATCGACTAGTCCCGACTAGTCTCGACTAGTCGCGGTTTTTGAGTCGAACGACTCGATCAACCTGTGATGGAAGAGGAGTTGGACGTAGAAAACGGAGCAGAGAAGGATGGGGGAGGCGGAGAGGAAGGGGCGAAGGCAGAGAAGCCATGGAAGAGGAGCTGCAGCAAGGCCATTGCGGCTGTCGATTCGTTCCTGGAGGCTGGAAGGGGAGCAAGTGAGAGAGAGAGAGAGAAAGAAGAGAGTGGATGGACGGTGAAGATTAGAGAATATAGATGGTTCAGATTGAGCTAGGCAGGCTAGGGTTTCATTGGGCCTTATTGGGCTAATATTGCTTCTGGGCCAATATTGAAGGAAGATTGGAGCGTCTGGAAACCTAGATCGAACAGTTCCACTCCCCTCCCCCGACCCAGCTCTCTTCTGCAGCAGCCGCTGCCGCTGGCTGGCTGCTCGTCCCCTTCTCCCCTGGTTGCTGCTGCTCATCCCTTGGTTGCTGCTACTGCAGGTCTGCCCCTCCCATCTCTTGCTGCTGCGGCTCCTCCCTTAGTTGCCGCTGGTCTGCTCCCTACTACTTAACTCACGTCGACTCATCGCATGTCGACTCGTCGACCATGAGTCACGACTAGTCACGACTAGTCTAGAGTCGCCCCCCCTGAGCGACTCGCCGACTCATCGACTCAAAAACCTTGGCGTCCGGTCGTCCGGAGGAGGCCGGACTTCCGACGTTTCGGCTCGGTTGAGGTGGCGCCGGATTTCCGGTCAGCGTCGGTCGTCCGGGCGCTGATGAGTGTCGGACGTCCGGTGTCTGGCGGTTGTCCGGGCGTTGTAGATTGCCTCGACTTGAGTCGATCTGGCTGGTGGAGTCTCCAGGCGTTGGACGTCCGGAGATCGTCGGACGTCCGAGAGCTGTAGCTTCCTGGCAGCTCTTCCTCTTGTTCCTCGCACTTGGTGTCATCGCCGTCTTGTCCAATGCTCCTAGCTGTTTCATGGCCTTCCTCTTAGTTCTTTGTCATGCATAGCACATATGTTTGAGGTAGTAGCCATGTCTCACTTGTGGAAAGTGACGATTCGGAGAGGAGCGAGTTAACCTTGTTGAAAGGATCGATATGGTTGACTAGAGGGGGGGGGGGGGGGTGAATAGGCAACTAACAATTTTTAGCTTTTCTTTAGCAATTTAAAATTTGCATCAAAATAGATTGTCTAGATATGCAACTAGATGAGCAACCTATATGATGCAACACGAATAGGAACACAAGCAAGCAAGATATATGAAACAAATAAGCTACACAAGTAAAGGCACGAGATAACCAACAGAGGAGACGGTGGAGACGAGGATGTGTTGCCGAAGTTCCTTCCTTTTGAGAGGAACTACGTCTCCGTTGGAGCGGTGTGGAGGCACAATGCTTCCCAAGAAGCCACTAGGGCCACCGTAATCTCCTCACGCCCTCACACAATGCGAGATGCCGTGATTCCACTATTGGTGCCCTTGGAGGCGGCGACCGAACCTTTACAAACGAGGTTGGGGCAATCTCCACAACTCAATTGGAGGCTCCCAACGAGACCACGAAGCTTCACCACAATGGACTATGGCTTCGCGGTGACCTCAACCGTCTAGGATGCTCAAACACCCAAGAGTAACAAGATCCGCAAGGGATTAGTGGGGGGAATCAAATATCTCTCGGTGGAAGTGTAGATCGGGGCCTTCTCAACCACTTCCGAGCAAATCAACAAGTTTGGTTGGCTAGGGAGTGAGATCGGGCGAAAATGGAGCTTGGAGCAGTAATGGAGCTTTAATGGTGGAAGAGGTAAGTCAAAGGAAGGGAAGAAGACACCCTTTTATAGTGGGGGGAACAATCCAACCGTTACCCCCCACTCAGCCCCGCAAAGAGCGGTACTACCGCGGAGGCAGGGCGGTACTACCGCTCATAAGCGGTACTACCGCTCCCCCTCAGCGGTACTGCCGCGCTAGAAGGAAGGGGCTGGGGCTGGGACCCAGAGCGGTACTACCGCGGAGGCAGGGCGGTACTACCGCTCACAAGCGGCACTACCGCCACTACTACCGCAGCTAGTACCGCAAAACCCGACACGAGAAAATGCGCCCTCGAGTCGAGGCGGTAGGAGCATGGAGCCGCAACGGTACTATGGCTGAGGCCATCAAGCGGTACTACCGCTCCGAGGAGCGGCACTACTGCTTACTGACGTACTACCGCAGTACTGCAGCTAGTGCCGTAAGGCCCAGACACAAGAAAGAGCGCACTAGGGTCAAGGCGGTAGGAGCACGGAGCCGCAGTGGTACTGCAGCTGAGGCCATCAAGCGGTACTACCGCTCCGAGGAGCGGTACTGCCGCTTAGTGAGCCTCAGCGGTACTACCGCTGGGTCCAGGAAAAGACACACAGGGAAGAAAAGAGAAGCTCCAGTGAGGCGGAAAGAAACGATGGGTGTGAGAAGGACGTGTACGTGTTGATTCCACCCAAACCATACCTAAGCAGATCCCCTCTTGATAGAAAGGTGACTGCTACGAAACTTAGTCCATCAACAAAGTCACGAAAGAAGCTACACCGTCTTGAGTAGAGCGCCGAGGGGAAATAATCGTTTCGTGCCGAAGGATGAATATCTGAAAGAACTCAAAGCACCCGATTAGTCCGCAAATGCATTGTCATCAATCACCAAAACACCGTAGGGATAAAAATGCCCTTACAATCTACCCCTTTTTGGTGGATTGATGACAATACGGGATTTGCACAGAAAAGAGTAAAGACATAGAATGCAAGAGAACCCACGCCTCTAAAAAATAGGCAGGCTTTCCCTAGACGTTGTGCACACTAGATAAGTGCTTTCGACTGCACGACACACATACTAGGATCACGGCTTCCCCTATATTTTAGAGACCAACAACCTAAGCAAGATATATGAGAACAACATATATGATAGGATAAGCATGCAAGCTATAAGATACCGAGGTGCATAACACATGGATAAGATAACAAAGGTAGCATATGTTTTACACCATATGTCTGGAACTTAGGTCTCACAAGCACAAAACCAAACAAAACCAACAACGAGAAAGCAAACGAACGACACAAAGACACACTCGCAAACACAAATCCCTAAACTCTCTTCCCCTTTGGCATCGAGACACCAAAAAAGGCAGAGAGGGACACTACGACTCCAGGTGAGGGGCGAGGAAGGTCCTGAACATCACATCTCTGCATCTTCATCGTGGGTTGAAAAGTGCTCGGCATCGGAGTCGGTCCAGTGACAGTTCTGATGAATCCAGTCCTCCTCTTCAGTGATCTGTCCCTCAGACCCACTGACAACTGTGGCTCCCAACTGACGCATGATCTCCTTGTGGCGCGTCCTGGCATTCTTTTCCGTCATATGAGTCATGTACTGACCATGGGACTCCATACAGAAGAGCTTCTTCATCTTGCGCTTGAGCTTCTGGGCCCAAGATGGTTCTGCACTGGAGTGGCTAAAGTCCTCATCGTGGGCATCAGGAGCAGCCTCACCCTCAGTTCCCATGGCAGCAGCAGCAGCAGACGGGCCCCCCGTGGCAGCAGTAGCAGAAGGACCCCATGTGTGAGGTGCTGACCAGTTGTCCTTCTTCCTCAGACGCTTGATCTCATGGGACATCAACTCTCCAGTTTCTAGCAGCACTCTGGGATAAGTCTGTGCCCAGGCCCTCTCAATGAGCCTCATGATGAAGGGATCATAGATAGGACACTTGCGCTCAGACACGGCAGATACAAGTTCAGACCACATGACATGAGAGATATCCAGGCTCTCTCCAGTGCTTGCTTCCTTCTCATGCTGACAGAAAAGGAGCATGTCCACGAGGTAGGAGTGAACCTGATCCAGATTCCCAATGCGAGGGAAGAGAGTCTCACGGAATATGCGATGAAGAATGTCCAGATACGGACACAGCTCGTAGGTCTTCTTCTCAGTGACAGGGTGAACCTTCACAGTGCAGTAGGGCCAAAGGGCTTGCTTGTGGGTGGAAGTAACATGGCGGTGAGGACGAAAACCGACAGGAGTCTCAAGCCCGTTATCCACCACATCAAGTAACTCCATGAACGCCCGTCACTTGACAGAAAACCGCTTGCCATTGGTCATCCAAGTCAGCGTCCTGTCGCTATCTGTTCCAAGATGGACGGTGGCATAGAATTGAGCCAACAAATCCGCATCGAAATCCTTGTTGAACTGCATGATCCTGAGAATGTTCAGCTGAGTGCACATCTGAAAGGCTTCTCCAAAGTACTCTGGATCCTTCTCCATAGCATCAGTGTCAATGAAGCGAACATCAACATAGAGATTCTTCTTGGCCTTGATCACATCAAAGTAGATGGCAAACTGAAAACGGTTCCAGAATGGACGGTTGACCAAAGTGGGTTCTTGGTCCACCGTATAGGGGTTGCGGCGACGCTTCTCCCAAAACTCCTTGCTGTTCATCTCAGTCACAGCCTTCCTTTTTGGCTTGTTGGCGGCTCGCTTCGATTGCTGAGGAGGTGGAGGAACACTTGCAGAAGCACTTGCTGGAGGCGGTTGGGTGCTCGAGGAACCACCGGCAGGCTCTGAGGTCCGGTAGCGTTTGGAGGTGGCACGCCCGGGGTTGATATGGCGACCTTGCTGCTCGGAAATGTCATCACCTGGAGCCAAACACAACAAGATGCAAAACAACCAGAAGAAACGAGCATAAGCCAACAAACACAACAAAAAGATCAAGGTAAGCCAGGAGAATGATGGAAATTGGCATGCAGCGGTAGTACCGTGACCTGCCTGCGGTAGTACCGCCCCAAGGGAGCGGTAGTACCGCTCTCGGTCAAGCGGTAGTACCGCTCCAGGGAGCGGTAGTACGGCGTGAGGCGGATAAACAGCAGTTTCATAGCACGAGGCGGTGAAACAGTGGTTTCCTACTACCGTGGACAGATCCGGCACTACCGGCCTATCAAATTCAAAAATAATCCTATCAAACATCAATCTAGATGATCTAGTTGCCTTCTCCAACCAACTCAAGCCTAGATTTAGCCAAAAATCTAAAGATGCAACCACCATTGCCCCTAAGCACAAGATCTAAAAGCAAGACCAAAAGAGAGAAGGAACGGGGGCAATACCGGCATCCATGGCAAGAGGACAAGGTGGGGATTGACTCCACCGAAGGAAATGGAGAGGAACGCCCCGGAGGAGGAGATCCACCGGAGCCCTTCCGCGGCGGAACGGTGCTGGAGAGAGGGAGAGGCACGAGGGGGCGAATGGGTATGGGGGAGAAGAAACCTCCCCCTGCCCCGATAAAAACCCCTGGCCCCGCCCCGCAGCGGTAGTACCGCGCTGGGGAGCGGTAGTACCGCTCATAAGCGGTAGTACTGCACTGGTGTGGCGGTAGTATCGCTTACCACGGTAGTACCGTCCATCACCAGCAGTAGTACCGCTTAGCAGCGGCAGTACCGCCCAGCACACCGCGGTAACTAGACTACATGTCTTAGCTCAAAAAAACAGAAAACCCGCAACGAAAAGCAAAAGAACATACCAGCAAGAGGCCAAGAAACCCCTCTTCAAGAGAGGGCGGTGGCCGAAGCCACCTATGTTTGAGTCAAGAGGTATGGCGCCGCGAAGATTTTAACCTTGGGCCCATGACCAAAACTCGTCTTTTAAGCACACGTGCCATCAACAATGGCTAAAGTGAAAGACTTGATCAATTTATGCATAATGGGGGAGGGAGAGTTCATTGAGAGAACAACACTCCCCTTATGTCCATGCCTACACCTAAACTAGACAACAAATTGAGTGTGGTAGGGTGTGCACGGGTTCAAGCAACATTGCTCGAATCAATGATATTTAGCTCATGCCTTAACTCGCGAAATCTTGCTTCATCCAAGGGCTTCGTGAAAATATCTGCAAGGTTGTCATGAGTGTTGACATAGTTGAGCTCGATCTCTCCTCGCCTAATGTGATCCCGGATGAAGTGATACCGAATCTCAATATGCTTCGTCTTGAAGTGTTGCACCGGATTGAGAGAAATCTTGATGGCATTTTCATTGTCACACAAAGAGGCACTTTGTCACAAGTGACACCGTAATCCTTTAAAGTTTGCCTCATCCATAAGAGTTGTGCACAACAACTATCGGCCGCAACATACTCCGCTTCGGTGGACGAGAGAGACACACAACTTTGCTTTTTGGAAGACCAACTTACCAACGAGCAACCAAGGAATTGGCATCCTCCGGAAGTGGACTTCCTATCCACTTTGTCTTCCGCCCAATCGGAATTCGAGTACCCTACAAGTTTGAAGTTTGATCCTTTTGGGTACCATAAGCCAAAGTTTGGGGTATGAGTCAAATATCGAAAGATTCGTTTGACGGCCACATAGTGACTTTCCTTAGGTGCGGCTTGAAACCGTGCACAAATTCCCACACTCAACATGATGTCCGGTCTAGATGCACAAAGGTAAAGCAAGGATCCAATCATGAAACGATATACTTTTTGATCCACCACTTTATCATTGGGATCTAGATCAAGTTGGCACTTGGTGGGCATTGGGGTGGAAGCCGGCTTGACGTCACTTAGCTTGAATCTCTTGAGCATGTCTTGAGTGTATTTGGATTGATTGATGAAGGTTCCTTCTCTTCTTTGCTTCACTTCGAACCCTAGAAAGAACCTCAACTCCCCCATGAAGGACATCTTGAACTTTGAGGTCATGAGAGCGGCAAATTCCTCATTGAAAGCTTTGTTAGGAGAACCAAAGATAATATCATCAACATATAATTGGCACACAAACAACTCCCCTTTGACCTTCTTAGTAAAAAAAGTGGGGTCGATTATCCCAACTTCAAACCCACGGTCTTGTAACAAATCGGTAAGGTGGTCATACCACACACGTGGGGCTTGTTTAAGGCCATAGAGTGCCTTATCGAGTTGATACACATGATCGGGAAAGTAGGGATCCTCGAACCCGGGGGGTTGCTTGACGTAACCAATTCATTAATGGGACCATTAAGAAAAGCACTCTTCACATTCATTTGATGTAACTTAAAGTTATGATGAGAAGCATATGCAATCAACATGCGAATGGATTCAAGACGAGCAACGGAAGCAAAGGTTTCACCGTAGTTGATACCCTCGACTTGGGAGTAGCCTTGTGCTACCAAACGAGCCTTGTTGCGAATGATAATCCCATGGGCATCTTGCTTGTTCTTGAATATCCACTTGGTTCCAATGACATTGTGGTTCCCCGTTGGCCTTGGCACCAATCTCCACACTTTGTTGCGCTCGAAGTTGTTGAGTTCTTCATGCATGGCATTGAGCCAATCCGGATCTTCGAGCGCCTCATAGACCTTGTGAGGTTCCACACAAGAGACAAATGCGTGATGCTCACAATAATTTGCTAATTGTCTACGAGTGCTTACCCCCTTTCTTAAGCTTCCAAGCACATTCGTCATGAGATGATCCTTGGTGGAGAGCTTGGAAGCAACTTTGGCGGCACGACGCTCTAATTCCTCCTCGTTGGTGAGTTGAGGAGCGGTTACTTGATCATCTTGAACGTCGTCATGAACTTGTTCTTGGTCTTGAACTTGCTCGGGGGAGAGAACTTGACCTTGGGCATCACTTGGTGTGTCAACACCGTCTTGAGTATGATCTTGCCCTAGGTCTCGTTCATGAGGTTGAGGGCCTTCACTTTGTTCTTCGAAAGCGTGTGGGCCTTGGGTTGGTGATGGCTCCACTTGAGTGGAGCAATGTCCTTCTCCTTCGGCCACAAGGGGTTCCTCAATGGGTAGGATGAAACCAACACCCATTCTTTTTATGGCTTGAGGAGAAATTTCATCACCTACATCACAAATGCCACTTTGCTCCACTTGGGAGCCGTTATTCTTATCAAACTCCACGTTACACGTCTCCTCAATAAGTCCCGTGGATTTATTGAGGACACGGTAAGCATGAGAGTTTGTAGCATAACCAACAAATATGCCCTCATAAGCTCTAGCCTCAAATTTAGACAACCGAACACCTTTCTTGAGAATGAAACACTTACACCCGAATATCCGGAAGTACTTGAGGTTGGGCTTGTTACCAATGAGTATCTCATAAGGAGTCTTGTTCAAACCCTTGCGAAGGTAGAGCCGATTTGATGCATGACACGCGGTGTTGATGGCTTCGGCCCAAAAGTTGTACGGAGACTTGAACTCCGCCATCATGGTCCTTGCCGCATCCATCAACATCCGGTTCTTCCTTTCCGCAACACCGTTTTGTTGAAGGGTGTATGGTGCGGAGTATTGATGCTTGATTCCCTCATCACTAAGAAATTCATCCAAGGTGTACTTCTTGAACTCGGTGCCGTTGTCACTTCTTATTGTCAAGATCTTTGCATTGTGTTGACGTTGTGCTTGATTGTCAAAGTCAATGACGGTTTGTTGGGTCTCGCTCTTCCTCTTGAAGAAATACACCTACGTGTACCTTGAGTAGTCATCCACAATCACCAAGCAATACTTTCTACCTCCAAGACTATCGAAGGATGGAGGCCCAAAGAGATCCATGTGAAGGAGCTTCAAAGGCCTCTTTGAATAAATGATAGTCGTGGGAGGGTGAGCCTTCTCATGTAGCTTTCCTTCGATACAGGCACTGCAAGCACGATCTTTAGCAAAACTAACATTCGTTAGTCCACGGACATGGTCCCCCTTTAGGAGACTTTGCAAAGATCTCATATTGACATGGGCTAAACGGCGATGCCAAAGCCATCCCACATCAACTTTAGCCATTAGGCATGTCGCGGTCTTAGTGGGTCGCTTCGAAAAGTTAATCACATATAGACCGTTCTCGACATGCCCAACAAAAACTACTTTAAGAGTCTTGCTCCACAAGAGGGCCACGGTATCAATCTTTCCTACTAATAAAGCAGCTAATGCTTCTGGTCGTCCGTCGCTGTCATTTTTGCAAAAAAGTCCCCCTATTTTCCCGAAATTAACGCGCAGTCCTACTTAAATTGTAGATAACGTTTGTTTTTTTGCAAAAAACACCCTGCCTCTACTGAACCGTTTGTCGCCGGCGTCGACACCGCACAAGCAAGGCAGGGGATGCGTCGCGGCGGACGTGAGCGCCGCCAGAGCCCAGGAATGGGGCGAGGTGTCGCGACTGGCGTTGTAGAGCGCGGCGTACAGAGGCGTCGCGGCGGGCGTTGAAGGCCGCGGTGGACCGAGGCGTCGCGGCGGCGGACGCGGTCAACTGGGAGCTCGCCTCGAGGCTGAGGAGGCCGCCACGTTGCCGACACGGGCGGGCACGGTGGCGGTGAACTCCGGCCAGATCCGGGCACGGGAACGACAAGGGCAATGGAGGCCGGCCGGATCTGTAGGCCGTGGGGTGGAAACGGGGCAGGGCGGCGACGCTGCTCACCTGGGGCGGGGAAAGAGAGGTTAGAGAGAGACAAGAGGAAGGGGGAGCGAGGGGAAACGGGGTAGGGCAGCGGCGCTGCTCACCTGGGGCGGCGGCGGCGCTCGGCTCCGGCGGGGTGGCCGGCCGCATCTGTAGGCCGCGGGGCAAGGCGGCGCATCGGCCGGCGAGGGAGCTCCAGGCGTCCATGGGAGAGAGAGAGAGGTTAGAGAGAGACAAGAGGAAAGGGGAGCAGGGGGAAGCGGGGTAGGGCGGCGGCGGTGCTCGGCTCCGGCGAGCGGCGCACCAGCGGGGCGGAGCGTGCGCAGGCGTGGGGAGGCGCGACGGCGAGGCCGGGCGCTGGTGAGGCGCCTTCTCAGGTGGAAGAACGAGGGAAGAAGGACAGGGAGAGCGTGCCCCGGGAGACTGAGATGAGGCAGAGGGTGAGGACACATAGGGGAAGCTTTGCAGGGGAAACAGGGAGAGGCAACAGCGGCCCGTCAGCAGAAAGGCAACAGCGGCGTGCAGCACCGGGCTTGGCCAAGGTGGCCACGGACCCGCGGTGAAGCCTCTGATGCGGTGGAGGCAGGAACTTGCCCTGGTCATCCTTGATTTGGCTCGCCGAGGGTGGAGCTTTGGTGGGGATTAGGTGAGGCGACGGAGGTGGGTTGGGACTTGAGAGGCGACAAAGGTGGAGCAACCTGTGGTGCTCCTCCATCTAGAAGCACCGAGGAGCGGCGTGGTAGGCTGGGGGCGTTGGCTGTGTTGGGAGGATAAAGTAGAAAATTAGTGATGGCAAGGGCGTTGGCTGTGTTGGTGGGCACCGGGCTGGTTTTCTGATCGATCCACGAGCTTGGCAGTAATCGCAGTATAATGATACTTTTTTGTCTTTGAGATGAAAAAAAGTAGTATACCTCATCTAATATATAATGCTACTGTTGAAAGGTGCTACTTAAATACAGAAAACTCTAGAAATTAGTAAATGCGTAGGTCTTTTGACCTATTTAGTTACTCCCTCCGTTTTTATTTAGTCTGCATATTAAATTTGACTGAAATCAAACTTTGCAAAGTTTGACCAAGTTTATAGAAAATAATATAAACATTTAGCATAAGAAATCTATATGATGTGAAAGTACATTCAATAATGAATGTAATGATATTGATTTGTTATTGTATATGTTAATATTTTTTCTCTAAACTTTATCAAAGTTTACAAAGCTTGACTTTGATCAAAGTTAATACGCAGAGTAAATAAAAACGGAGTATGTATTACTCAGACACAGAGGGATAGAGTAATAAGAAAAATAAGAGGTCCTTGCTCGCCCGGTTTCGTCCAATATTTAGTAAATTCGTCTAGGATCGAATCAAATTAGAGCGAGCAATTCATCTACAATTCCGAGAAGAACAAAGGGGATCCATCAACAGAAGTTCAGACTCACTATGATGTGTATGATGTATAAACACACCGCCAGCTATCACGTGATGAAATTCAATATTCCTACTATAAAAAGTTTTTATCAAGCACGGCCATGATAGGAAGATGCCACCAACATCCGCGGGCAAGCGGTGGTGCTGAGTCTACCGTAGAGGGCAGGTTCGGTCATGGAGTGGCTATCACTCCAGATGGCATGCCACTAGCCACACAGACAATCACCCGTGCTGCCCTGGACAATAAGGATTTAACCAGCAAGGCTCTGCGATGGTTAGTAGAACACTTCCTCCAATGATCCAACTGGCAGTTGCGCCGCAAGGTGAGTGGTGGATGGGCATGTAATTTTTTTCCCGTCGCAACGCACGGGCATTTTTGCTAGTGTCAAAGAAAGTGGCAAAGCCCATGATTGCAAGTTGACGAACGGAAAGTAAATTGTATGCAAGGGACTCAACAAGCATGACCTTCTCGATCATGAGATCATGAGAGATTACCACCTTGCCAAGTCCCAATACCTTAGAGGATGAGGCGTCACCCCACTCGACATTGTTGGGCATAGATGAAACTTTGTGCACGTTCACCACCAAGTCCTTGCTTCCGGTCATATGATTTGTAGCCCTGCTATCGAGCAACCATGATCCACCACCGGAAGCAAACACCTACAAGAGATCAATGCTTGGTTTTAGGTACCCATCTTGTAATGGGTCCTTTGATGTTAGTAACAAGGGTCTTAGGAACCCAAATAGACCATTCAATGTGCTCATGAGGAGAACCAACAAATTTGGCATAAACATGCCCATCACTAGCTCGGCATAACACATAAGAAGGATTAAAATCGCCGGTTTTGTTGAGAGAGGGGACATTGCCCTTCTTGACTTTGTTCTTCTTCTTCTCCTCGGGGACACTCTCTCCCGCCCTCACAAAGGTTTGCATGAGGGGAGGAGGTCGTTTGGTCTTGTCATTCTTCTTCTTGTTCTTGGAGTCGAGGACATACCCAACCCCTTCCTTCGCCACACCTCCCTTTTGGTTGATCAAGAGATCGTTGAGGTTCTTCTTGTCTTGTATGCACGTCGCAAGACCTCTCTCAAGTTGCGCCTTCAACCTAGCATTTTCTTCAACAAGATGCATATGCTCACAACACGGGTTAGTAGTATTTGCATTATCAACCAAAACCATATGAGAAAAGTTGCTTTTTTCATAGTTAGCTTCACTTGGAGTTGATCATGAGACTCCTTGAGACTAGCGTGAGTACCCTTTAAGGCCTTGTGGGCCTTGTCAAGTATTTCAAACTCCTCCTTAAGTCTAGCAAGATCAACCCCAAGTTTGGCCTTCTCGAAATTTAGCACACGAGAGACAACGAGGGCATGATCATAATCTTTCTCTAACTTAGCATGATCAACGTTGTGTGACTCCTCAAGAGCCAAACGAAGACCACGCTCTTCCTCAAGAGCATTGGAAAGATCCGAAATCTCATCGGCATAGTCACGATTATGCCCTTTCATCTTCGAGATGGTGTCTTCATGAGCCTCGATCATGTCATTGGCCTCACCAAGTTGTTCCAAGAGAGCAACAAAGTGCTTCTTGGATTTTCCCTTGAGTTTGCCCATAAAGGCCTCAAACTCGTTAGCCTCCATATTAGCTTCCTCAACTTCATTAATGCTATCCGATGGGGAAGGATGATTAATGATGGTAGTTTTGATGTTGGAGGTTACCTTGTTGGTGGCTTTAGCCATGAGGCACTTGGCGTTGATGCTCTCATTGGGTGAGTCGAAGAGAGACACTCGTGACGTTGTTGCAATGGCGACGGAGGCCATGGCAACCGACTCATCATCTTCATCATCGTCATCATCCTCATTGTACTCTTCTTGCACAACCAAGGCCTTGGGAGGAGTCTTCTTGGTGAAGTTGTTCTTGTTGGGGAACGACTTGGCCTTGTCCTTTCGGATGAGTTTGCCACCATTGTCTTCCCTCTTCTCATACGGGCATTCCGCAACGAAATGACTCACGTTGCCGCAATTGTAGCAAGTCCTTACACGTTGCTTGCCCCTTGTCCCACTCGAGTTGTTTTTGCTAAAGTTGGGCCTCGAGTTTTTCTTGCTCCAAAATTGCCTTGAAGCAAGTGCCATGTGTTCATGATATGCATACTTTGTATCTTCGGGGTTGCTCTCCTCCTCTTTCTCTTCTTCTTCTTTCACGGTGAGCTTGGCCTTCAAAGCAAGGTTAGGCTTCTTTGCCCGTTGAGAACGGAGCACCGCATTGTCGGCGGTCTTGTCCAAAATATTCATGGCCACAAACTCATCCAATACCTCGCTTGAGGTCAAAGTGTGGAAGTCCGGTCTTTGGCGGATGACGGAGGACATGGCCTTGTGGTAGGGCATCATTGCCTTGAGGAATTTGCGCTTGATCCAATTGTCATCCGTGTCCTTGCTCCCGTGATCTCGTAGTGAGACCGCGAGTTTGGTGACTCTCCGATAAAGCTCACGAGGTTCTTCATCTTCCTTCATTGCAAACTCATCGGCCTCATCTTGTACCACTTCATAATTGGAGCGTTGAATGCTTGCGCTTCCCCGGTAGAGAGACACGACACAATGCCATGCATCTTTGGCCAAGGAGAAGGGATGAAGATGAGATAGGTCTTCGGGTGGAATTGCATCTTGAATGATGAAGAGAGCATTCTCATTGAATTGATTGTCCGCGGCTTCTCGAGGAGTGAAGTTGCTTGTATCATGTGGGTAGAAACCTTCTTCAATGATTCTCCAAAGGTTAGTGTTCACATGATTTAAATGACGTTTAAAGCGGTAAACCTAAGAATCAAAATCCTCATTTTTCACAATCTTAGGAGGAGGACCGGCATGATTCAAATGAGTAGAAGGAACCGGTCCACCATAAATAAGTGGTGGTTCCACATGGGCAAAGATGCCGGTGCCATTCTTGCCACTAGAAGAAGCAGCCTTTTCACTACTAGCTTCCCCCTTGTCGGGGATAGCATCCGACACCTTGTTGGCGGGATCCCCCACTTTCAACGGTGCGGTGGAGAGTTTAAGCCCCTCAAGAAATTTAGTAAACATGCTTTCAACTTCGGTCGTCATGGAGGTTTTCAATGTCTCCAAGGCTACATTGAACTCCTCACGAGAGACTGAAGTTCCCCCATCGCCCGTAGACGAGATAGGATTCACACCGGAGTGTTCCTCCGCTCCGTCTACGGTATCAACCATACTCTTTGGACGGTAAAGTCCTTAATAAAGAGACGAGGCTCTGATACCAATTGAAAGGATCGATATGGTTGACTAGAGGGGGGGGGGGGTGAATAGGCAACTAACAATTTTTAGCTTTTCTTTAGCAATTTAAACTTTGCATCAAAATAGGTTGTCTAGATATGCAACTAGATGAGCAACCTATATGATGCAACACGAATAGGAACACAAGCAAGCAAGATATATGAAACAAATAAGTTACACAAGTAAAGGCACGAGATAACCAAAAGAGGAGACGGTGGAGACAAGGATGTGTTGCCGAAGTTCCTTCCCTTTGAGAGGAAGTACGTCTCCGTTGGAGCGGTGTGGAGGCACAATGCTCCCCAAGAAGCCACTAGGGCCACCGTAATCTCCTCACGCCCTCACACAATGCGAGATGCCGTGATTCCACTATTGGTGCCCTTGGAGGCGGCGACCGAACCTTTACAAACGAGGTTGGGGCAATCTCCACAACTCAATTGAAGGCTCCCAACGAGACCACGAAACTTCACCACAATGGACTATGGCTTCGCGGTGACCTCAACCGTCTAGGATGCTCAAACACCCAAGAGTAACAAGATCCGCAAGGGATTAGTGGGTGGAATCAAATATCTCTCGGTGGAAGTGTAGATCGGGGCCTTCTCAACCACTTCCGAGCAAATCAACAAGTTTGGTTGGCTAGGGAGTGAGATCGGGTGAAAATGGAGCTTGGAGCAGTAATAAAGCTTTAATGGTGAAAGAGGTAAGTCAAAGGAATGGAAGAAGACACCCTTTTATAGTGGGGGGAACAATCCAACCGTTACCCCCCACTCAGCCCCGCAGAGAGCGGTACTACCGCGGAGGCAGGGCGGTACTACCGCTCATAAGCGGTACTACCGCTCCCCCTCAGCGGTACTGCCGCGCTAGAAGGAAGGGGCTGGGGCTGGGACCCAGAGCAGTACTACCGCGGAGGCAGGGCGGTACTACCGCTCACAAGCGGCACTACTGCCACTACTACCGCAGCTAGTACCGCAAAACCCGACACGAGAAAATGCGCCCTCGAGTCGAGGCGGTAGGAGCATGGAGCCGCAGCGGTACTGCGGCTGAGGCCATCAAGCGGTACTACCGCTCCGAGGAGCGGCACTACCGCTTACTGACGTACTACCGCAGTACTGCAGCTAGTGCCGTAAGGCCCAGACACGAGAAAGAGCGCACTAGGGTCGAGGCGGTAGGAGCACGGAGCCGCAGTGGTACTGCTGCTGAGGCCATCAAGCGGTACTACCGCTCCGAGGAGCGGTACTGCCGCTTAGTGAGCCTCAGCGGTACTACCGCTGTGGCCTGCGGTACTACCGCTGGGTCCAGGAAAAGACACACAGGGAAGAAAAGAGAAGCTCTAGTGAGGCGGAAAGAAACGGTGGGTGTGAGAAGGACGTGTACGTGTTGATTCCACCCAAACCATACCGAAGCAGATCCCCTCTTGATAGAACGGTGACTACTACGAAACTTAGTCCACCAACAAAGTCACGAAAGAAGCTACACCGTCTTGAGTAGAGCGCCGAGGGGAAATAATCGTTTCGTGCCGAAAGATGAATATTTGAAAGAACTCAAAGCACCCGATTAGTCCGCAAATGCATTGTCATCAATCACCAAAACACCGTAGGGATAAAAATGCCCTTACACTTGTGTCCAATGGCGTATACTTGAGGTCTCGTCTTATGTCCTCTTGGGGCTTGGAGAGTAGACGTAGTGTACATGGAGATGATCATAGGATGCTCCACATCATCCTCTTAGATCAACTTCAATACCAAATTGCTTCTGGCATATATCCTGAACTCCGAATCTGCAGAAAATGGGTAAAAGGCAAAAGTCTGGATTATTTTTGCCAGTTTCAGACGTTTTTTTTTTAACTCAGAAATTTCATGCCTGATAAAGGTTTTTTGTCTGGGATTCTGGCTCTAGTGTTACAAAATCTGGTTAGTTGCCCTGTTAAGTTCTGAAAAGTTTTATCAAATCCGGTGTCTACCAATTTAGCCATCATACACAATGCATATTAATGCTTGGCCTACAATACGCTCGCAGTTCCATGCACATGGGCAATTTCTTAGTAGTAGGAACAGACACGCCTGAACCAATCCTGTATAATCCAGTACTGATGGGTCGGGTTGGGTTTGTAACATGGTGGGAATGTTTAGGCGGAGATGGTCCTGGGCCCTTGTGACATGACACGTAGTCAAAGATGGTGCAGTGGCACTGCAAGGGCAGGACTTGAAAGGGGAAAGGGGTACATGGGATAACACTTTGCTTGTTTGATAATCAAATAGGGCCAGTCATTTAATAGCTAGCTTACATGCAAGGATGGGGAACACAAACAAGATAAGTATGTGTGAGGAAAATAACAAACCTGAAATATCTCTTAACAGATCCAGACTTCCTATTTGTAAAGAGTTTAGGGACTCTTATCCCTGTTTTGATGTGGCTGGCACTCTAGGGCCCACTTACCTCCCTATGGGGTTCTCTTACAGTGAGGTATGACCCCTGAATTCAGGGTTAGCATCCAACTGAAGAAGTGGTGGTTGGACTAGCTGCGGGTTGAGCCTGAGTAAACCGTAACTGTCAGACGCATTATGTTTTTAAGGCGGTAAGGCGATCTAAGGCGCTGGGGGGGGCGCCTTATCGCCTAGGCGACGCCTAAGCGCCTAAGGCGGACGCCTAAGCGCCTAAGGCGGGCATATTTGTAAGGTGCTGGCGGGGCGCCTTATCGCCTAAGCGTCGCCTAAGCGTCCAAGGCGGGACGCCTTAAAAACAGAGCGCATTACCATGCTTCCAAGAAATCCCTGTTCGACCATGACCCAATCAAAATATGCCAGAAGTGAGCAAAATATACCTTTTGAAGTTGACTTCCCTGTCGAGAAATTTAATCTGCATTGCGAAATTCTATAGAAATATCAAATTTTCTGGTCTTCTATTCAATAGGAAAAGCTCTAGAAACTGCATTTTGTGTAACAAAACTTCCATGGCATTGCAGGGTTTACCTTTGCCCTCTTCTTCAACCTTCAAAAGCCTTCTGCTCGTTATAAGCAATTTAGCAATGAA
Source organism: Triticum aestivum (assembly GCF_018294505.1). NCBI lineage: Eukaryota > Viridiplantae > Streptophyta > Magnoliopsida > Poales > Poaceae > Triticum > Triticum aestivum. The sequence goes on from NC_057806.1 coordinate 269,408,351, forward strand.
GGGGGGTATCTTCATAGGAGAGGTGCCACATTTTCCAGACTGGACGGCAGCAGCAGACATGGTTGATCAATTATTTACCACAGTACAAAATAACATCAATATACTTGTAAATTTCTTTATCTATAACAGTGTCATTGTCCTACGCTATGCAGGTCTCCGAACAAGACAGGCTAGAAAACCTTTTCTTTACCCAGGGTTTCCGGGTTAGCTTTGTTCTCTATGAAAATGTTGCAAAGGATTTCGGCTTAGATCTAGCTCCTCAAAGGGAACAATGTGGTAGAGTTCTTTTTGTTGCAGAACAGCTGCGGTTTTCAGATGCACAGGTAAGCCAATGGAAGACACTAAACTTCAATTTTGCCTTTGACAATTTTGGGAATTGGTATGAGCTGGAATAGTTTATAATGACATCATTTTTACATGAGGAACCTGTCCATCTCTTTTTCTCACATCTGGATCTTGTTCCTAACCTCCTGATTCCATTCTCTTGAGTGATTGGACAGCCAAAGGATTTGATATGTGTTGTTCAATGTTAGTTGCATCTATTGCTACACTTGAACATTTCTCTGCCAAATTGCATCTTAAGCCCTTCAACTGTTTTGGTAATTGAGCCCCCAGCGGCCATCCGATTTTCATCAACAAAGTCCTAAAAATGTATAGGACTAGACACTTCCAACTAAGATATCTGTTACTACATGGTGTGATGGTCATTAATGTAAGACAGTGTGAGTTCAGTTAAATTAAATATAATAAGGCGATTGACTAAATTGATCATATTAACGCCCTTGGGAGATTTCTGATATATCATTCTCGTAGAATCTTGAAAGCAAAGTATAAAGTTTATTAGTAGTTAATTGCATCTCTTAGTCTTATTTGAGTTGATAATCCACTATAACATATATCGGCAGCACCATATTGTTAATGGTGCAACCAAATAGACCCAGTTAGATAAACCAAATAGTGGATGGGACTTGAATAGATAGATTGAACCAAAAGAGAACAATTTTACGAATGATTGTGTCGTTGAGAGGCTAAAAAGACAGTATACTTCAAGCTGACCCCATTTTCCTTGTTTGCATGTGTTGACAGATGGAAAGCTTCTGGACGCATTTTGAAAGAACAGAGGAGGACGCTGATGAAGAAGGATTCGAGGAACTTTAGTTCCGTATTGGATGCACTTGAGGGTTGAGAATGGTTTTGACTTGCCGGGAAACGTGCAGAGCACAAAGTAATCATGGATTTTCAGTTATGTGTTGTTGGTTACAGATAACTCATTTTCAACTCTGGTACCTTTTGAAAGATCGGGTACTTTCCAAGACTTTCATGTTGTATGACTGTTTTCAGTTGTGTCGTCTAGAGGAATTTCGTTATGGAAATACTCCCTTCGTAACTTAATATAAAACGTTTTTTGACATTGTCATAGTGTAAAAAAAAGTATTATTATATTAAATTACAGAGGTAGTATGTGGCGAACGGACGCAGCTTCGGTGCCTTAAAGCACCTGCCTTTGGGTCACTGACGTATAGGCCCACATGTCATAGACACAAAGGTAGGTACCGTAAGGCACCGAAGCATCGTCCGTGGCGAACACATGAATCCTACGACTCCGTTGTTGATTGTAAATTTGTGTGTGTTCGTGTGTATGTTTTTCCATCTACTTTTTTAGAGGAAAGGCTAAGGCCTGATTTTAAATTAATAAACCACAAAGCATCACAGACAAGGTTTCAAACAAACACATCAATCCCGGTGCAGATGTACATAGGGATAGGGTGTGCGCGTGTATATAAGCGCTTGCGTCTGTACTATGTTTAAAAAAAAAGAACTGCCACCGATAAGATAAGACACGCAGGCCAGACAGAAACCAAGTTGACGACAAGAGCCCCAACAAAGAGTTCGCCATAGCCCGCACGCAAGAGATCAAAACCTCCACAGCCGCCTTGTCGTTGTTTTAGTCAAAGATTTCCATTGCTGTATGAGAATAAACACTTTGAAAATACAGTCGACAACCTTGTTAGGGAACACAAGTTTAATACTAAACGTATTCTTGGTAGTCCATAGAGTCTAGCACATAGCTGAGAATCCGAACAAAAAAAGCCTCATAATCTGGCCCACAAGCGGGGACACCAGGGTTCTAATCTCATCAAAGCTATTCGGGGTCCAAGTCATCCCTATCCATTCCATAAGGCAGCTCCAGAAAAGCTTAGCCAAAGGGCAACGATAGAGGATGTGTTCAGTATTCTCAGCAAGGCTACAAAGCACACAAAATTCGGAATCAGGACCATTCTTATTCTTCATTTAATCTGCAGCAGGCAATTGGCCACGGATTGTCTGCCACATAAAAATCTTCATTTTCATAGAAATGAGTGCCTTCCAAACTCCATTGAAGCGAGAAACCACCGGACCCATCAAAAGCTTACGATAGCAAGACTTAACAGAAAAATAACCAGACGGCGAGTGTGGCCAAAAGACAACTCTTGATAACCCACAAGTATAGGGAATCGCAACAGTTTTTGATAAGTAAGAGTGTCGAACCCAACGAGGAGCTAAAGGTAGAACAAATATTCCCTCAAGTTCTATCGACCACCGATACAACTCTACGCACGCTTGACGTTTGCTTTATCTAGAACAAGTATGAAACTAGAAGTACTTTGTAGGTGTTGTTGGATAGGTTTACAAGATAATAAAGAGTATGTAAATAAAAAGTAGGGGCTATTTAGATAAAGAAACAATAAAGTAAATATAGCGAGTGTGGAAAAGTGGTGGTAGGAGTTGCGGAATTGCCCCTAAGAAATTGACTACTTTACTAGACCGATAGCAAGTATTATGTGGGAGAGGCCACTGCTAGCATGTCATCCCTGACTTGGAATTCTATGCACTTATGATTGGAACTATTAGCAAGCATCCGCAACTACTAATGTTTATTAAGGTAAAACCCAACCATAGCATTAAGATATATTGGTCCCCCTTCAATCCGGTATGCATCAATTTCTATGCTAGGTTGAAGCTTCTGTCACTCTTGCCCTCCAATACATAGTCCTATCAACATACAACTAACCCTAGGATGTGATCCACGCGCGCAATCATATGATGGGCACCAAAGGACAGCAACATAACCACAAGCAAATTAAATCAATCATAGCAATTCATCAACCACCGATAGGACAACGAAAATCTACTCAGACATCATAGGATGGCAACACATCATTGGATAATAATATGAAGCATAAAGCACCATGTTCAAGTAGAGGGTACAGCGGTTTGCGGGAGAGTGGACCGCTGTAGATAGAGGGGGAAGGTGATGGAGATGTTGGTGAAGATGACGGAGGTGTTGGTGTAGATCGCGGTGATGATGATGATGGCCACGGTAGCGTTCCAACGCCACCGGAAGAGAAGGCGAGAGGGGGCCCCTTCGTCTTCTTCTTCCTTGACCTCCTCCCTAGATGGGAGAAGGGTTTCCCCTCTAGTCCTTGGCCTCCATGGCATGGGAGGGGCGAGAGCCCCTTCGAGATTGGATCTGTCTCTCTATCTCTCTCTGTTTCTGCGTTCTCAGATTCTTCCCTTTCACTGTTTCTTATATTCCCGGAGATCCGTAACTCCGGTTGGGCTGAAATTTTAACACGATCTCTATCCGGATATTAGCTTTCTTGCGGCGAAAGAAGGGCACCAACCGCCTTACGGGGTGGCCACGAGGGTCAGGGGCGCGCCTGACACCCTGGGGCGCGCCCCCCTACCTCGTGGACCCCTCGAGCATCGTCTCGCGTGGATTCTTCTTCCCCAAAATCATATATATTCCAAAAAAATCTCCGTCAGTTTTTATTCCGTTTGGACTCCGTTTGATATGGATATTCTGCGAAACAAAAAACATGCAACAAACAGGAACTGGCACTGGGCACTGGATCAATATGTTAGTCCCAAAAATAGTATAAAAAGTTGCCAAAAGTATATGAAAGTTGAATAATATTGGCATGGAACAATCAAAAATTATAGATACGATGGAGACGTATCAGCATCCCCAAGCTTAATTCCTGCTCATCCTCGAGTAGGTAAATGATAAAAAAGATAACTTTTGATGTGGAATGCTATCTAGCATAATCTTGATCACATATCTAATCATGGCATGAATATTAAGACACGAGTGATTCAAAGCAATAGTCTATCCTTTGACATAAAAACAATAATACTTCAAGCATACCAACCAAGCAATTATGTCTTATTGAAATAACATAGCCAAAGAAAGCTCATCCCTACAAAATCATACAGTCTGGCTATGCTCCATCTTCACCACACAAAATATTTACATCATGCACAACCCCGATGACAAGCCAAGCAATTGTTTCATACTTTTGACGTTCTCAAACCTTTTCAACTTTCACGCAATACATGAGCGTGAGCCATGGACATAGCACTATAGGTGGAATAGAATGGTGGTTGTGGAGAAGACAAAAAAGAGAAGATAGTCTCACATTAACTAGGCGTATCAATGGGCTATGGAGATGCCCATCAATAGATATCAATGTGAGTGAGTAGGGATTGCCATGCAACGGATGCACTAGAGCTATAAGTGTATGAAAGCTCCAACTGAAACTAAGTGGGTGTGCATCCAACTTGCTTGCTCATGAAGACCTTAGGCATTTGAGGAAGTCCATCATCGGAATATACAAGCCAAGTTCTATAATGAAAATTTCCACTAGTATATGAAAGTGATAACTCAAGAGACTCTCTATATGAAGAACATGGTGCTACTTTGAATCACAAGTGTGGAAAAGGATAGTAGCACTGCCCCTTCTCTCTTTTTCTCTCTTTTTTTGTTTTTTTATTTTTTTGGTGGGCTCCTTTGGCCTCTTTTTTTATTTGGGCTTCTTTGGCCTCTTTTATTTTTTTGTAAAGTCCGGATTCTCATCCCGACTTGTGGGGGAATCATAGTCTCCATCATCCTTTCCTCACTGGGGCAATGCTCTAATAATGATGATCATCACACTTTTATTTACTTACAACTCAATATTACAACTCGATATCTAGAACAAAGATATGACTCTATATGAATGCCTCCGGCGGTGTATCGGGATGTGCAATGATCTAGCGTAGCAATGACATAAAAAAACGGACAAGCCATGAAAACATCATGCTAGCTATCTTACGATCATGCTAAGCAATATGACAATAAATGCTCAAGTCATGTATATGATGATGATGGAAGTTGCATGGCAATATATCTCGGAATGGCTATGAAAATGCCATAATAGGTAGGTATGGTGGCTGTTTTGAGGAAGATATAAGGAGGTTTATGTGTGATAGAGCGTATCCTATCACGGGGTTTGGATGCACCGGCAAAGTTTGCACCAACTCTCGAGGTGAGAAAGGATAATGCATGGTACCGAAGAGATTAGCAATGATGAAAGGGTGAGAGTGCGTATAATCCATGGACTCAACATTAGTCATAAAGAACTCACATACTTATTGCAAAAATCTATTAGTCATCGAAACAAAGTACTACGCGCATGCTACTAGGGGGATAGATTGGTAGGAAAATACCATCACTCGTCCCTGACCGCCACTCATAAGGAAGACAATCAATAAACACCTCATGCTCCGACTTCGTTACATAACGGTTCACCATACGTGCATGCTATGGGACTTGCAAACCTCAACACAAGTATTTCTCAATTTCACAATTACTCGACTAGCATGACTCTAATATCACCATCTTTATATCGCAAAACTATTGCAAGGAATCAAACATATCATATTCAGCGATCTACAAGTTTATGTAGGATTTTATGACTAACCATGTGAATGACCAGTTCCTATCATCTCTCTAAATAGATAAGTGAAGCAAGAGAGTTTTAATTCTTTCTACAAAAGATATGCCCGTGCTCTAACAAATATAAGTGAAGCAAAAGAGCATTCTACAAATGGCGGTTGTCTAAGTGAAGAGAAACAGGCAATCCAAACTTCAAATGATATAAGTGAAGCATATGAAGCATTCTATAAAGCCATACTCAAAAGATATAAGTGAAGTGCATAGAGCATTCTATAAATCAACCAAGGACTATCTCATACCAGCATGGTGCATAAAAATAAGAATAAAAACCTAAATGCAAAAGACGCTCCACGACTTGCACATATCGCATGAACGAAACGAATCCGAAAACATACCGATACTTGTTGAAGAAAGAGGGGATGCCTTCCCCAGCATCCCCAAGCTTAGACGCTTGAGTCTCCTTGAATATTTACTTGGGGTGCCTCGGGAATCCCCAAGCTTGAGCTCTTGCCTCTCTTCCTTCTTCTCACATCGAGACCTTCTCGATCATCGAACACTTCATCCACACAAAACTTCAACAGAAAACTCGGTAAGATCCGTTAGTATAATAAAGCAAATCACTACTCTAAGTACTGTTGTAAACCAATTCATATTTTGTTTTTGAATTGTGTCTACTGTAATATAATTTTTCCGTGACTTAATCCACTAATATAAATTGATAGTTTCATCAAAACAAGCAAACTATGCATCAAAAACAGAATCTGTCTAAAACAGAACAGTCTGTAATAATCTGAACATTCACCATACTTATGATACTTGAAAAATTCTACCAAAATTAGGAAAAATAAACAATTTGTATAGGAAGGCAGTGCAAAAATAATCAGAACCATTTGATGTTCCGGCTAAAAATGTAAAATCGCGCACTACAGCCAAAATTTCTGTCCTGCACCGTACAAACCATCAAGCAAATGTAAACATCCTAAAAGGCAAACCTTGGCACATTATTTTTATAATGCAATGGAATTGTACAAGGGGATAATTATTTTTTTTGAAAAGTTTTTGTAATCAAGATTCACAAAGTTTCAGTGAGTATGAACAAAGTTCAAGGAGCTCTCCCACTTCAACAATGCTTGTCTTTCTCACTTTCACTTTCCTTTTCGAAAAAGTTTTGGGTTCCCCTATTTATTTTTGTTGTTTTTAAACTATATATATGAAAGCACTCAACAGAAATAAATGACTCTCTAAAACTTCCGGGTTGTCTCCCTGGCAGCGCTTTCTTTAAAGCCATTAAGCTAGGCATATAGTGCTCAAGTAATGAATCCACCCGGATCCCAAGGTATATCAAAGCCAATTTTAATTAGCAATGATTTGTAATTTAGTAGTGAGCACAAAGTAACATATATCATGCAACAAAGAAGTCTAACTCTCTTCCTATGCATCGGCATGTCATAAAAGAACAATTCATGCACACAAAGTAAAGGCCAATGCATAGTATAAACAGTTTCTTGTAATTTTTTCGTATTGGAAACATAGAGAGGTGGAGATATAGTTCCTCTCTCATAATAATTGCAAGTAGGAGCAGCAAGCACATGCATATTATATCTATCAAAATCATCATGTGCAACGGTAAAAGGCAACCCATCAATATAATCCTTAATAAGTGCAAACTTCTCCGATATAGTGTAGTTGGGAGAATTCAAAAAGATAATAGGACTATCATGCGTGGGTGCAATAGCAACAATTTCATGTTTAACATAAGGAACTATAGCAAGTTCATCTCCATAAGCATCATTCATATTGGCATCTTGGCCACAAGCATAGCAAGCATCATCAAAAAGGGATATTTCAAGAGAATCAAAGGGATCATAACAGTCATCATAGCAAACATCCTTCGGTAAGCACGAAGGGGAATTAAACAATGTATGAGTTGAAGAGTTACTCTCATTAGAAGGTGGGCACGGGTGATCAATCCGCTCTTCCTCCTTTTGTTCTTCGCTCTCCTCATCATCTTTTTCATCCAATGAGCTCACAGTTTTATCAATTTCTTCTTCCATAGACTCCTGCAAAATATTAGTCTTTTCTTGGACAGCGGAGTATTCCTTAATATATTGTTTAACATAGGTATTAGAAGCATAATTATCATAGCAAAATTTAAGTATAGCAAAAATTTCAGATTTGTAAAGAGTAGCATCATACTTTTCAATCAAAGAAGCAATTTCAAAAGCACCCTTAAAAGCAACAAATTCTTCAATTTGTTGAACATCATAGTAATTATAAACACCCTTAGCATATGAAGATAAGATTCCATTATCAACAAACTCACATTAGTAGGGAAGGTGTTTCTTAGGGTTTTCAGAACAACAAGTAAAATCATAATAATAGCATAAATTCCAAGCATAGCATTGCATAGTATTAATTTGATGCTGTAAAAGTTTCCCTTTTTGAGATATTTGGTGTCGCACATAACAAGCATGCTCATCTAAAGATATGCCCTCAACTAAGCTAGTTGGGGTTTCAGCACGAGCACAAAGGGATCGAAGATGATCCAAGTAATAAGCTTCAGCAGTGTGATAGATTTTGAGTGGTTCTTCAATCATTGGTTCAGTAGGTACAACTATTTTTTTTGGTATTTTGCGTTTCCTACCCATGACTAAAGATAGAAAACAACTAAGAACAGCAAATAAAAATTACTTAGTGATAAAGCAAACAAGCACACACGAGAATATTCGCCCCACGCTATTGCTCCCCGGCAACGACGCCAGAAAAAGGTCTTGATAACCCACAAGTATAGAGGATCGCAACAGTTTTCAATAAGTAAGAGTGTCGAACCCAACAAGGAGCTAAAGGTAGAACAAATATTCCCTCAAGTTCTATCCACCACCGATACAACTCTACGCACGCTTGACGTTTGCTTTACCTAGACAAGTATGAAACTAGAAGTACTTTGTAGGTGTTGTTGGATAGGTTTGCAAGATAATAAAGAGTACGTAAATAAAAAGTACGGGCTGTTTAGATAAAGAAACAATAAAGTAAATATAGCGAGTGTGGAAAAGTGGTGGTAGGAGTTGTGGAATTGCCCCTAAGAAATTGACTACTTTACTAGACCGATAGCAAGTATTATGTGGGAGAGGCCACTGCTAGCATGTCATCCCTGACTTGGAATTCTATGCACTTATGAGTGGAACTATTAGCAAGCATCCGCAACTACTAATGTTCATTAAGATAAAACCCAACCATAGCATTAAGATATATTGGTCCCCCTTCAATCCCGTATGCATCAATTTCTATGCTAGGTTGAAGCTTCTGTCACTCTTGCCCTCCAATACATAGTCCTATCAACATACAACTAACCCTAGGGTGTGATCCACGCGCGCAATCATATGATGGGCACCAAAGGACAGCAACATAACCACAAGCAAATTAAATCAATCATAGCAATTCATCAACCACCGATAGGACAACGAAAATCTACTCAAACGTCATAGGATGGCAACACATCATTGGATAATAATATGAAGCATAAAGCACCATGTTCAAGTAGAGGGTACAGCGGGTTGCGGGAGAGTGGACCGCTATAGATAGAGGGGGGAAGGTGATGGAGATGTTGGTAAAGATGGCGGAGGTGTTGGTGTAGATCGCGGTGATGATGATGATGGCCACGGTAGCGTTCCGGCGCCACCAGAAGAGAAGGGGAGAGGGGGCCCCTTCATATTCTTCTTCCTTGACCTCCTCCCTAGATGGGAGAAGGGTTTCCCCTCTGGTCCTTGGCCTCCATGGCATGGGAGGGGCGAGAGCCCCTCCGAGATTGGATCTGTCTCTCTGTCTCTCTCTGTTTCTGCATTCTCAGATTCTTCCCTTTCACCGTTTCTTATATTCCCGGAGATCCGTAACTCCGATTGGGCTGAAATTTTAACATAATCTCTATTCGGATATTAGCTTTCTTGCGGCGAAAGAAGGGCACCAGCCGCCTTACGGGGTGGCCACGAGGGTCAGGGGCGCGCCCCCCTACCTCGTGGGCCCCTCGAGCATCGTCTCGCGTGGATTCTTCTTCCCAAAAATCATATATATTCCAAAAAAATCTCCGTCAGTTTTTATTCTGTTTGGACTCCATTTGATATGGATATTCTGCGAAACAAAAAACATGCAATAAACAGGAACAGGCACTGGGCACTGGATCAATATGTTAGTCCCAAAAATAGTATAAAAAGTTGCCAAAAGTATATGAAAGTTGAATAATATTGGCATGGAACAATCAAAAATTATAGATACGACGGAGACGTATCAACAACATCATCAGAATCTGAGAGAGAGGGGAACAACTGAACAAGGCAGCGAGACGATGCCAGTCTTCCAGCTCTACAGGAGACACAACCCGACGAAAACCAAGGTCCCATTGTCTAGTCGAGAGCTCTACCATGGAGATCGAAGGGGAAGCAACCAAAGAAAAGAGAACATGAAAAGAAACCGAGAGCCGGACATCCCCGGTCCACTAGTCTAACCAAAACCTAACCGAGGAACCATCATTATCAGAAAACTTAACCAGTGCTCGAAAGTCATCACGAACTTTGACCAATTGACGCCAAAATTGGGAGCCGCCAACTCCTAAAGCAAGCAAAGGATTGGAGTTCCGGAAGTATTTAGCTTTGAGAGTCCACAACCAGAGCGACTCAAAGTCAGAAGAGAGGATGCGCCATCACCATTTCAAAATAAGGCATTTGTTCATAATCAAAGGGTCGATAATACCCAGCGCACCAAGGTTTCCAGGGCGACACATCGTTTTCCATTTGACCATTCTATATTTCTTATTATCCGTTGTATTCTAGAAAAAACAACTCTATGTTTATCAAAGCCCGCGTGTGTACCCCCACCCCCCGGCAAGCAGTAGAAATCCATGAGGAACATAGGCAAGGAGGACATACATGCATTGATGATACAAAGCCTACCAGTCGTTGAGTTGCAGCACCCTCTCCAGGGATAACTCGGTTACCAACCTTGATAACAAAGAAGATAAAGTCCTTAGAAAGCAATTTGAAGGGAGAGATAGGTAGCCCAAGGTATTTGAAGGGGAAGGAGCCCAAGTTGCAATTGAGCAAGTTGGCCACACGACAAGCCACAACATTACAAGCTCTTTAACAAAAACTTTGCTCTTAGAGAAGTTGATTTGGAGGCCAGACAAAGCCTCAAAGCAGAGTAGAATGAACTTAAGATTCACAATACACCGATTGTTATTCTCAACCAAAATGATTGTGTCATCTGCATATTGCAAATGACAAATTCCATCCGGAATTAGGTGAGAAATAACATGAGAGTTATGAACCACCTCCACATCACGATTAAGAATACATGAGAAAGCATCAACTACAAAGGTGAAAAGCAGGAGTGAAATGGGGTCACCCTGCCTAAGGCCCTGACCATTTTTGAAATAAGGGCCCACCACCCCATTAACCGGGATAGTCGTGTAACCACCACAGACCAATCACATAAGCCACGTGACCTATGCACCATCAAACCCTTTGGCCAAGAGCACGTCACAAAAAAAGGCCAACTAACCGAGTCATAAGCCTTCTTGAAGTCTAACTTTAGGATCACGACATTGCACTACCTAACTCTTAAATGATGAACAATCTCGTGAAGGCTAAGAATAACATACAAGATAAATTGACCTTTAATGAAGGCCGATTGTTGCTGGCCTATAACCTTATGCGCAATAGGAGAAAGACGTGTCACAAAACCTTTGGAAGGAAACTTAGCGATGGCATTGATTAGAGCGATAGGCCTATAGAGCCGAATGAAATCAACACCCTTCACCTTAGGGATTAAAGAGATGATAGCATAATTCAGTCTGGAGATATCCACTGTGCCCAAGCAAAAGCCGACGATAATCACGTAAACAAGATCTTTTAGTACCGGCCAAAACTTCTTAAAGAAGGTGATCGAAAACCCATCCGGACCAGGAGCAGAATTAGAATTACAAGAGGAGACCACTGATGTCTACTACACAACCTTCTTCTTGTAGACGTTGTTGGGCCTCCAAGTGCAGAGGTTTGTAGGACAGTAGCAAATTTCCCTCAAGTGGATGACCTAAGGTTTATCAATCCGTAGGAGGCGTAGGATGAAGATGGTCTCTCTCAAGCAACCCTGCAACCAAATAACAAAGAGTCTCTTGTGTCCCTAACACACCCAATACAATGGTAAATTGTATAGGTGCACTAGTTCGGCGAAGAGATGGTGATACAAGTGCAATATGGATAGTAGATAAAGGTATTTGTAATCTGAAATTATAAAAACAGCAAGGTAACGAATGATAAAAGTGAGCGTAAACGGTATTGCAATGATAGGAAATAGGGCCTAGGGATCATACTTTCGCTAGTGTAAGTTTCCTCAACAATACTAGCATAATTGGATCATAAAACTATCCCTCAACATGCAACAAAGAGTCACTCCAAAGTCACTAATAGCGGAGAACGAACGAAGAGATTATGGTAGGGTACGAAACCACCTCAAAGTTATTCTTTCCAATCAATCTGTTGGGCTATTCCTATAGGTGTCACAAACAGCCCTAGAGTTCGTACTAGAATAACACCTTAAGACACAAATCAACCAAAACCCTAATGTCACCTAGATACTCCAATGTCACCTCAAGTATCCGTGGGTATGGTTATACGATATGCGTCACACAATCTCAGATTCATCTATTCAACCAACACAAAGGACCTCAAAGAGTGCCCAAAGTTTCTATCGGAGAATCACAACGAAAACGTGTGCCAACCCCTATGCATAGGTTCCCAATGTCACGAAACCCGCAAGTTCATCACCAAAACATACATCAAGTGACTCACGTGATATCCCATTGTCACCACAAATATCCACGACAAGACATACATCAAGTGTTCTCAAATCTATAAAGACTCAATCCGATAAGATAACTTCAAAGGGAAACTCAATTCATTACAAGAGAGAAGAGGGGGAGGAGAAACATAGGATCCAACTATAATAGCAAAGCTCGCGATACATCAAGATCGTGCCAAATCAAGAACACGAGAGAGAGAGAGAGATCAAACACATAGCTACTGGTACATACCCTCAGTCCCGAGGGAGAACTACTCCCTCCTTGTCATGGAGAGCACCGGGATGATCAAGATGGACACCGGAGAAGGATTGCCCCCTCCGGCAGGGTGCCGGAACGGGTCTAGATTGGTTTTCGATGGGTACGGAGGCTTCTGGCGGCGGAACTCCCGATCTATTGTCCGTTCTGGAAGTTTTACGATACGTAGGTATATATGGGTGCAAGGGGTACGTCGGTGGAGCTTCGGGTGCCCCACGAGGCAGGGGGGCGCGCCCTGGGGGGTGGGCGCGCCCCCACCCTCGTGGCCAGCTCTCGTATCTTCTGACATAGAGTCCAAGTCTATCTGGTGGCTTTCCTTCCAAAAATAACTTCTCCAGTTGATTTCGTTCCATTTCGACTCCGTTTGATATTCCTTTTCTTCGAAACACCGAAATAGGCATAAATCAGCAAATCTGGGCTGGGCCTCCGGTTAATAGGTTAGTCCCAAAAATAATATAAAAGTGGATAATAAAGCCCAATATTGCCCAAAACAGTAGATAATATAGCATGGAGCAATCAAAAATTACAGATACGTTGGAGATGTATCAAGCATCCCCAAGCTTAATTCCTGCTCGTCCTCGAGTAGGTAAATGATAAAAAAGATAATTTTTGATGTGGAATGCTAGTTGGCATAATTTTAATGTAATTCTTCTTACATGTGATATGAATATTCAGATCCGAAAGATTCAAGACAAAAGTTCATATTGACATAAAAATAATAATACTTGAAGCATACTAACTAAGCAATCATGTCTTCTCAAAATAACATGGCCAAAGAAAGCTATCCCTACAAAATCATATAGTCTGGCTATGCTCCATCTTCACCACACAAAATATTTAAATCATGCACAAACCCGATGACAAGCCAAGAAATTGTTTCATATTTTTGATGTTCTCAAACTTTTTCAATCTTCACGTAATATATGAGCGTGAGCCATGGACATAGCACTATAGGTGGAATAGAATGGTGGTTGTGGAGAAGACAAAAAGGAGAAGATAGTCTCACATTAACTAGGCGTATCAACGGGCTATGGAGATGTCCATCAATAGATATCAATGTGAGTGAGTAGGGATTGCCATGCAATGGATGCACTAGAGCTATAAATGTATGAAAGCTCAACAAAAAACTAAGTGGGTGTGCATCCAACTTGCTTGCTTATGAAGACCTAGGGAAATTTGAGAAAGCCCATCATTGGAATATACAAGCCAAGTTCTATAATAAAAGATTCCCACTAGTATATGAAAGTGACAACATAGGAGACTCTCTATCATGAAGATCATGGTGCTACTTTGAAGCACAAGTGTGGTAAAAGGATAGTAGCATTGTCCCTTCTCTCTTTTTCTCTCATTTTTTTATTTTTATTTGGGCCTTCTCTTTTTTATGGCCTCTTTTTTTATTTGGGCTTCTTTGGCCTCTTTTATTTATTTATTTATTTATTTATTTTCGTCCGGAGTCTCATCCCGACTTGTGGGGGAATCATAGTCTACATCATCCTTTCCTCACTGGGATAATGCTCTAATAATGACGATCATCACACTTTTATTTACTTACAACTCAAGAATTACAACTCGATACTTAGGACAAGATATGACTCTATATGAATGCCTCCGGTGGTGTACCGGGATGTGCAATGACTCATGAGTGACATGTATGAAAGAATTATGAACGGTGGCTTTGCCACAAATACGATGTCAACTACATGATCATGCAAAGCAATATGACAATGATGAAGCGTGTCATAATAACGGAACGGTGGAAAGTTGCATGGCAATATATCTCGGAATGGCTACGGAAATGCCATAATAGGTAGGTATGGTGGCTGTTTTGAGGAAGGTATATGGTGGGTGTATGATACCGACAAAAGGTGCGCGGTATTAGAGAGGCTAGCAAAGGTGGAAGGGTGAGAGTGTGTATAATCCATGGACTCAACATTAGTCATAAAGAACTCATATACTTATTGCAAAAATCTATAAGTTATCAAAGCGAAGTATTACGCGCATGCTCCTAGGGGGATAGATTGGTAGGAAAAGACCATCGCTCGTCCCCGACCGCCACTCATAAGGAAGACAATCAATAAATAAATCATGCTCCGACTTCATCACATAACGGTTCACCATACGTGCATGCTACGGGAATCACAAACTTCAACACAAGTATTTATCAAATTCATAACCACTCAACTAGCATGACTCTAATATCACCATCTCCATATCTCAAAACAATTATCAAGTATCAAACTTCTCATAGTATTCAACACACTCATAAGAGAATTTTATTATTCTTGAATACCTAGCATATTAGGATTTTAAACAAATTACCATGCTATTTAAGACTCTCAAAATAATCTAAGTGAATCATGAGAGTTCATATATTTCTTAAAATAAAACTACCACCATGCTCTAAAATATATAAGTGAAGCACTAGAGCAAACGACAAACTATTCCGAAAGATATAAGTGAAGATCAATGAGTAGTCGAATAATTATGCAACTATGTGAAGACTCTCGAACATTTAATAATTTCAGATCTTGATACTTTATTCAAACAGCAAGCAAAGCAAAATAAAATGATATCTAAGAATATCAAACATCATGTGAAGAAGCAAAAACTTAGGATCAACCGATACTAACCGATAGTTGTTGAAGAAGAAAGGTGGGATGCCAACCGGGGCATCCCCAAGCTTAGATGCTTGAGACTTCTTGAAATATCATCTTGGGGTGCCTTGGGCATCCCCAAGCTTGAGCTTTTGTGTCTCCTTAATTCCTCCCATATCAAGGTCTCTCTAAATCTCAAAAGCTTCATCCACACAAAACTCAACAAGGACTCGTGAGATAAGTTAGTATAAACCATTGCCAAAACCTTATCAAACTCTACTGTAGCAAATCACTAAAATTATTATTCAACATTTCATACTAAATTCCTCTGCATATTTAATAGTCCTATCCTCAAATAGAATCATGAAAGAAGCAAACATATGCAAACAATGCAAACATAACAGCAATCTGCCTAAACAGGACAGTCTGTAAAGAATGCAGCAACATCCATACTTCCCTAGCTCCAAAAATTATGAAAGAAAATTCCCACTGTATTAAATTTATCAGATCTTAATATGCAAAAGGTTTCAACATTTTATCACATTCTGAATTTTCTAGGGAATTATTGCAACAGCGGTAAACTTTCTGTTTTCAAACAGCAACATGTGGACTTGTAACATAGGCATAGTAAAGGCTATTAATGCCACTTTTATTGAAATAAAAGATGAAAAACATTGTTCTAAATAACAGAAAGCAAATCCTAACAAAATAAATTGACGCTCCAAGCAAAATACATATCATTTGGTGAATAAAAATATAGCTCCAAGTAAAGTTACCGATGAACGAAGACGAAAGAGGGGATGGGGGATGCCTTCCGGGGCATCCCCAAGCTTAGGCTCTTGGCTATCCTTGAATATTACCTTGGGGTGCCTTGTTAATCCCCAATATTAGGCTCTTGCCACTCCTTATTCCATAGTCCATCGAATCCTTACCCAAAACTTGAAAACTTCACAACACAAAACTTAACAGAAAACTCGTAAGCTTCATTAGTATAAGAAAGCAAATCACCATCATAAGTTACTGTAATGAACTCATTCTTTATTTATATTGGTGTTAAACCTACTGTATTCCAACTTCTATATGGATTATAAACTCTTTTACTAGCCATAGATTCATCAAAATAAGTAAACAACACATGAAAAACAGAATCTGTCAAAAACAGAACAGTCTGTAGTAATATGGATCAAACGTATACTTCTGAAACTCATAAAATTCTAAAATAAATTGCTGGACCTGAGGAATTTATATATTAATCATCTGCAAAAATAATTAACTAAATATCACTCTCCAAATAAAAATGGCAGCAGTTCTCGTGAGCGCTAAAGTTTCTGTTTTTTACAGCATGATCAACAAGACTTTCCCAAGTCTTCCCAAAGGTTCTACTTGGCACAAACACTAATTAAAAGCATA
Source organism: Triticum aestivum (assembly GCF_018294505.1). Lineage (NCBI taxonomy): Eukaryota > Viridiplantae > Streptophyta > Magnoliopsida > Poales > Poaceae > Triticum > Triticum aestivum. Next base: position 269,425,218 of record NC_057806.1, read on the forward strand.
AAGCCACATCCAAACAGAGGCTAGATGAATTATTTATTACTAAACAGGAACAAAAAGCAAGTAACAAAGATAAAGTTTGGTTGCCTCCCAACAAACGCTATCGTTTAATGCCCCTAGCTAGGCATGATGATTTCAATGATGCTCACATAAAGGATAAGCATTGAAATATAAAGAGAGCATCATGAAGAATATTACTAGCACATTTAAGTCTAACATACTTCCTATCCATAGGGATTTTGTGAGCAAACAACTTATGGGAACAATAATCAACTTGCATAGGAAGGTAAAACAAGCATAACTTCAAAATTTTAAGCACATAGAGAGGAAACTTGATATTATTGCAATTCCTACAAGCATATGTTCCTCCCTCATAATAATTTTCAGTAGCATCATGAATGAATTAAACAATATAACTATCACATAAAGCATTCTTTTCATGATCTACAAGCATAGAAAATTTACTACTCTCCACATAAGCAAAATTCTTCTCATTCGGGATGGTGGGAGTATCATAAGAGACTTGGATACTATAAATTGTTTCCACATTAAAAGAGTAATGTTCAGAGAAGGGTTAATCATAATCATGACAAGTTTTATAAATATAATCACTACTTTTTATAGCATAAGTATCATCACAATAATCATCATAGGTAGGAGGCATGCTATCATCATTACAAATTTGCATATCAAAACTTGGGAGACTAAAAATATCATCTTCATTAAACGTAGCATCCCCAAGCTTGGGACAAACATTAATTGCAGCAAATATATTCTCAAAAACATAATCTTCATCAAACATAGCACCCCCAAGCTTGGGCCTTTTCATTGTTGGGGAACGTAGCAGAAATTCAAAATTTTCCTACGTGTCACCAAGATCTATCTATGGAGAGACTAGCAACGAGGGGAAGGAGAGTGCATCTACATACCCTTGTAGATCGCTAAGCGGAAGCGTTCAAGAGAACGGGGTTGATGGAGTCGTACTCGTCGTGATTCAAATCACCGATGATCCTAGCGCCGAACGGACGGCACCTCCGCGTTCAACACACGTACGGAGCAGCGGCGTCTCCTCCTTCTTGATCCAGCAAGGGGGGAGGAGAGGTTAATGGAGATCCAGCAGCACGACGGCGTGGTGGTGGAAGTAGCAGGATTCCAACAGGGCTTCGCTAAGCGTTGCGGGAGGAGGGAGATGTGTCACGGGAGGGAGAGGGAGGCGCCAGGCCTTAGGTGTGGTTGCCCTCCCTTCCCCCCACTATATATAGGGCCAAGGGAGAGGGGGAGGGCGCAGCCTTGCCCCTTCCTCCAAGGAAGGGTGCGGCCAAGGGGGGGAGGAGTCCATCCTCCCCAAGGCACCTCGGAGGTGCCTTCCCCCTTTAGGACTCTCCTCTCCTCTTGTCCCTTTGGCGCATGGGCCTCTAGGGGCTGGTGCCCTTGGCCCATGTAGGCCAAGGCGCACCCCCTACAGCCCATGTGGCCCCCCGGTGCAGGTGGCCCCACCCGGTGGACCCCCGGGACCCTTCCGGTGGTCCCGGTACAATACCGGTGACCCCGAAACTTGTTCCGATGGCCGAAATAGCACTTCCTATATATAATTCTTTACCTCCGGACCATTCCGGAACTCCTCGTGACGTCCGGGATCTCATCCGGGACTCCGAACAACTTTCGGGTTACCGCATACTAATATCTCTATAACCCTAGCGTCACCGAACCTTAAGTGTGTAGACCCTACGGGTTCGGGAGACATGCAGACATGACCGAGATGACTCTCCGGTCAATAACCAACAGCGGGATCTGGATACCCATGTTGGCTCCCACATGTTCCACGATGATCTCATCGGATGAACCAGGATGTCAAGGACTTAATCAATCCCGTATACAATTCCCTTTGTCTAGCGGTACGATACTTGCCCGAGATTCGATCGTCGGTATCCCGATACCTTGTTCAATCTCGTTACCGGCAAGTCTCTTTACTCGTTCCGTAACACATCATCCCGTGATCAACTCCTTGATCACATTGTGCACATTATGATGATGTCCTACCGAGTGGGCCCAGAGATACCTCTCCGTTTACACGGAGTGACAAATCCCAGTCTCGATTCGTGCCAACCCAACAGACACTTTCGGAGATACCTGTAGTGCACCTTTATAGTCACCCAGTTACGTTGTGACGTTTGGTACACCCAAAGCATTCCTACGGTATCCGGGAGTTGCACAATCTCATGGTCTAAGGAAATGATACTTGACATTAGAAAAGCTTTAGCATACGAACTACACGATCTTTGTGCTAGGCTTAGGATTGGGTCTTGTCCATCACATCATTCTCCTAATGATGTGATCCCGTTATCAATGACATCCAATGTCCATGGTCAGGAAACCGTAACCATCTATTGATCAACGAGCCAGTCAACTAGAGGCTTACTAGGGACATGGTGTTGTCTATGTATCCACACATGTATCTGAGTTTCCTATCAATACAATTCTAGCATGGATAATAAACGATTATCATGAACAAGGAAATATAATAATAATCAATTTATTATTGCCTCTAGGGCATATTTCCAACAGACTCCCACCCGCACTAGAGTCAATAATCTAGTTCACATCACTATGTGATTAACACTCAATGAGTTCTGGGTTTGATCATGTTGCTTGTGAGAGAGGTTTTAGTCAACGGGTCTGAACCTTTCAGATCCGTGTGTGCTTTACAAATCTTTATGTCATCTCCTAGATGCAGCTACCACGCTCTATTTGGAGCCATTTCAAATAACCGTTCTACTTGGAGTTATTCTAAATTGTTGCTCCATTATACGTATCCGGTATCTCTACTCAGAGCTATCCGAATAGGTGTTAAGCTTGCATCGTCGTAACTCTTTACGTCGAACTCTTTATCACCTCCATAACCGAGAAAATTCCTTAGTCCACTAGTTACTAAGGATAACTTTGACCATTGCACTGTGATCCATTCTTGGATCACTCTTGTACCCCTTGACTGACTCATGGCAAGGCACACTTCAGGTGCGGTACACAGCATAGCATACTGTAGAGTCTATGTCTTAAGCATAGGGGACGACCTTCGTCCTTTCTCTCTATTCTGCCGTGGTCGAGCTTTAAGTCTTAACTTCATACCTTACAACTCAGGCAAGAACTCCTTCTTTGACTGATTCATCTTGAACACCTTTAAGATCATGTCAAGGAATGTGCTCATTTGAAAGTACCATTAAGCGTTTTGATCTATCCTTATAGATCTTGATGCTCAATGCTCAAGTAGCTTAATCCAGGCTTTCCATTGAAAACACTTTCCAAATAACCCTATATGCTTTCCAGAAATTCTACGTCATTTCTGATCAACAATATGTCAACAACATATATTCATCAGAAATTCTATAGTGCTCCCACTCACTTCTTTGGAAATACAAGTTTCTCATAAACTTTGTATAAACCCAAAATCTTTGATCATCTCATCAAAGCATACATTCCAACTCCGAGATGCTTACTCCAGTCCTTAGAAGGATTGCTGGAGCTTTGCATACTTATTAGCATCTTTCAGGATTGACAAAACCTTCCGTTTGTATCACATACAACCTTTCCTCAAGAAAATCGTCGAGGAAACAATGTTTTGACATCCTATCTGCAAGATTTCATAAATAATGCAGTAATCGCTAACATAATTCCAACAGACTCTTAGCATCGCTACGAGTGAGAAAGTCTCACCGTAGTCAACTCCTTGAACTTGTCGGGAAACACCTTAACGACAAGTCGAGCTTTCTCAATGGTGACACTTACCATCATTGTCTGTCTTCCTTTTAAAATCCATCTGTACTCAACAGCCTTACGACCATCAAGTAGTTCTTCCAAAGTCTACACTTTGTTTCCATACATGGATCCTCTCTCGGATTTTATGGCCTCGAGCCATTTATCGGAATCCAGGCCCACCATCGCTTCTCCATAGCTCGTAGGTTCATTGTTGTCTAGCAACATGACTTCCAAGACAGGATTACGTACCACTCTGAAGTAGTACGCATCCTTGTCATCCTACGAGGTTTGGGAGTGACTTGATCTGAAGTTTCATGATCACTATCATAAGCTTCCACTTCAATTGGTGTAGGTGCCACAGGAACAACTCCTGTGCCCTGCACACACTAGTTGAAGAGACGGTTCAATAACCTCATCAAGTCTCCACCATCCTCCCACTCAATTCTTTCGAGAGAAACTTTTCCTCGAGAAAGGACCCGATTCTAGAAACAATCCCTTATTGCTTTCGGATCTGAGACAGGAGGTATACCCAACTGTTTTGGGTGTCCTATGAAGATGCATTTATCCGCTTTGGGTTCGAGCTTATCAGCCTGAAACTTTTCACATAAGCGTCGCAGCCCCAAACTTTTAAGAAATGACAGCTTAGGTTTCTCTAAACCATAGTTCATACGGTGTCATCTCATCGGAATTACGTGGTGCCCTATTTAAAGTGAATGTGGTTGTCTCTAATGCCTAACCCATAAACTATCGTGGTAATTCGATAAGAGACATCATGGTATGCATCATATCCAATAGGGTGCAGTTATGATGTTCGGACACACCATCACACTATGGTGTTCCAGGCTGTATTAGTTGTGAAACAATTTCCACAATGTCTTAATTCTGTGCCAAACTCGTAATTCAGATATTCATCTCTATGATCATATCATAGATCTTTTATCCTCTTGTCACGACGATCTTTCAACTTCACCCTGAAATTACTTGAACCTTTCAATAATTCAGACTCGTGATTCATCAAGTAAATATACTCAACATCTACTCAAATCATCTGTGAAGTAAGAACATAACGATATCCACTACATGCCTCAGCACTCATTGGACTGCACACATCAAAATGTATTACTTCCAACAAGTTGCTTTCTGGTTCCATTTTACTGAAACCGAGGCTTTCAGTCATCTTGCCCATGTGGTATGATTTGCATGTCTCAAGTGATTCAAAATCAAGTGAGTCCAAACGGTCCATTTGCATGGAGTTTCTTCATGCATATACACCAATAGACATGGTTCGCATGTCTCAAACTTTTCAAAAACGAGTGAGCCCAAAGATCCATCAACATGGAGCTTCTTCATGCGTTTTATACCGATATGACTTACGTGGCAGTGCCACAAGTAGGTGGTACTATCATTACTATCTTTTGGCATGAACATGTGTATCACTACGATCGAGATTCAATAAACCATTCATTTTAGGTGTAAGACCATTGAAGGTATTATTCAAATAAACAGAGTAACCATTATTCTCCTTAAATGAATAACCGTATTGCGATAGACATAATCCAATCATGTCTATGCTCAACGCAAACACCAATCTCGATGGTAGAGGGAGCGTACGATATTTGATCAACCTTGGAAATACTTCCAACACATATCGTCAGCTCACCTTTAGCTAGTCTCCATTTATTCCGTAGCTTTTATTTCAAGTTACTAACACTTAGCAACCGAACCGGTATCTAATACCCTGGTGCTACTAGGAGTACTAGTAAAGTACACATTAGCATAATGTATATCCAATATACTTCTATCGATAGCCTTCTCATCTACCGAGTATCTAGGGTAATTCTGCTCCAGTGGCTGTTCCCCTTATTACAGAAGCACTCAGTCCCGGGTTTGGGTTCAACCTTGGGTTTCTCCACTAGAGCAGCAACTGATTTATTGTTCCATGAAGTATCCCTTTCTTGCCCTTCTTGAGACTAGTGGTTTTACTAACCATCAACGATTGATGCTCCCTTTTGATTTCTACTTTTCGCGGTGTCAAACATTGCGAATATCTCAAGGATCATCATATATGTCCCTGATATATTATAGTTCATCACGAAGCTCTAGCAGCTTGGTGGTAATGACTTCGGAGAAACATCACTATCTTATCTGGAAGATCAATTCCCACTTGATTCAAATGATTGTTGTACTCAGACAATCTGAGCACAAGCTCAACAATTGAGCTTTTCTCCCTTAGTATGTAGGCTAAGAAAATCGTGGGAGGTCTTATACCTCTTGACGTGGGCACGAGCCTAAAATCCCAATTTCAGCCCTCGAAACATCTCATATGTTTTGCGACGTTTCAAAACGTCTTCGGTGCCTCAACTCTAAACCGTTTAACTGAACTATCACGTAGTTATCAAAATGTGTATGTCAGATGTTCGCAACATCCACAGACGACGTTCGAGGTTCAGCACACTGAGCGGTGCATTAAGGACATAAGCCTTCTATGAAGCAATGAGGACAATCCTCAGTTTACGGACCTAGTCCTCATAAAGGCTACTATCAACTTTCAACTAAATTTTCTCTAGGAACATATCTAAATAGTAGAACTGAAGCGTGAGCTACGACATAATTTGCGAAGACCTTTTGACTATGTTCAGGATAATTAAGTTCATCTTATGAACTCCCACTCAGATAGACATCCCTCTAGTCATCTAAGTGATTACATGATCCGAGTCAACTAGGCCGTGTCCGATCATCACGTGAGACGGACTAGTCATCATCGGTGAACATCTTCATGTTGATCGTATCTACCATACGACTCATGCTCGACCTTTCGGTCTCTTGTGTTCCGAGGCCATGTCTGTACATGCTAGGCTCGTCAAGTTAACCTTAAGTGTTTTGCATGTGTAAAACTGTCTTACACCCGTTGTATGTGAACGTAAGGATCTATCACACCCGATCATCACGTGGTGCTTCGAAACGACGAACTTTAGCAACGGTGCACAGTTAGGGGAGAACACATTCTTGAAATTGTAATGAGGGATCATCTTATTTACTACCGTCGTTCTAAGCAAATAAGATGTATAAACATGATAAACATCACATGCAATCAAATAATAGTGACATGATATGGCCAATATCATATAGCTCCTTTGATCTCCATCTTGGGGCTCCATGATCATCTTGTCACCGGCATGACACCATGATCTCCATCATCATGATCTCCATCATCGTGTCTTCTTGAAGTTGTCTCGTCATCTATTACTTCTACTACTATGGCTAACGCTTTAGCAATAAAGTAAAGTAATTACATGACGTTTAAGTTGACACGCAGGTCATAAATAAATAAAGACAACTCCTATGGCTCCTGCCGGTTGTCATACTCATCGACATGCAAGTCGTGATCCTATTACAAGAACATGATCAATCTCATACATCACATATATCATTCATCACATCCTTTTGGCCATATCACATCACATAGCATACCCTGCAAAAACAAGTTAGACGTCCTCTAATTGTTGTTTGCATGTTTTACGTGGCTGCTATGGGTTTCTAGCAAGAACGTTTCTTACCTACGCAAAACCACAACGTGATATGCCAATTGCTATTTACCCTTCATAAGGACCCTTTTCATCGAATCCGACCCGACTAAAGCGGGAGAGACAGACACCCGCCAGCCACCTTATGCAACTAGTGCATGTTTGTCGGTGGAACCGGTCTCACGTAAGCATACGTGTAAGGTTGGTCCGGGCCGCTTCATCCCACAATACCCTCGAATCAAGATAAGACTAGTAACGGCAAGCATATTGAACAAAATCAACGCCCACAACTTCTTTGTGTTCTACTCGTGCATAGAATCTACGCATAGACCTAGCTCATGATGCCACTGTTGGGGAACGTAGCAGAAATTCAAAATTTTCTACGTGTCACCAAGATCTATCTATGGAGAGACTAGCAACGAGGGGAAGGAGAGTGCATCTACATACCCTTGTAGATCGCTAAGCGGAAGCGTTCAAGAGAACGGGGTTGATGGAGTCGTACTCGTCGTGATTCAAATCACCGATGATCCTAGTGCCGAACGGACGGCACCTCCGCGTTCAACACACGTACGGAGCAGCGACGTCTCCTCCTTCTTGATCCAGCAAGGGGGGAGGAGAGGTTAATGGAGATCCAGCAGCACGACGGCGTGGTGGTGGAAGTAGCGGGATTCCAACAGGGCTTCGCTAAGCGCTGCGGGAGGAGGGAGATGTGTCACGGGAGGGAGAGGGAGGCGCCAGGCCTTAGGTGTGGTTGCCCTCCCTTCCCCCCACTATATATAGGGCCAAGGGAGAGGGGGAGGGCGCAGCCTTGCCCCTTCCTCCAAGGAAGGGTGCGGCCAAGGGGGGGAGGAGTCCATCCTCCCCAAGGCACCTCGGAGGTGCCTTCCCCCTTTAGGACTCTCCTCTCCTCTTGTCCCTTTGGCGCATGGGCCTCTAGGGGCTGGTGCCCTTGGCCCATGTAGGCCAAGGCGCACCCCCTACAGCCCATGTGGCCCCCCGGTGCAGGTGGCCCCACCCGGTGGACCCCCGGGACCCTTCCGGTGGTCCCGGTACAATACCGGTGACCCCGAAACTTGTCCCGATGGCCGAAATAGCACTTCCTATATATAATTCTTTACCTCCGGACCATTCCGGAACTCCTCGTGACGTCCGGGATCTCATCCGGGACTCCGAACAACTTTCGGGTTACCGCATACTAATATCTCTATAACCCTAGCGTCACCGAACCTTAAGTGTGTAGACCCTACGGGTTCGGGAGACATGCAGACATGACCGAGATGACTCTCCGGTCAATAACCAACAGCGGGATCTGGATACCCATGTTGGCTCCCACATGTTCCACGATGATCTCATCGGATGAACCACGATGTCAAGGACTTAATCAATCCCGTATACAATTCCCTTTGTCTAGCGGTACGATACTTGCCCGAGATTCGATCGTCGGTATCCCGATACCTTGTTCAATCTCGTTACCGGCAAGTCTCTTTACTCGTTCCGTAACACATCATCCCGTGATCAACTCCTTGATCACATTGTGCACATTATGATGATGTCCTACCGAGTGGGCCCAGAGATACCTCTCCGTTACACGGAGTGACAAATCCCAGTCTCGATTCGTGCCAACCCAACAGACACTTTCGGAGATACCTGTAGTGCACCTTTATAGTCACCCAGTTACGTTGTGACGTTTGGTACACCCAAAGCATTCCTACGGTATCCGGGAGTTGCACAATCTCATGGTCTAAGGAAATGATACTTGACATTAGAAAAGCTTTAGCATACGAACTACACGATCTTTGTGCTAGGCTTAGGATTGGGTCTTGTCCATCACATCATTCTCCTAATGATGTGATCCCGTTATCAATGACATCCAATGTCCATGGTCAGGAAACCGTAACCATCTATTGATCAACGAGCCAGTCAACTAGAGGCTTACTAGGGACATTGTGTTGTCTATGTATCCACACATGTATCTGAGTTTCCTATCAATACAATTCTAGCATGGATAATAAACGATTATCATGAACAAGGAAATATAATAATAATCAATTTATTATTGCCTCTAGGGCATATTTCCAACAGTCTCCCACTTGCACTAGAGTCAATAATCTAGTTCACATCACTATGTGATTAACACTCAATGAGTTCTGGGTTTGATCATGTTGCTTGTGAGAGAGGTTTTAGTCAACGGGTCTGAACCTTTCAGATCCGTGTGTGCTTTACAAATCTTTATGTCATCTCCTAGATGCAGCTACCACGCTCTATTTGGAGCCATTTCAAATAACTGTTCTACTTGGAGTTATTCTAAATTGTTGCTCCATTATACGTATCCGGTATCTCTACTCAGAGCTATCCGGATAGGTGTTAAGCTTGCATCGTCGTAACTCTTTACGTCGAACTCTTTATCACCTCCATAACCGAGAAAATTCCTTAGTCCACTAGTTACTAAGGATAACTTTGACCGCTGTACTGTGATCCATTCTTGGATCACTCTTGTACCCCTTGACTGACTCATGGCAAGGCACACTTCAGGTGCGGTACACAGCATAGCATACTGTAGAGCCTATGTCTTAAGCATAGGGGACGACCTTCGTCCTTTCTCTCTATTCTGCCGTGGTCGAGCTTTAAGTCTTAACTTCATACCTTACAACTCAGGCAAGAACTCCTTCTTTGACTGATCCATCTTGAACACCTTCAAGATCATGTCAAGGAATGTGCTCATTTGAAAGTACCATTAAGCGTTTTGATCTATCCTTATAGATCTTGATGCTCAATGCTCAAGTAGCTTAATCCAGGCTTTCCATTGAAAAACACTTTCCAAATAACCCTATATGCTTTCCAGAAATTCTACGTCATTTCTGATCAACAATATGTCAACAACATATATTCATCAGAAATTCTATAGTGCTCCCACTCACTTCTTTGGAAATACAAGTTTCTCATAAACTTTGTATACACCAAAATCTTTGATCATCTCATCAAAGCATACATTCCAACTCCGAGATGCTTACTCCAGTCCTTAGAAGGATTGCTGGAGCTTTGCATACTTATTAGCATCTTTCAGGATTGACAAAACCTTCCGTTTGTATCACATACAACCTTTCCTCAAGAAAATCGTCGAGGAAACAATGTTTTGACATCCTATCTGCAAGATTTCATAAATAATGCAGTAATCGCTAATATAATTCCAACAGACTCTTAGCATCGCTACGAGTGAGAAAGTCTCACCGTAGTCAACTCCTTGAACTTGTCGGAAAACATCTTAACGACAAGTCGAGCTTTCTTAATGGTGACACTTACCATCATTGTCCGTCTTCCTTTTAAAATCCATCTGTACTCAACAGCCTTACGACCATCAAGTAGTTCTTCCAAAGTCTACACTTTGTTTCCATACATGGATCCTCTCTCGGATTTTATGGCCTCGAGCCATTTATCGGAATCCAGGCCCACCATCGCTTCTCCATAGCTCGTAGGTTCATTGTTGTCTAGCAACATGACTTCCAAGACAGGATTACGTACCACTCTGAAGTAGTACGCATCCTTGTCATCCCACGAGGTTTGGTAGTGACTTGATCTGAAGTTTCATGATCACTATCATAAGCTTCCACTTCAATTGGTGTAGGTGCCACAGGAACAACTTCCTGTGCCCTGCCACACACTAGTTGAAGAGACGGTTCAATAACCTCATCAAGTCTCCACCATCCTCCCACTCAATTCTTTCGAGAGAAACTTTTCCTCGAGAAAGGACCCGATTCTAGAAACAATCCCTTATTGCTTTCGGATCTGAGACAGGAGGTATACCCAACTGTTTTGGGTGTCCTATGAAGATGCATTTATCCGCTTTGGGTTCGAGCTTATCAGCCTGAAACTTTTTCACATAAGCGTCGCAGCCCCAAACTTTTAAGAAATGACAGCTTAGGTTTCTCTAAACCATAGTTCATACGGTGTCATCTCATCGGAATTACGTGGTGCCCTATTTAAAGTGAATGTGGTTGTCTCTAATGCCTAACCCATAAACTATCGTGGTAATTCGATAAGAGACATCATGGTATGCATCATATCCAATAGGGTGCAGTTATGATGTTCGGACACACCATCACACTATGGTGTTCCAGGCTGTATTAGTTGTGAAACAATTTCCACAATGTCTTAATTCTGTGCCAAACTCGTAATTCAGATATTCATCTCTATGATCATATCATAGATCTTTTATCCTCTTGTCACGACGATCTTTCAACTTCACCCTGAAATTACTTGAACCTTTCAATAATTCAGACTCGTGATTCATCAAGTAAATATACTCAACATCTACTCAAATCATCTGTGAAGTAAGAACATAACGATATCCACTACACGCCTCAGCACTCATTGGACTGCACACATCAAAATGTATTACTTCCAACAAGTTGCTTTCTAGTTCCATTTTACTGAAAACGAGGCTTTCAGTCATCTTGCCCATGTGGTATGATTTGCATGTCTCAAGTGATTCAAAATCAAGTGAGTCCAAACGGTCCATTTGCATGGAGTTTCTTCATGCATATACACCAATAGACATGGTTCGCATGTCTCAAACTTTTCAAAAACGAGTGAGCCCAAAGATCCATCAACATGGAGCTTCTTCATGCGTTTTATACCGATATGACTTACGTGGCAGTGCCACAAGTAGGTGGTACTATCATTACTATCTTTTGGCATGAACATGTGTATCACTACGATCGAGATTCAATAAACCATTCATTTTAGGTGTAAGACCATTGAAGGTATTATTCAAATAAACAGAGTAACCATTATTCTCCTTAAATGAATAACCGTATTGCGATAGACATAATCCAATCATGTCTATGCTCAACGCAAACACCAATCTCGATGGTAGAGGGAGCGTACGATATTTGATCAACCTTGGAAATACTTCCAACACATATCGTCAGCTCACCTTTAGCTAGTCTCCATTTATTCCGTAGCTTTTATTTCGAGTTACTAACACTTAGCAACCGAACCGGTATCTAATACCCTGGTGCTACTAGGAGTACTAGTAAAGTACACATTAACATAATGTATATCCAATATACTTCTATCGACCTTGCAGCCTTCTCATCTACCAAGTATCTAGGGTAATTCTGCTCCAGTGGCTGTTCCCCTTATTACAGAAGCACTTAGTCTCGGGTTTGGGTTCAACCTTGGGTTTCTTCACTAGAGCAGCAGCTGATTTGCTGTTTCATGAAGTATCCCTTCTTGCCCTTGCCCTTCTTGAAACTAGTGGTTTCACTAACCATCAACAATTGATGCTCCTTCTTGATTTCTACTTTTGTGGTGTCAAACATCGCGAATATCTCAAGGATCATCATATATGTCCCTGATATATTATAGTTCATCACGAAGCTCTAGCAGCTTGGTGGTAATGACTTCGGAGAAACATCACTATCTTCATCTGGAAGATCAACTCCCACTCGATTCAAATGATTGTTGTACTCAGACAATCTGAGCACAAGCTCAACAATTGAGCTTTTCTCCCTTAGTTTGTAGGCTAAGAAAATCGTCGGAGGTCTTATACCTCTTGACGTGGGCACGAGCCTGAAATCCCAATTTCAGCCCTCGAAACATCTCATATGTTTCGCGACGTTTCAAAACGTCTTCGGTGCCTCAACTCTAAACCGTTTAACTGAACTATCACGTAGTTATCAAAATGTGTATGTCAGATGTTCGCAACATCCACAGACGACGTTCGAGGTTCAGCACACTGAGCGGTGCATTAAGGACATAAGCCTTCTATGAAGCAATGAGGACAATCCTCAGTTTACGGACCTAGTCCGCATAATTGCTACTATCAACTTTCAACTAATTTTCTCTAGGAACATATCTAAACAGTAGAACTGAAGCGCGAGCTACGACATAATTTGCGAAGACCCTTTTGACTATGTTCAGGATAATTAAGTTCATCTTATGAACTCCCACTCAGATAGACATCCCTCTAGTCATCTAAGTGATTACATGATCCGAGTCAACTAGGCCGTGTCCGATCATCACGTGAGACGGACTAGTCATCATCGGTGAACATCTTCATGTTGATCGTATCTACCATACGACTCATGCTCGACCTTTCGGTCTCTTGTGTTCCGAGGCCATGTCTGTACATGCTAGGCTCGTCAAGTTAACCCTAAGTGTTTTGCATGTGTAAAACTGTCTTACACCCGTTGTATGTGAACGTAAGGATCTATCACACCCGATCATCACGTGGTGCTTCGAAACGACGAACTTTAGCAACGGTGCACAGTTAGGGGAGAACACATTCTTGAAATTGTAATGAGGGATCATCTTATTTACTACCGTCGTTCTAAGCAAATAAGATGTATAAACATGATAAACATCACATGCAATCAAATAATAGTGACATGATATGGCCAATATCATATAGCTCCTTTGATCTCCATCTTGGGGCTCCATGATCATCTTGTCACCGGCATGACACCATGATCTCCATCATCATGATCTCCATCATCGTGTCTTCTTGAAGTTGTCTCGTCATCTATTACTTCTACTACTATGGCTAACGCTTTAGCAATAAAGTAAAGTAATTACATGACGTTTAAGTTGACACGCAGGTCATAAATAAATAAAGACAACTCCTATGGCTCCTGCCGGTTGTCATACTCATCGACATGCAAGTCGTGATCCTATTACAAGAACATGATCAATCTCATACATCACATATATCATTCATCACATCCTTTTGGCCATATCACATCACATAGCATACCCTGCAAAAACAAGTTAGACGTCCTCTAATTGTTGTTTGCATGTTTTACGTGGCTGCTATGGGTTTCTAGCAAGAACGTTTCTTACCTACGCAAAACCACAACGTGATATGCCAATTGCTATTTACCCTTCATAAGGACCCTTTTCATCGAATCCGACCCGACTAAAGCGGGAGAGACAGACACCCGCCAGCCACCTTATGCAACTAGTGCATGTTTGTCGGTGGAACCGGTCTCACGTAAGCATACGTGTAAGGTTGGTCCGGGCCGCTTCATCCCACAATACCGTCGAATCAAGATAAGACTAGTAACGGCAAGCATATTGAACAAAATCAACGCCCACAACTTCTTTGTGTTCTACTCGTGCATAGAATCTACGCATAGACCTAGCTCATGATGCCACTGTTGGGGAACGTAGCAGAAATTCAAAATTTTCCTACGTGTCACCAAGATCTATCTATGGAGAGACTAGCAACGAGGGGAAGGAGAGTGCATCTACATACCCTTGTAGATCGCTAAGCGGAAGCGTTCAAGAGAACGGGGTTGATGGAGTCGTACTCGTCGTGATTCAAATCACCGATGATCCTAGCGCCGAACGGACGGCACCTCCGCGTTCAACACACGTACGGAGCAGCGACGTCTCCTCCTTCTTGATCCAGCAAGGGGGGAGGAGAGGTTAATGGAGATCCAGCAGCACGACGGCGTGGTGGTGGAAGTAGCGGGATTCCAACAGGGCTTCGCTAAGCGCTGCGGGAGGAGGGAGATGTGTCACGGGAGGGAGAGGGAGGCGCCAGGCCTTAGGTTGGTTGCCCTCCCTTCCCCCCACTATATATAGGGCCAAGGGAGAGGGGGAGGGCGCAGCCTTGCCCCTTCCTCCAAGGAAGGGTGCGGCCAAGGGGGGAGGAGTCCATCCTCCCCAAGGCACCTCGGAGGTGCCTTCCCCCTTTAGGACTCTCCCCTCCTATTGTCCCTTTGGCGCATGGGCCTCTAGGGGCTGGTGCCCTTGGCCCATGTAGGCCAAGGCGCACCCCCTACAGCCCATGTGGCCCCCCGGGGCAGGTGGCCCCACCCGGTGGACCCCCGGGACCCTTCCGGTGGTCCCGGTACAATACCGGTGACCCCGAAACTTGTCCCGATGGCCGAAATAGCACTTCCTATATATAATTCTTTACCTCCGGACCATTCCGGAACTCCTCGTGACGTCCGGGATCTCATCCGGGACTCCGAACAACTTTCGGGTTACCGCATACTAATATCTCTATAACCCTAGCGTCACCGAACCTTAAGTGTGTAGACCCTACGGGTTCGGGAGACATGCAGACATGACCGAGATGACTCTCCGGTCAATAACCAACAGCGGGATCTGGATACCCATGTTGGCTCCCACATGTTCCACGATGATCTCATCGGATGAACCACGATGTCAAGGACTTAATCAATCCCGTATACAATTCCCTTTGTCTAGCGGTACGATACTTGCCCGAGATTCGATCGTCGGTATCCCGATACCTTGTTCAATCTCGTTACCGGCAAGTCTCTTTACTCGTTCCGTAACACATCATCCCGTGATCAACTCCTTGATCACATTGTGCACATTATGATGATGTCCTACCGAGTGGGCCCAGAGATACCTCTCCGTTACACGGAGTGACAAATCCCAGTCTCGATTCGTGCCAACCCAACAGACACTTTCGGAGATACCTGTAGTGCACCTTTATAGTCACCCAGTTACGTTGTGACGTTTGGTACACCCAAAGCATTCCTACGGTATCCGGGAGTTGCACAATCTCATGGTCTAAGGAAATGATACTTGACATTAGAAAAGCTTTAGCATACGAACTACACGATCTTGTGCTAGGCTTAGGATTGGGTCTTGTCCATCACATCATTCTCCTAATGATGTGATCCCGTTATCAACGACATCCAATGTCCATGGTCAGGAAACCGTAACCATCTATTGATCAACGAGCTAGTCAACTAGAGGCTTACTAGGGACATGGTGTTGTCTATGTATCCACACATGTATCTGAGTTTCCTATCAATACAATTCTAGCATGGATAATAAACGATTATCATGAACAAGGAAATATAATAATAACCAATTTATTATTGCCTCTAGGGCATATTTCCAACAGTCTCCCACTTGCACTAGAGTCAATAATCTAGTTCACATCACTATGTGATTAACACTCAATGAGTTCTGGGTTTGATCATGTTGCTTGTGAGAGAGGTTTTAGTCAACGGGTCTGAACCTTTCAGATCCGTGTGTGCTTTACAAATCTTTATGTCATCTCCTAGATGCAGCTACCACGCTCTATTTGGAGCCATTTCAAATAACTGTTCTACTTGGAGTTATTCTAAATTGTTGCTCCATTATACGTATCCGGTATCTCTACTCAGAGCTATCCGGATAGGTGTTAAGCTTGCATCGTCGTAACTCTTTACGTCGAACTCTTTATCACCTCCATAACCGAGAAAATTCCTTAGTCCACTAGTTACTAAGGATAACTTTGACCGCTGTACTGTGATCCATTCTTGGATCACTCTTGTACCCCTTGACTGACTCATGGCAAGGCACACTTCAGGTGCGGTACACAGCATAGCATACTGTAGAGCCTATGTCTTAAGCATAGGGGACGACCTTCGTCCTTTCTCTCTATTCTGCCGTGGTCGAGCTTTAAGTCTTAACTTCATACCTTACAACTCAGGCAAGAACTCCTTCTTTGACTGATCCATCTTGAACACCTTCAAGATCATGTCAAGGAATGTGCTCATTTGAAAGTACCATTAAGCGTTTTGATCTATCCTTATAGATCTTGATGCTCAATGCTCAAGTAGCTTAATCCAGGCTTTCCATTGAAAAACACTTTCCAAATAACCCTATATGCTTTCCAGAAATTCTACGTCATTTCTGATCAACAATATGTCAACAACATATATTCATCAGAAATTCTATAGTGCTCCCACTCACTTCTTTGGAAATACAAGTTTCTCATAAACTTTGTATACACCAAAATCTTTGATCATCATCAAAGCATACATTCCAACTCCGAGATGCTTACTCCAGTCCTTAGAAGGATTGCTGGAGCTTTGCATACTTATTAGCATCTTTCAGGATTGACAAAACCTTCCGGTTGTATCACATACAACCTTTCCTCAAGAAAATCGTCGAGGAAACAATGTTTTGACATCCTATCTGCAAGATTTCATAAATAATGCAGTAATCGCTAATATAATTCCAACAGACTCTTAGCATCGCTACGAGTGAGAAAGTCTCATCGTAGTCAACTCCTTGAACTTGTCGGAAAACATCTTAACGACAAGTCGAGCTTTCTTAATGGTGACACTTACCATCATTGTCCGTCTTCCTTTTAAAATCCATCTGTACTCAACAGCCTTACGACCATCGAGCTGTTCTGTCCAAAGTCTACACTTTGTTTCCATACATGGATCCTCTCTCGGATTTTATGGCCTCGAGCCATTTATCGGAATCCGGGCCCACCATCGCTTCTCCATAGCTCGTAGGTTCATTGTTGTCTAGCAACATGACTTCCAAGACAGGATTACGTACCACTCTGAAGTAGTACGCATCCTTGTCATCCCACGAGGTTTGGTAGTGACTTGATCTGAAGTTTCATGATCACTATCATAAGCTTCCACTTCAATTGGTGTAGGTGCCACAGGAACAACTTCCTGTGCCCTGCCACACACTAGTTGAAGAGACGGTTCAATAACCTCATCAAGTCTCCACCATCCTCCCACTCAATTCTTTCGAGAGAAACTTTTCCTCGAGAAAGGACCCGATTCTAGAAACAATCCCTTATTGCTTTCGGATCTGAGACAGGAGGTATACCCAACTGTTTTGGGTGTCCTATGAAGATGCATTTATCCGCTTTGGGTTCGAGCTTATCAGCCTGAAACTTTTTCACATAAGCGTCGCAGCCCCAAACTTTTAAGAAATGACAGCTTAGGTTTCTCTAAACCATAGTTCATACGGTGTCATCTCATCGGAATTACGTGGTGCCCTATTTAAAGTGAATGTGGTTGTCTCTAATGCCTAACCCATAAACTATCGTGGTAATTCGATAAGAGACATCATGGTATGCATCATATCCAATAGGGTGCAGTTATGATGTTCGGACACACCATCACACTATGGTGTTCCAGGCTGTATTAGTTGTGAAACAATTTCCACAATGTCTTAATTCTGTGCCAAACTCGTAATTCAGATATTCATCTCTATGATCATATCATAGATCTTTTATCCTCTTGTCACGACGATCTTTCAACTTCACCCTGAAATTACTTGAACCTTTCAATAATTCAGACTCGTGATTCATCAAGTAAATATACTCAACATCTACTCAAATCATCTGTGAAGTAAGAACATAACGATATCCACTACACGCCTCAGCACTCATTGGACTGCACACATCAAAATGTATTACTTCCAACAAGTTGCTTTCTAGTTCCATTTTACTGAAAACGAGGCTTTCAGTCATCTTGCCCATGTGGTATGATTTGCATGTCTCAAGTGATTCAAAATCAAGTGAGTCCAAACGGTCCATTTGCATGGAGTTTCTTCATGCATATACACCAATAGACATGGTTCGCATGTCTCAAACTTTTCAAAAACGAGTGAGCCCAAAGATCCATCAACATGGAGCTTCTTCATGCGTTTTATACCGATATGACTTACGTGGCAGTGCCACAAGTAGGTGGTACTATCATTACTATCTTTTGGCATGAACATGTGTATCACTACGATCGAGATTCAATAAACCATTCATTTTAGGTGTAAGACCATTGAAGGTATTATTCAAATAAACAGAGTAACCATTATTCTCCTTAAATGAATAACCGTATTGCGATAGACATAATCCAATCATGTCTATGCTCAACGCAAACACCAATCTCGATGGTAGAGGGAGCGTACGATATTTGATCAACCTTGGAAATACTTCCAACACATATCGTCAGCTCACCTTTAGCTAGTCTCCGTTTATTCCGTAGCTTTTATTTCGAGTTACTAACACTTAGCAACCGAACCGGTATCTAATACCCTGGTGCTACTAGGAGTACTAGTAAAGTACACATTAACACAATGTATATCCAATATACTTCTATCGACCTTGCAGCCTTCTCATCTACCAAGTATCTAGGGTAATTCTGCTCCAGTGGCTGTTCCCCTTATTACAGAAGCACTTAGTCTCGGGTTTGGGTTCAACCTTGGGTTTCTTCACTAGAGCAGCAGCTGATTTGCCGTTTCATGAAGTATCCCTTCTTGCCCTTGCCCTTCTTGAAACTAGTGGTTTCACCAACCATCAACAATTGATGCTCCTTCTTGATTTCTACTTTTGTGGTGTCAAACATCGCGAATATCTCAAGGATCATCATATATGTCCCTGATATATTATAGTTCATCACGAAGCTCTAGCAGCTTGGTGGTAATGACTTCGGAGAAACATCACTATCTTCATCTGGAAGATCAACTCCCACTCGATTCAAATGATTGTTGTACTCAGACAATCTGAGCACAAGCTCAACAATTGAGCTTTTCTCCCTTAGTTTGTAGGCTAAGAAAATCGTCGGAGGTCTTATACCTCTTGACGTGGGCACGAGCCTGAAATCCCAATTTCAGCCCTCGAAACATCTCATATGTTTCGCGACGTTTCAAAACGTCTTCGGTGCCTCAACTCTAAACCGTTTAACTGAACTATCACGTAGTTATCAAAATGTGTATGTCAGATGTTCGCAACATCCACAGACGACGTTCGAGGTTCAGCACACTGAGCGGTGCATTAAGGACATAAGCCTTCTATGAAGCAATGAGGACAATCCTCAGTTTACGGACCTAGTCCGCATAATTGCTACTATCAACTTTCAACTAAATTTTCTCTAGGAACATATCTAAACAGTAGAACTGAAGCGCGAGCTACGACATAATTTGCGAAGACCTTTTGACTATGTTCAGGATAATTAAGTTCATCTTATGAACTCCCACTCAGATAGACATCCCTCTAGTCATCTAAGTGATTACATGATCCGAGTCAACTAGGCCGTGTCCGATCATCACGTGAGACGGACTAGTCATCATCGGTGAACATCTTCATGTTGATCGTATCTACCATACGACTCATGCTCGACCTTTCGGTCTCTTGTGTTCCGAGGCCATGTCTGTACATGCTAGGCTCGTCAAGTTAACCCTAAGTGTTTTGCATGTGTAAAACTGTCTTACACCCGTTGTATGTGAACGTAAGGATCTATCACACCCGATCATCACGTGGTGCTTCGAAACGACGAACTTTAGCAACGGTGCACAGTTAGGGGAGAACACATTCTTGAAATTGTAATGAGGGATCATCTTATTTACTACCGTCGTTCTAAGCAAATAAGATGTATAAACATGATAAACATCACATGCAATCAAATAATAGTGACATGATATGGCCAATATCATATAGCTCCTTTGATCTCCATCTTGGGGCTCCATGATCATCTTGTCACCGGCATGACACCATGATCTCCATCATCATGATCTCCATCATCGTGTCTTCTTGAAGTTGTCTCGTCATCTATTACTTCTACTACTATGGCTAACGCTTTAGCAATAAAGTAAAGTAATTACATGACGTTTAAGTTGACACGCAGGTCATAAATAAATAAAGACAACTCCTATGGCTCCTGCCGGTTGTCATACTCATCGACATGCAAGTCGTGATTCCTATTACAAGAACATGATCAATCTCATACATCACATATATCATTCATCACATCCTTTTGGCCATATCACATCACATAGCATACCCTGCAAAAACAAGTTAGACGTCCTCTAATTGTTGTTTGCATGTTTTACGTGGCTGCTATGGGTTTCTAGCAAGAACGTTTCTTACCTACGCAAAACCACAACGTGATATGCCAATTGCTATTTACCCTTCATAAGGACCCTTTTCATCGAATCCGACCCGACTAAAGCGGGAGAGACAGACACCCGCCAGCCACCTTATGCAACTAGTGCATGTTTGTCGGTGGAACCGGTCTCACGTAAGCATACGTGTAAGGTTGGTCCGGGCCGCTTCATCCCACAATACCGTCGAATCAAGATAAGACTAGTAACGGCAAGCATATTGAACAAAATCAACGCCCACAACTTCTTTGTGTTCTACTCGTGCATAGAATCTACGCATAGACCTAGCTCATGATGCCACTGTTGGGGAACGTAGCAGAAATTCAAAATTTTCCTACGTGTCACCAAGATCTATCTATGGAGAGACTAGCAACGAGGGGAAGGAGAGTGCATCTACATACCCTTGTAGATCGCTAAGCGGAAGCGTTCAAGAGAACGGGGTTGATGGAGTCGTACTCGTCGTGATTCAAATCACCGATGATCCTAGCGCCGAACGGACGGCACCTCCGCGTTCAACACACGTACGGAGCAGCGACGTCTCCTCCTTCTTGATCCAGCAAGGGGGAGGAGAGGTTGATGGAGATCCAGCAGCACGACGGCGTGGTGGTGGAAGTAGCGGGATTCCAACAGGGCTTCGCTAAGCGCTGCGGGAGGGAGATGTGTCACGGGAGGGAGAGGGAGGCGCCAGGCCTAGTGTTGTTGCCTCCCTTCCCCCACTATATATAGGGCCAAGGGAGAGGGGGAGGGCGCAGCCTTGCCCCTTCCTCCAAGGAAGGGTGCGGCCAAGGGGGAGGAGTCCATCCTCCCCAAGGCACCTCGGAGGTGCCTTCCCCCTTTAGGACTCTCTCTCCTCTTGTCCCTTTTGGCGCATGGGCCTCTAGGGGCTGGTGCCCTTGGCCCATGTAGGCCAAGGCGCACCCCCTACAGCCCATGTGCCCCCCGGTGCAGGTGGCCCCCCCGGTGGACCCCCGGGACGCCTTCCGGTGGTCCCGGTACAATACCGGTGACCCGAAACTTGTCCCGATGGCCGAAATAGCGCTTCCTATATATAATTCTTTACCTCCGGACCATTCCGGAACTCCTCGTGACGTCCGGATCTCATCCGGACTCCGAACAACTTTCGGTTACCGCATACTAATATCTCTATAACCCTAGCGTCACCGAACCTTAAGTGTGTAGACCCTACGGGTTCGGGAGACATGCAGACATGACCGAGATGACTCTCCGGTCAATAACCAACAGCGGGATCTGGATACCCATGTTGGCTCCCACATGTTCCACGATGATCTCATCGGATGAACCACGATGTCAAGGACTTAATCAATCCCGTATACAATTCCCTTTGTCTAGCGGTACGATACTTGCCCGAGATTCGATCGTCGGTATCCCGATACCTTGTTCAATCTCGTTACCGGCAAGTCTCTTTACTCGTTCCGTAACACATCATCCCGTGATCAACTCCTTGATCACATTGTGCACATTATGATGATGTCCTACCGAGTGGGCCCAGAGATACCTCTCCGTTTACACGGAGTGACAAATCCCAGTCTCGATTCGTGCCAACCCAACAGACACTTTCGGAGATACCTGTAGTGTACCTTTATAGTCACCCAGTTACGTTGTGACGTTTGGTACACCCAAAGCATTCCTACGGTATCCGGGAGTTGCACAATCTCATGGTCTAAGGAAATGATACTTGACATTAGAAAAGCTTTAGCATACGAACTACACGATCTTTGTGCTAGGCTTAGGATTGGGTCTTGTCCATCACATCATTCTCCTAATGATGTGATCCCGTTATCAATGACATCCAATGTCCATGGTCAGGAAACCGTAACCATCTATTGATCAACGAGCCAGTCAACTAGAGGCTTACTAGGGACATTGTGTTGTCTATGTATCCACACATGTATCTGAGTTTCCTATCAATACAATTCTAGCATGGATAATAAACGATTATCATGAACAAGCAAATATAATAATAATCAATTTATTATTGCCTCTAGGGCATATTTCCAACATTCATATCATAAGCATAATCACTCTCATCATTAATAGTATGGATAGCACCAATAGTATAGCAATTATCATATTCTTCCAAGCAAGTGCCAAAAAGATTTTCAAGATCATAAGAAGTATCATTATCTTCCACAGTTATATTTTCACGAGGCACAATAGTAATAGGAGCAGCATTATTTGGGAGAGATATCTTTTTACCTCTCTACCTTTTTCTTTTCTTCTTCTTCACCACATCATGTGTGGGTTCAATCCTCTTTTTGGAGCTCCTTATTAATGAGATTGGTTGAATAGGAGGCTCCTCGTCGTTACCTGATTCATCATAAGAAATAATAGGAGGATATTGGGAAGTATCTTCCCTTCCATTAGTATTCTCTTCGTCTTCTATTTGTTTTCTTTTCTTTATGTAGTTGGCAATATAAGGATTTTCAATACAATTCACCACACAATACATATAAATATTCTCTAGATCAAAATGAAGAACTTTATCAAGATTAAATTTTGGAATACCCTCAGTTATACGTTTCATTTCCTCATACCCCAAAAGAAGACTAAGCTCTTTATGATGTTCAAGGGTAATCAAATTATCATAATTTTTGGATACGATTCGGTCATGAAACAATTTACATTGGATATTTAAATGACCATGTTCATCGCAAAGTTCACAAGGGGCGCGAAAAATATTGAATTTTTCAGCACAATCTTCAAGACTTTCTTGCAACAATTCAGTTTCGAAGTACTTATGCCTCTTGCAATATCTATCTTCCCTATTTGGTGTGTACTTACAAACCCAATGCACTCCACAAAAATTGACATGTTTATAGGAGACATTTTCATCATAACTAGTACAATCATCATTAGTATCATGGATATTCAAAGAATTCGTACTAAAAACATTGCAATCATGCTCATCATTCAAATATTTAGTGCCAAACATTTTATAGATTTCTTCTTCTAGCACTTGAGCACAATTTTCCTTTACATCATACTCACAAAAGATATTAAAAAGGTGAAGCATATGAGACAAAGTCAATTCCATTTTTATAGTTTTCTTTTATAAACTAAACTAGTGATAAAACAAGAAACTAAAAGACTTGATTGCAAGATCTAAAGATATACCTTCAAGCACTCACCTCCCCGGCAACGGCGCCAGAAAAGAGCTTGATGTCTACTACACAACCTTCTTCTTGTAGACGTTGTTGGGCCTCCAAGTGCAGAGGTTTGTAGGACAGTAGCAAATTTCCCTCAAGTGGATGACCTAAGGTTTATCAATCCGTAGGAGGCGTAGGATGAAGATGGTCTCTCTCAAGAAACCCTGCAACCAAATAACAAAGAGTCTCTTGTGTCCCCAACACACCCAATACAATGGTAAATTGTATAGGTGCACTAGTTCGGCGAAGAGATGGTGATACAAGTGCAATATGGATAGTAGATAAAGGTATTTGTAATCTGAAATTATAAAAACAGCAAGGTAACGAATGATAAAAGTGAGCGTAAACGGTATTGCAATGATAGGAAATAGGGCCTAGGGTTCATACTTTCGCTAGTGTAAGTTCCCTCAACAATACTAACATAATTGGATCATAAAACTATCCCTCAACATGCAACAAAAAGTCACTCCAAAGTCACTAATGACGGAGAATGAACGAAGAGATTATGGTAGGGTATGAAACCACCTCAAAGTTATTCTTTCAAATCAACCAGTTGGGCTATTCCTATAGGTGTCACAAACATCCCTAGAGTTCGTACTAGAATAACACCTTAAGACACAAATCAACCAAAACCCTAATGTCACCTAGATACTCCAATGTCACCTCAAGTATCTGTGGGTATGATTATACGATATGCGTCACACAATCTCAGATTCATCTATTCAACCAACACAAAGGACCTCAAAGAGTGCCCAAAGTTTCTACCAGAGAATCATGACGAAAACATGTGCCAACCCCTATGCATAGGTTCCCAATGTCACGAAACCCGCAAGTTGATCACCAAAACATACATCAAGTGACTCACGTGATATCCCATTGTCACCACAGATATCCACGGCAAGACATACATCAAGTGTTCTCAAATCTATAAAGACTCAACCCGATAAGATAACTTCAAAGGGGAAACTCAATTCACTACAAGAGAGAAGAGGGGGAGGAGAAACATAGGATCCAACTATAATAGCAAAGCTCGCGATACATCAAGATCGTGCCAAATCAAGAACACGAGAGAGAGAGAGACCAAACACATAGCTACTGGTACATACCCTCAGCCCCGAGGGAGAACTACTCCCTCCTCGCATGGAGAACACTGGGATGATGAAGATGGACACCGGAGAAGGATTTCCCCCTTCGGCAGGGTGCCAGAATGGGTCTACATTGGTTTTCGGTGGCTACGGAGGTTTCTGGCGGCGGAACTCCCGATCTATTCTCCGTTCTGGAAGTTTTACGATACGTAGGTATATATGGGTGCAAGGGGTACGTCGTGGAGCTTCGGGGGGCCCACGAGGCAGGGGGCGCGCCCTAGGGGGTGGGCGCGCCCCCACCCTCGTGGCCAGCTCCCGTATCTTCTGACGTAGAGTCCAAGTCTATCTGGTGGCTTTCCTTCCAAAAATAACTTCTCCAGTTGATTTCGTTCCGTTTCGACTCCGTTTGATATCCCTTTTCTTCGAAACACTTAAATAGGCATAAAACAACAAATCTGGGCTGGGCCTCCGGTTAATAGGTTAGTCCCAAAAATAATATAAAGTGGATAATAAAGCCCAATATTGCCCAAAACAGTAGATAATATAGCATGGAGCAATCAAAAATTATAGATACGTTGGAGACGTATCAACCACCTCGTCGATCGCTTCCGCCGACAGAGGTACGATGAGGGCAGTGTTGTCCTCAGTAGAGATAAGGGCATCAGGAGCCCCCAGATTAGGGGAGATGCAAAAACCATAGGAAGGCACAATAGAGAGAAGGGACAAATAGAAAGGGTAAATATGATTCTGGATGATGGTTGGGTCAGCCCCCACCTCCCCATTGTTAATAAGTCTAAGAATTGAGCACCTCCTACGCCTCCCATTGGCAATAGCAAATAAGTACGCCGTGATAGCATCACCTTGAAGCATCCAGGACAACCTCCTGCGTTGCTGCGAGTACACTTCACCCTACCGGTGGATATGGAGAAGAACCTTTTCTAACTCATACCTATGAGCCCAACCAGCAAAATCAAGCCCACCCGAGTTCGCAAGGAAGTCAATGGCCTTGATGCTATTCAGAATTAGATCTTTCTCCCTATGGTTGTCGGCAGCATGGTTCATGCCCCAACCTTTCAAAAATCTACGTAGATTAGAGGCACAGAAAATCCAATCATCCAGAGGACCAAAGGAACGGTGACTAGACAAAAGGTGGAAGGAAATTTTGTTTAGCGCCAGCGGGATGAACCCGTTCACCAAGAGCCAAGAGGAATCAAATCTAAAATGGTGAGAAGGGGCAGAGGCGCATGATCACTGCCAATGTGAGATTCAATGATGAGGGAGGACCTAAGAAAGATGATATACCATTCAAGAGAGATGGGCACCATGTCCAGCACCGACCTAACTAGGCCCGACTTATGGTTGGACCACGTGAATCGAGCACCAACTCTATGCAACCCCCTTAGAGAAAAAATAATGATGAAATCATTAAAACCTTCAACCCTAGACATGAGAAATTCGAGTTGTTCATGTCCCATGGAAACCTTCAGCACTAGCATCATGGCGTACTTGTGTTGTCCGCCACTACTCGAACACGACAAGTGGTGGTGGTCGGTGTGGTCTTCCCGCTTCCTTCCATGGTGGAGGGGAGGGCTCTTAATTCTACGAATAAGTGTGTTGCTTCTCCAGGGCGAGCTGTTTTGATGATCCCCTCCTCTTTTCTCTGCATGGTGGTGATGACCTATGAGTGGATGACATGTCTCGCCGTGGCCCCATTTCATGGGGTGGTGTCTGGTAAGATCTAAGCTTTCTACGAGTTTGGTGTCTTGGCTTGAGCCAAATGAGGTCCTCCGTCTCTTCCTTGGCCACCGATGCCATCAGGTGACGAAGAATCAATGGAGATATGGATTATTGGAAGTGATAAATGGAATTGGAGCACATACTAGACACAGAGGTTCTGGAAGACCTAGGGTGCCCACAGTGGTCGGGAGTTAGGCTCCTTCGACGATCCATCCTTCTTTATGGTCAAACGCCAGTCCTTTTCCTCCCGATCAAGATGCCTAAGGGGAGGGGGCAGTTCTACTTCTATAAGGGCTCCAGACATGGTGCCATGGAGATTTCGTCGACCCAAGTGGCCTCATCCCAGGCGTCAGCGAGATGGAAATCCATAAGGTACTATGATGGGATTCGGTTGTCCGGTTCTCCTGGGATCTGCTTTGTAAGAGGGTGTCGTGGAGGAGCACGATCACCTATGGGACCAAGAGGCCCCTTTGTGGTTCTGTGGGGGACGATCACATTGTACAAAGAGCAGAGGCAGCAGGGCAGCGCAACGAGGACAACTCTCTTTTACCCAGGTTTGGGCTGCTGAGCAGCGTAAAACCCTACTCCTGCTTTGGTGGATTGATTTGTAGGAACACGAACACACGGAGCGCTCAAGCCCGGCAAGGGTGCCTCGGGGAGAGCAGCTATGCGCGTGCAAGTGTTGAGGGATCAAAAGTTTGAACCCTTTGCTAGGTTGCCTCGAGCCTCCTTTTATAGCTTAGGGGGCGACCATAGTGGCAAAATAGTCATTATAGTATGATTAGATAGCTAACAGTGCTATCATACCTAACTCTGGCATTTAGGACAAACTGAATTAAATGCACCGCTAGGTGTCATGTGGAGAGGTAGCCCCGGCAAGGTTTCTCCACCGCTTGCCTAGCTGTTGGAGAATGTAGTATTTCAAAAAAAATCCTACGATCACGCAAGATCTATCTAGGAGATGCATACCAACAAGACAGGAGAGTGTGTACACGTACCCTCGTAGACCGAAAGTGGAAGCGTTTAGTAAAGCGGTTGATGTAGTCGAACGTCTTCACGATCCAACCGATCCAAGCACCGAACGTACGACACCTCGGTGTTCAGCACACGTTCAACACGATTACGTCCCTCGAGCTCTTGATCCAGTTGAGGACAAGGGATAGTTCCCTCAGCACGACGGCGTGGCGACGGTGATGATGAAGTTACCGGCGCAGGGCTTCACCTAAGCACTACGACAATATGACCGAGGTGTTGAACTGTGGAGGGGGGCACCGCACACGGATAAGAGCTTGTCTGTTGTGCTATTGGGGTGCCCCCTGGCCACGTATATAAAGGAGGGAGGGATAGAGGAGGCCGGCCAGGCGGGGCGCGCTAGGGGGGAGTCCCACTTGGACTCCTAGTCCAAGTAGGATTCGCCCCCCCCCCTTTTCCTTTCTTCCACCAGAGGGAAATGAAGGAGGGGAGAAGGAGAAGGAAGGAGGGGGCTGCGCCCCCACCCCTTGTCCAATTTGGTTTGGGCACGGGGGAGGCGCGCGCCACCTCGTGGCCCTTCTTCCCTCTCTCCACTAAAGCCCATTAAGGCCCATTAACTTCCCCCGAGGGTTCCGGTAACCTCCCGGTACTCCGAAAAAATGCCCGAACTAATCGGAACCATTCCGATGTGCAAATGCAACCTTCCAATATATGAATCTTTACTGATGAAGATAGGTACCTAGGGTAGGGTCATAGGCCTGACCTAGACACCCTCCCCTAGGACATCACCTTAAAACCAGAAGCATTCGAAGAGGAGTCATCATCCACTCGACCATGACGACTTCCACTCGGAAGACTTGAAGTCACTCGACCGCAGAGACTGTCACTCGACCACTAGAAGGTCTAAGGTCGCTCCAGACCACAACAGTCAGACATCACCTCATAGCTTTAATGGTTACTATGTCTCTTTATTTACTAGCGTTACCAGTAACGTCTACCCTTTAATGTACCTTAAACCTTTTGTAACGTGGGCCGGCTGGGGTCCTGGCGCACTCTATATAAGCCACCCCCCTCCACAGGCACAGGGGTTCGCATCTTTTGTAAACTCACACACACATATAATCCAGTCGACCGCCTCAGGGCACCGAGACGTAGGGCTGTTACTTCTTCCGAGAAGGGCCTGAACTCATAAAACTCGTGTGTACAACTACTCTATAGCTAGGATCTTGCCTCCTCATACCTACCCCCCATTCTACTGTCAGTCTTAGAACCACGACAGTTGGCGCCCACCGTAGGGCAGGTGTCTTAGCAGTTTATTGGAGAAGTTGCGATTCTTCCGATTCCCATCATCATGGTTTCCGGCAGAGGATTGGCTGAAGGCCGCGAGATCCGTCTCGGCGTGCTCATATTCATCGCCGACAACTCCACTTGGCTGCACGAGGCTCCACTCGACGTCGAGGCGCTCCCCATCCGCGGGGCAACGCACTTCCGCGCCTGCGTCCGCGGTGTCCTTCTTCGACAGCTGTCGACTTAGTATCTGTCGGCTCCTACGACATCCTCGCTTCCCGTTGTTCGCCGGCGCCAGCGATCCGGTCGGTCGCGGCTTCAGCGGTGGGTGAGGCATGCGGTGGCCCGCCAATCGGCCACCCCAGAAATCATGGCGATCGAGCCTGATGAAACTCTGTACAGCCTGTTCGACCTATCGACTGGCTCCGTCGAGACTGCATCCGAGTGCGACAGCAGCGACCCCTCGGAGGAAGTTTTGATGGTCAATGGACCCCACAGTCCTCCTGGCTTCACCCGTGAAGATGGTGATGGCGTCGGCGACCCATCACATGCCCACGAGGAGTACTGCCCTAAGCCCCTCGCTTCGTAGTGGAGGGAAGAGCTTCGGCGCCGTAACATGGATGCACTTCACACTCCTATCATTGGAGAAACCCCCGATGCCCAGGCCTTGGAGGAGGCGCGCCCGGCCAACTTGGCAGCGTGCTCGGTAGCGAATTCCTGAATCCATTCGACGGCAACTTTTTCCGCCTCCGACTTAGGTATACCGAACTCCGATCCAGAATCTCACAGCTGCAGCTCGAATAGCAGAGTCAATTCAACCTTCCCAGTCAGAAGCTGGCCGAGGTTTGATGCAGATTCGGGCTTTGCTCCGGGCAGCGGGAGAACATAATACAGCAGTATCTCAGTCACGAAATAGGATTCATAGCAGATCTATGGTGGCAGACACTGTCCAATCTGCTCACAGCCCAAGATCGCCTCCGCGGCGTGAGGAACGTGTGCACCGGCAAGATCAGTACAGGAACCGCGAGCAGTATGATCATCGACTCGACCACGATGACCGTCGTCCAGTGCCCATGCCTCCTCCAAGGAGTGGGTCATACGTGCCTCGACGGCAAGATGACAGGCGCCCCCACAGCGGCGAACGAAGAATTCCAGTCGACCCTAGAGAGCCAGGCTTTGATGTAAGATCTATCCTCGTTCAAGATCTGGTGGATAGGAACAGGGCTCACAGAGAAGGCCACGATAGAGATCATTCGACTGGAAGCAGGGTGCATGTTTCAGGACCCGAGTGTTTCAGCAGAGCCATCAGAGCAGCAATGATTCCTACCAACTTCAGGTTGGCGACTGGAGTCAGCAAGTTCACCGGTGAGTCCAAGCCAGACACTTGGCTTGAGGACTACTGAGTGGCTGTGCAGATTGGTGGCGGCAATGATGATGTGGCTATGAAGCACCTCCCCTTGATGTTGGAGGGCTCAGCCAGAGCGTGGTTGAATCAGTTGGCTCCTGGCAGTTTATATAGTTGGGAGGAACTTGCTCGAGTGTTTGTTAGGACCTTTGAAGGCACTTGCAAAAGGCCGGCAGGGTTGACAGAATTGCAGTGTTGTGTCCAGAAAACGAATGAAACCTTGAGGGATTATATCCAAAGATGGATCACGTTGCACCATACAGTGGAGAATGTGTCAGATCACCAAGCAATTTGTGCCTTCAAGGAAGGCGTTAAGTATCGGGAGTTGAATCTGGAATTCGGTCGGACAGGAGATATGACTCTGACTCGGATGATGGAGATTGGCACGAAATATGCCAATGGTGAAGAGGAAGACCGACTCCGGAGTGGCAAGCACAAAACAGTCGCCCAGGAAACCGGAGGAGGGAATTCCAGTCGGAAACAAAAGCGAAAGGCTGAACCAGCTACTCCTTGTGAAGCTTTAGCTGTTACCCAAGGAAAGTTCAAAGGAAAGCCCAAGGGGCCCTGGGCTCCCAAAAAAGTTAAGGATAAAGATGGGAGTGATGTGTTGGACTTACCATGCCATATTCATACCAAAAAAGATGAAGAGGGGAACACCATTTACCCTAAACACACCACTCGATAGTGTCGTTTCCTTATCCAGCAGTTCCGAGAGAAACAACCCAAGGAGAAGGAAAAGGAGTCGGACGGAGGTGAGGATAGGGAGGAAGATGATGATGGTTTTCCCAATGTCAATTCCACACTGATGATTTTTGCTGATGTTGAAAGCAAACGTTGGTTGAAAGTTATTAACATGGAAGTAAACATGGTTGCTCCTGCAACACCCAGTTATCTGAAGTGGTCTTAGACAGCCATCACATTCAACCGGTCAGACCATCTAGCTCATATAGCCACCCCTGGAAGCAAGCACTGGTGGTCGACCCAGTAGTTGAAGGCACTCGACTAACTAAAGTGCTGATGGATGGTGGCAGTGGCCTGAATATCCTTTATGCTGAAACCTTGAAGGGAATGGGCATTTCGATGTCCAAGATTAGTGAAAGCAACATGAGTCTCCATGGCGTTATTCCTGGCAAGAAAGCTCAGTCACTCGGCCAGATCGCGCTTGATGTGGTTTTCGGTGATTCCAAGAATTACCGCAAGGAAAAGTTGACATTTGAGGTAGTGGATTTCAAGAGTGCTTACCATGCTATTCTGGGTAGGCCCGCTTATGCACGTTTTATGGCTCGACCATGTTACGTGTATCTCAAATTGAAGATGCCCGGTCCTAAAGGAGTAATCACCGTCACTGGCAATCGGCAGAAGGTGGAAGAGTGCTTTCAAAAGGGCTCAAAAATTGCCGATGCACAAATGGCAGTAGTAGAACTGCAAGAGTATCAGAAGAATGCAGATCCGAGTGATTTGTTGTGAGCCAAGAAGCCTACCACAGATTCTGCATTTCAGTCGTTCGGTGAAACAAAGCCGATTCATATTCACCCGACTAACCCCAATGCTGCTCCGACCCATATCTCAACAACACTCGACAGCAAATAGGAAGAAGCGCTCATCGAGTTCCTCCGTGAGAACTGGGACAACTTTGCATGGAAACCTTTTGACATGCCAGGTGTACCCAGGGGACTGGCTGAGCATCGTTTGCGAGTCGACCCAAAAGTAAAACCAGTCAAGGAACATCTCTGATGGTCCGCCGTCCAAAAGAGAAAAGCAATCGACAAGGAAGTGGCTCGGCTCCTAGCAGCTGAGTTCATCCATGAAATCTACCACTCCAAGTGGCTCGCCAATGTTGTTATGGTCCCCAAGAAGGACGACTCACTTCGCATGTGCATTGACTTCAAGCATATCAACCGGGCCTGCCCAAAAGATCATTTCCCTCTCCCCCGCATCGACCAAATTGTCGACTCAACTGCGGGGTGTGAGCGTGTGTCTTTTTTGGATGCCTATTCCGGGTACCATCAGATCCGACTGTATGGTCCCGATGAGATAAAAATGGCTTTCATCACTCCATTCGGATGCTTTTGTTATGTCACTATGCCATTCGACTTTAAGAACGTCGGAGCCACATTCATGAGGATGATCCAGAAGTGTCTGCTCACTCAAATCAGTCGGAATGTGGAAGCATACATGGATGACATTGTGGTCAAGTCACGTAAAGGTTCCGACCTGTTGGCTGACCTTGCTGAAACCTTTGCCAATCTCAGAAGATATGATATCAAGCTTAATCCATCAAAATGCACATTCGGAGTTCCTGGCGGAAAGTTGCTCGGTTTCCTCGTTTCCGAACGAGGGATCGACGCTAACCCAGAGAAAGTTGGTGCTATACTTCGGATGAAACGCCCTGTGCGTGTGCACGATGTCCAGAAGCTTACCGATTGTTTGGCCGCCTTGAGTCGATTCATTTCTCGCCTCGGTGAAAAGGCATTGCCTCTTTACTGACTGATGAAGAAGTCTGATAAGTTCGAGTGGACTCCCGAAGCTGACGCAGCATTTGCAGAGCTCAAAGCCCTGCTTTCCACCCAGCCGGTGCTTGCTGCGCCAATCAACAAAGAGCCTTTACTGCTTTATATTGCAGAATTGCAGCCACTGGACAAGTTGTCAGTACAGTACTCACGGTCGAGCGGGAAGAAGAAGGAAAAGCCTATAAAGTTCAGCGCCCAGTATATTATGTTTCTGAAGTTCTGACTCCGTCGAAGCAAAAATATCCACATTATCAGAAGCTTGTTTATGGGATTTACATGACCACGAAGAAAGTTGCACACTACTTCTCTGATCATTCCATTACAGTCGTTAGCGACGCTCCATTATCAGAGATTCTGAACAACAGAGACACAACTGGTCGAGTGGCAAAGTGGGCGATTGAACTCCTTCCCCTGGACATAAAATTTGAGGCAAAGAAGGCCATCAAGTCCCAAGCAATAGCTGATTTCCTTGCCGAGTGGATCGAACAACAACTTCCGTCCCAAATCCACTCAGAGCATTGGACCATGTTCTTCGATGGGTCCAAGATGCTGAATGGTTCCGGTGCTGGGGTGGTGTTGGTATCCCCCCGCGGTGACAAACTCAGCTATGTTCTCTAGATTCACTTTGACTCCTCCAACAATGAAGCCGAATATGAGGCACTTCTGTATGGGTTGCGCATGGCCATTTCACTCGGCGTCCGTCGCCTCATAGTCTATGGCGACTCAGATTTGGTGGTCAATCAAGTAATGAAGGAGTGAGATGTCAGAAGCCCAGCTATGACTGGTTATTGCAATGCGGTGAGAAAGCTAGAAAAGAGATTTGAGGGATTAGAGCTCCATCACATCCCTCGACTGAAAAATCAAGCGGCCGATGATCTGGCAAAGATAGGCTCAAAGAGAGAAGCCATTCCCAGCAATGTTTTCCTGGAGCATATTCATACACCTTCAGTTCAAGAAGATCCCTTCATTGAAGAGCCCCCACAGCCGAGGAGTGCCACCGATCCGACTGAAATCGAGATTCCAGCCATGGTCGACTTGATCATGGAAGTTTTGGTCATCACCCCCGATTGGACAGTACCATATATCGCACACATTCTTAGAAGGGAACTTCCAGAAGATGAAGAAGAGGCTCGACAGATCATCCGTCGATCTAAAGCCTTTACTATGATAAGAGGACAGTTGTTCAGAGAAAGTGTGACTGGAGTTTGCCAGAAATGTATAACGCCTGAAGAAGGTCGAGTGATCCTCAATGACATCCACTCGGGGACCTGTGGTCATCATGCCTCCTCTCGGACCATTGTGGCCAAAGCATACCGAGCGAGATTTTACTGGCCATGGGTAAATGAGATGGCACAAGAAATAGTCGACAGATGTGAAGGTTGCCAGTTTTACTCCAACATGTCTCACAAGCCTGCGTCGGCCCTGAAGACCATTCCACTTGTCTGGCCCTTTGGTGTTTGGGGATTGGACATGGTTGGACCTCTGAGGACTGGTAGGAGTGGATTCACTCATGTGCTTGTAGCAGTCAACAAGTTCACCAAGTGGATTGACGCCAAGCCTATCAAGAACCTTGATGCCAGCACTGCTGTCAGCTTCATCAGAGAGATAACATTCAGATATGGTGTTCCACACAGCATCATCACTGACAACGGATCAAACTTCGACTCTGATGAGTTCAGAACTTTTTGTGCTTCACAAGGTACTCGAGTCGACTATGCCTCAGTTGCCCATCCCCAGTCGAATGGACAAGCTGAAAGAGCAAATGGATTGATTCTCAAAGGATTGAAACCCCGACTGATGCGTGACCTCAAACATGCAGAAGGAGCCTGGGTCGACGAACTTCCATCGGTATTGTGGGGATTGAGGACAACTCCCAATCGGTCTACTGGCAGAACCCTGTTTTCTTGGTTTATGGAGCTAAAGCTGTACTTCCGAGTGACTTGCTCCACAATGCGCCTCGAGTCGATCTTTTCTCAGAGGAAGAAGCAGAACAAGCATGACAAGATGCAGTTGATCTCTTGGAAGAAGAAAGAGAGATGACCTTGATACGATCAACCATCTATCAGCAAGACCTACGTCGATTCCATGCCAAAAAGGTGAGGGGTCGAGCATTTCAAGAGGGAGACTTGGTTCTCTGAGTGGATCAGCAGAAACCACACAAGCTTGCTCCTTCTTGGGAAGGCCCCTTCGTTGTCACTAGAGTGCTCCACAATGGAGCGTACCACCTCTACAACGTCGAGCACAAGAAAGACGAGCCGCACACATGGAATGCGGAGCTGCTCCGCCCCTTTTATACCTAAACACTCAGTTTGTTTATCAAAGACAAGAGTTTTTAGAATCTTATGAAAATGATTGTCGATTGCTTACGTTTGTTTCTGAAATCCCCCAGTGGGTGGCTTAGCTGCGAATCCGTTTCGCCTAAGTTGAAAAAATCCTACCGAGTGATGAGCAAGCCTCTCACTCGAGGGCTTAGCTGCAGTCAAGTACTCGCCTAAGTTGAAAAAATCCTACCAAGTGATGAGCAAGTCTCTCACTCGGGGGCTTAGCTACAGTCCAGTACTCGCCTAAGTTGAAAAAATTCCTACCCAGTGATGAGCAAGCCTCTCACTTGGGGGCTTAGCTGCAGTCCAGTACTCACCTAAGTTGAAAAAATCCTACCGAGTGATGAGCAAGTCTCTCACTCGGGGGCTTAGCTGCAGTCCAGTACTCACCTAAGTTGAAAAAAATCCTACCGAGTGATGAGCAAGCCTCTCACTCGGGGGCTTAGCTGCAGTCCAGTACTCGCCTAAGTTTCAAAAATCCTACCGAGTGATGAGCAAGTCTCTCACTCGGCGGCTTAGCTGCAGCCCAATGCTCTCCTAAGTTTCAAAAATCCTACCGAGTGATGAGCAAACCTCACACTCGGGGGCTTAGCTGCAGCCCAATGCTCGCCTAAGTTTTCATAAATCCTACAAGTGATGAGCAAACCTCACACTCGGGGGCTTAGCTGCAGCCCAGTGCTCGCGTAAGTTTCAAAAATCCTACCGAGTGATGAGCAAACCTCACACTCGGGGGCTTAGCTGCAGCCCAGTGCTCGCCTAAGTTTCAAAAATCCTACCAAGTGATGAACAAACCTCACACTCGGGGGCTTAGCTGCAGCCCAATGCTCGCCTAAGTTTCAAAAATCCTACCGAGTGATGAGCAAACCTCACACTCGGGGGCTTAGCTGCAGCCCAGTGCTCGCCTAAGTTTCAAAAATCCTACCGAGTGATGAGCAAACCTCACACTCAGGGGCTTAGCTGCAGCCCAGTGCTCGCCTAAGTTTCCAAAAATCCTACCGAGTGATGAGCAAACCTCACACTCGGGGGCTTAGCTGCAGCCCAATGCTCGCCTAAGTTTCAAAAATCCTACCGAGTGATGAGCAAATCTCACACTCGGGGGCTTAGCTGCAGCCCAATGTCGCCTAAGTTTCAAAAATCCTACCGAGTGATGAGCAAACCTCACACTCGGGGGCTTAGCTGCAGCCCAATGCTCGCCTAAGTTTCAAAAATCCTACCGAGTGATGAGCAAACCTCACACTCGGGGAGCTTAGCTGCAGCCCAGTGCTCGCCTAAGTTTAAAAAACCATCCCTATCCACAAGGACGATGAGGTGCAGGTCGACTGCAATCCTCTCCACGGAGCTGCGCTACAAGTACAATGTCCACTCCATCCCTATCCGCAAGGACGACGAGGTGCAGGTCGACTGCAATCCTCTCCACGGAGCTACGCTACAAGTACAATGTCCGCTCCATCCCTATCTGCAAGGACGACGAGGTGCAGGTCGACTGCAATCCTCTCCACGGAGCTGCGCTACAAGTACAATGTCCGCTCCATCCCTATCCGCAAGGATGACAAGGTGCAGGTCGACTGCAGTCCTCTCCATGGAGCTACGCTACAAGTACAATGTCCGCTCCATCCCTATCCGCAAGGACGACGAGGTGCAGGTCAACTGCAATCCTCTCCACGGAGCTACGCTACAAGTACAATGTCCGCTCCATCCCTATCCGCAAGGACGACGAGGTGCAGGTTGACTGCAATCCTCTCCACGGAGCTGCGCTACAAGTACAATGTCCGCTCCATCCCTATCCGCAAGAACGATGAGGTGCAGGCCGACTACGATGTCCCCCTCAGAGTTGCATCTCAAAGAATATTCCGAGTGAAGAATAAGTTCCACTCGAAGATAAATGCAAGCGCATGCAGAAGATAATCCAAGATCAAATAAATTCTCAAAGGTCTCAGAACGAAGATAAAAGTACTCGGGCGTCGGACCCGAAAGAGTTTAACGGTTACAATAACCACTTGGCATACTGAGGCAAATTTAAAGCAAGTTTGAGTATCAAGTTGGTTCACTCAGCAGGAGGTGGACTAGCAGGCTCGACGAACTCGTCCAAGTCGATCCCGTCCGGGATCCGAGTGGCAGCAGCAATGAAAGTTTCCATGAAGGACTGGAAGTCGTGCCTTTTTGTGTTGGCGACCTTGATCGCCGCTAGCTTCTCTTCTCGAGCCTCTCTGTAGTGGACCCTGACCAGCGACAGAGCCACGTCAGCACCATAACGGGCGGGGGACTTCTTCCATTCCTGCACTCGGCTAGGGACCTCATTGAGTTGAGCCATCAGAGACTCGAGATCATTCTGAAGTGTTTCCCTTGGCCAGAGTGATGAGTCGATGCGTGAAACTGCCACCTTCAGACGGGCAAGGTAACTTGTAACACTGAAGACGCGGGATTCCAGTCAAAGCACATTCATAGCAGCCTCATCGCCGACTGGAGAAAGGACAGGGTCCAATCCCGTCTCGATCCGTCCAGTCTCCTCTTCAAAGTTTTGGCAGAATTCTGCAGTCAAGGAGTTAATGAGTCGACTGGCTAGGACTAATCTGCAAATAGTAAAACAGTCGGATAAAAGGGGATACCTTTGATCATAAGAAAGAGCCTTTTGGCGAGAGCCTTCAAATAAGCTTCCAGATCGTTCCTCCTATGCGTCATGCTTTCTAGCTGGTCGGTTAGAGCCACCTTATCTTTTTTTAGACGAGTCACCTCTCGATTGGATTCGGTGAGAGACGACTTCAGCTTGTTGATTTCTTCCTCTAGCGCTCCGACTGAAGCCAGTTTCTGGTCAGCAAGGGCAGCCTTCTCTTGAGCCTCCTTCTGCGCAGCTGCAAGGTCCAAGTCTTTCTTCTCCAGGGCCAGCTTCATTTTCTCTGCAAAATTCACATTTAAATCAAACAGAAGAATGAAAAGATAACTTGAGAGATGGTCAAGATAAGCAATCGACAGGCCGTTACCTTCCGTACCAGCGACTTCATCTTGAGCCTTCTTTAAATTCTGCTGAGCCAACTCCAGATCAAGGTTGAGTTGCCTCTGCTTTTCCTCAAACTTGGCAAATTTGGAGATAAGCGAACAAGATTTCTACAGTAAGTAAAAGACATATTAATCGATGAGATCAAAGATTATTTACTTCCGAGTGAATAAATCTTCAAGACCACTCAGACCCCAGCCGACTGCCAGCAGTCAACTGCGGTCTCGGGGACTACACCCAGTGGGTGCACTTGGTGTGCCCCCACTGGTTCAGATTCCACTCGGCTGGTCTGCCCAGACCGAGTGGTGCACTTGGCGTGCCCCCACTGGTTTGGATTTCACTCGACTGGTCCGCCCAGACCGAATAAAAAAAGAGAGAGTGCTCAGACCCCAGCCAACTGCCAGCAGTCAACTGCAGTCTCGGGGACTACACCCAGTGGGTGCACTTGGCGTGCCCCCACTAGTTCAGATTCCACTCGGCTGGTCTGCCCAGACCGAGTGCAAAAAAAAGAGTGCTCAGACCCCAGCCGACTGCCAGCAGTCGACTGTGGTCTCGGGGACTACACCCAGTGGGTGCACTTGGCATGCTCCCACTAGTTTGGATTTCACTTGGCTGGCCCGCCCAGATCGAGTGCACAAAATAGAAG
Organism: Triticum aestivum; assembly: GCF_018294505.1. Classification (NCBI taxonomy): domain Eukaryota; kingdom Viridiplantae; phylum Streptophyta; class Magnoliopsida; order Poales; family Poaceae; genus Triticum; species Triticum aestivum. The sequence continues at coordinate 269,464,273 of NC_057806.1, forward strand.
AAAAGAGACGAAAAGTGCTCAGACCCCAGCCGATTGCCAGCAGTCGACTGCGGTCTCAGGGACTACACCCAGTGGGTGCACTTAGCGTGCCCCCACTGGTTCAGATCCCATTCGACCAGACCGAGTGGAAGAGTGCAAATAATACAGATGACAAAACACCCAGTGGGTGTACAGATTCGAAGCAGACAATAAGAAATTGTGCGAAGGGAAATATTCAAGTAGCATATCCTACCAAGACAAGTTTAGTCAAAAGTCAAGTTCAGTCAGAAGTCAACTTACCTGGACATTGGCTCGAAGAGCCGCGCTGGCGTCATAAGCAACCTGACTATTGTCGTGCACCGCCTTCATCCGCTCCATCATTACACCAGCCTGACAGATAGCCTCCGCGGCGGCGTCCGACTAGCTTTCCGAAACATGATAGGTGGTGAAGACGGGTACAAACGGTCCAGATACAGCAGCTTGGGGCTCCAAGGCATGAGGTTGGATGGCTGAAGAAAACACTGGTACAGTCGATGGTGCGGGGTGCTCACTCGACACTGGGACAACAAAGGTTACAAAGGCTCTACTCGCATCTTCGGGCCGTTGGACTGTTGGTTCTGTTGCCGGTTCCGACCGAGATATCCTGCCAGCTGTTGTTTTCTTGCTCTTCCTGGGCCTCAGTGGCACGTCCTTGTCGTCATCCGGAAGCTCAATGACATTGGGAGGGTCAGCAAAAAAGTCAGCCAACTCCAGATGAGTCACCAGAAGTTAATCGACCATACAATCAAGAACGAGATCACGAGGTTTATACCTGGATTGGAGGTGACCGCATCTTCCATGTCCTCATCTTCATACTGGAGAGTGGAAGTCCCAGAGGTAGTGGCACTACAAATTTCAGGGTTCAGTTGGTCATGTCTGACAAAATGAATCGACTCAAATCCAGATTCATACTAAAGCAAGAAATCAAGTCCAACTAATACCCGGAAGTAATGGGGATGGTCACTTTGATCTTCGGCAAGGCCTTTGGTGGTTTGGACGGCGTAGCTTTCGGTTGCTTCGACGCCTTTTCGGTTGGTGCTGGAGAAGACGTTCGAGGGCGCTTTGATGACTGCCCAGTCTGTGCGGTCGCCTTGCCGCGGGCACTTGCTGGATCGTGAGAAAGATTGGATCGTTTCTCCCTACGAGGAGGAGAGTCGACCTCTTCTTCATCACTCGGGTCGTCGCTATCCTCGTCTTCCTCGTCGTCAGAGCGCCACTCGCTGCTCTCACCTCCACTCGCTTCTCCCTCTGGGTCCTGCTCCTGGTCCTCGTTGGGCATCGAGTACATCTCAGTCAGGGCCTAGAAGACAACAAACAAGACAAGAGACAGTCGGGTGACAGCAGACAACAACTTGATAAATCAAGAAAACACTCGACCATGTGGAGTCATACCTTGCCAGTCTCGTATGAGTTGTTGAGTGGAGGAATCCTCCGGGATCCCCTGGGGTTGTCTCTGTTGCCAGTGATACTCTTCAGCCACCCTTCCAACGTAGCATCATCGACCTCCTCTGGATGGATCCGAGTGGTGTCGTCGATGCCCGAATACATCCACATCGGATGGTCACGGGCTTGAAGTGGTTGGATGCGTCGCCTGAGGAAGACCTCCAACAGATCCATACCGGTTACACCATCATGAAAAAGTTGAACTACTCGCTCGACCAGCACCTTCACTTGCGCCTTCTCCTCTGGGATCACTTTCAAAGCAGAGGGCTTCTCCACTCGGGCCATGGAAAAGGGGGAAGTCCAGTCGACTGACCTGGAGTCGGCTAGTCCTTGCAGTAGAACCAGGTCGACTGCCACCCTCGAACCAACTCAGGAAGGATCATGGCTGGGAAAGTACTCTTACTCCTCATTTGGATCCCAAGACCCCCGCACGTCTGAATCACTTGCGTTCTCTCGTCACTCGGGTTGGCCTTCTTGACCGACTGAGAACGGCAGGTGAATATGTGCTCGAAGAGCCCCCAGTGTGGCCTATAGTCCAGGAAGCTCTCGCACATGGACACAAAAGCAGCAAGATACACGATGGTGTTCGGGGTGAAGTGGTGGAGTTGCGCCCTGAAGAAGTTCAAGAAACCTCGAAAGAAAGGGTGGGGAGGCAAGGAAAACCCGCGGTCGACGTGAGTAGCGAGGAGGACGCGCTCACCCTCCTGTGGCTGCGGCTCGGTCTCGTTCCCCAGCAGTCGCGCCGATTCGTGGGGAATCAATCCCCCCCTCGACCAGGTTGTCGATGTCGTCCTGGCGGATCGTCGAGCGAATCCAGTCGCCCTGGATTCAGCCCGGCGGCAAGCCGACCTCGAAGAAGATCCACCCCGGCCGGACTTCTTCCCCTTCGCCTTCGCTGTCGCCTTCTTCGCACGCTCCAACACCACCATCTTCTCCTTCCCCATGGCAGCGGATCGAGTTCGAACGAAGCGACGACGCTGAGAATGGAGGCAGTTGCGATGGAGAAAACAAAGGAGGAAGGGGAAGAATGGGAACACACTATGCGAAAACCCCCGTCCGACGCCTTATATGAAGTCATTTCTGAGTGGCTGACTCGTGGCCCCAGGCGATCCGATCAAATCCCACAACAGTCGCGCACGCGATACGTGGCGAAAAAGGTGGCGCGGTGATCGAGGCGGCCTGCCTAATCCGTCCCGATTACTGTGGCCTCCTCCGCCTGGCGTGTTTCCCAAAATTCGAATCCCACGAAATCCGCAGATAGCAGAACAACCCGTCAGACGGAGGATTTTTCCCATATCAACACTCGAAGCTTAACAATGAAAGTTCACTTGACAAAACCAAGAATGGATCAAGGCGACTGAACAAGCAGTTGAAGTCATCATGGATGTTCATTCGACCTCTAGACAAGACATTTCCAAAGCGCAAAAGCTGAATCGGAGAGGTTATCAACTCCTTCTCCACTCGAACCTGAACCATTCGGGGGCTAATAATGAAGATATGTACCTAGGGTAGGGTCATAGGCCTGACCTAGACACCCTCCCCTAGGACGTCACCTTAAAACCAGAAGTATTCGAAGAGGAGTCATTATCCACTCGACCATGAGGACTTCCACTCGGAAGACTTGAAGTCACTCGACCGCAGAGACTGTCACTCGACCACCAGAAGGTCTAAGGTCGCTCCAGACCACAACGGTCGGACCTCACCTCATAGCTTTAATGGTCATTATGTCTCTTTATTTACTAGCGTTACCAGTAACGTCTTCCCTTTAATGTACCTTAAACCCTTTGTAACGTGGGCCGGCTGGGGTCCTGGCGCACTCTATATAAGCCACCCCTCCACAGGCACATGAGTTCGCATCTTTTGTAAACTCACACACACATATAATCCAGTCGACCGCCTCAGGGAACCAAGACGTAGGGCTATTACTTCTTCCGAGAAGGGCCCAAACTCGTAAAACTCGTGTGTACAACTACTCCATAGCTAGGATCTTGCCTCCTCATACCTACCCCCATTCTACTGTCAATCTTTGAACCACGACATTTATCTCTCGACCATTTCGAGACTCCTCGTCACGTCCGTGATCTCATCTGGGACTTCGAACAAATTTTGTTCATCAAATCACATAACTCATAATACAAATCATCATCGAACGTTAAGCGTGCGGACCCTACGGGTTCGAGAACTATGTAGATATGACCGAGACACATCTCCGGTCAATAACCAATAGCGGAACCTGGATGCTAATATTGGCTCCTACATATTCTACGAAGATCTTTATCGGTCAAACCGCATAACAACATACGTTATTCCCTTTGTCATCGGTATGTTACTTGCCCAAGATTCGATCGTCGGTATCATCATGCCTAGTTCAATCTTGTTACCGGCAAGTCTCTTTACTCGTTCCGTAATGCATTATTTTGTAACTAAATCATTAGTCACATTGCTTGCAAGGCTCATAGTGATGTGCATTACCGAGAGGGCCCAGAGATACCTCTCCGATACGCAGAGTGACAAATCCTAATCTCGATCTATGCCAACTCAACAAACACTATCGGAGACACCTGTAGAGCATCTCTACTCCTATTGGAGCATCTCGTACGTCGTTCGTTCATTCTTCCTCCCTCGCCTCCCCATCGATCGGAACTCCCTCGCCTCACCCCACCTGATTTTTATTCCCGTGGGAGCCGGTAGAAAAAACAAAAAAAACTGCGTGACAAAACCTAATCCTTCCCACGATCACACCCCACCCATTTATCCTCTGCCGCCGTTCCCCACGGACGCCATGGCTGTCGCAGCCTCCCGATCTGCGACGCCGCCTACCACAGTCTCCACTCGCGCTGCGATGTCCGCGGTCTCCACTCAGATCAATCCGCCGTTGACCCCGTATCCTCCCTCCCGATGGGATCCGGCCTCCACCACTGTCCACGGGGCAACCGGATGTCGGGATCCACCACTCCTCGGCCGCCGATTGGCCTCCATGACCGCGCCTCGCCAATGCTTGCTTCCCCGCATCCTGCCCTTCATCGATATGGACTCATGCTCCTCGACCCCATAGTGCCGTGCTGGATGCGTGCTCCACAGCTGCACATCCCCTCCTCGTCGAGCCCTGGCGCAGACGCGTGGGGTGTTGCTGTTCTGGCTGGTAAGTTTTTCATTGATTTCTTCTCCGTTGGTAATCGTCGTTCAGTGAACATTGTATTTCCGATGTTTTTCACTACTCAGCTTTTCTTTTTCACTGTCAGATGTCCTACCTGTGCAGGCATGAACACACCTATCAGATGTCCTACTCCTACCTGTGTAGGCACGAACACATGTATATGAATGATTAATGGCTGCTGCCTTGAACCATTAGCACATTAGTGTTGCCTGCGTTGATCAAACGTTTGCCCTGTATAGCCTGCTCATCGTCGACGGCGGCGGCAAGATAAGCAGGCTCGAGATAATCGCGCTGCTCCACTCGCTCGGGGTCTGTGCGCACGGGACGAGATCAGCTTGGTGATGGTAAATGCACCGTCAAGTTCGACGGGGTCGCCCTCTCCTTCGCAACTTCTCCTCTAACCTTGTCCCTCCTCCATCTCCGTCGACCACTAGCAGGTCGCCGAGGCCTTCCACGCATTTGACCAAGACAACAGCGGATACATCTGAACTGCCCAGCTCGTGTGCTCCATGATGGCATTACAAGTGGCTGGAGGAATGGTGTATGCTCACAAGGTGCGTGATCCTTCTATCAAATTCTGGCTATATGTGCATGGCCTCATTGGTACTAATTTAGCTATACTTGGGTTTCTATACGCCAAGTTGTTTCACCCAGACAAGAATCCCACAAAACTTAATGTGGTGTGGAAGTTTCAGGTACTTCATTCTCCTCTGCTATATTGCGTCGTGTGCTCCACGCCTGTGCCTTCTGATTCAGGAGTGCCCAGTGACAAAATGTGTTATATTTGTAGAGTCGATGCTGTTTAAAAATGGTTTCCACGCAATGGTTTCCAGTTATGTGAAACCAAGCCACTGATGGAGCTAGAGAGGAAGTTCAGGGGGGGCAAATGATAAAACATCTAGACTTGAGGGGGCCAAATACTAGATTTATACTCATCTACACCCTCTAAAAGTATTTAAGTGTGAATACTATATTTTGTTATAACACACAGGAAACCCAAGGTTTGAGGCCAGAGATTTACCTTGGATGTTGCATGTGCATTACTTACTTTAGCTAATCGTCCTACCGTCGGGCTTTTAGTTGAAATTCACTTTATTTCTTGTAATGACATTTTAGGGATAATACGATCGACCCAACAGTTAGCTTTGGGATGCTTTTTGGGGTCGACTCATGAAGATGATGGCTAGCTTGCACCAACATTTGTAGCTTCTGTATAAATGATTCAGATAGTCTACAAGCAAGGGAAATGATTATAGGGAATAAATAGGTACGCTGCTTCCATAGTACCCAGTTATTGCATTGTGAGCAAACTTGCTTGTGCGCCATGCCAACAATGACATGTGGATGAACATGCAGCTCAACGACGGCGATTCAAGCACCGATGCGGGTGACCTAGCCATTTGACGCCACCTACTCGACCTACGCAAGCGGCATCATGGAGGGCATGGAGCTCCTGGCCTCCCAAGGACGCCGCCGGGCTCGTCTCGTTAGCCCGCCATGGTTGCAATATAGAAACCCTTAATGACACACGTGTCCCTTTTTCCCTCCGCGTTGCTTCTGTGGATCAAAACCCTAGCAAACTCCTCTCCAAACACGCGATCGATTCCGTTCGTATACATCTGATGGTTTAACAAAGATGCAACAAATTTCATTTTGTAGTTTTGCCTGTGGAGGTGATTGTCATTGAAAAGCATACTTTTTTGAATGGATGTTACTTGCCAACTCGGATGCCTCTTTATATTTTTAAAATTGTTTGTAAACCATGGGTGCGACTTCATTGTTTGCAAAACATGGATTCGACTTATTTCGGCATTGGTAGTGTGGAAATTGACATGGGATGCACTATACTGTTGCTTGTTCTTTGGCCAATCCTAAACATAATTCTCTATTTTTTATGTGTCTCTATGTTGAACTCGTACGGGGTTTCTTAGTATGTAGAGATAATAATATGCAAATTCAGTGATACATACGCAGAATGTTTGTTTGTTCTCTTTAAGTAATTATACAGATCAACAATATTAAATATTAGATGACACATTGGCCACATCATCCAGTAAAAGTGTTAATCCTAATAAATCAAGGATGGATGCTGATTCTAGACATTGGTAGAAGCTAATAAGTTACATCCTTGAGTAATACGAGAGAATTAATATTTCGATGTAGGTAAACCTATCCAGCACGGTACACAAGCTCTTGTTAGTTGCACTATATTAGAATTTTAACTTCCCAGATTCGATTTTTTTTGTACCGAAGCTAAACCTATCCAGCGTGTTTGACCTGAAGGAACTGACATGGTTGTCAAAAAGACTAGAGGTAAATTGCTTGGTACTTACACTGTTATGTTACTGCTATTAGTCATTGCATGTGAAAAAATGTAATGAATAGACCCTTATGTTTCAAGGTATGTATTTACTGATATTTTTTTAGTACTTTCTTGCGAGCGTGTAGTTTTAAAAAGAACAACACAAAGAACACATAATTCATGACACAACTTTGGATATCAGTATAAAAGGTTTTGCCGTGGAGTTTTATGCGCCATACTTTTGCCGCTTTTATTGTGTCCTTTGTTATATTCTTTTTTATTAGAACTAAAAGTTAGCATGCCGGAAATGTGGGTTTAAGCCCTGGCCGTCTTCAGTTGACAAAATTACCCTACTTTTTTTTATCACATTTGGAGGATCTGTCATTTTGAGAAAGTCATTATCTCAACTGCAACCAGGCAGTTTGGCCAAAGATGTAGGATGATCCAGTTCTTTTGGACTCCAATTGTTTGGATTGGTACTTTTGAATTTCTTTCGTAAACGAATGTGGAGAATGGGAGAGGATCTGCAGTTATAAAAATTTGTGCATGGAGTTTTTTTAAGATCCTATTGTTGTTTGTCTTTTCCCACTGTAACTGTTCACTAATTATGAAATGATTTTTCTTTCTTTTGGATTGATTGGACTGTCCGACAAGTGGATTCGTGGGACTATCTGAGAAGATGAAACAACTAACTGTTGTTTTACAATAGGACAATTGCTCCTGAGAGGTGGAACACTTGGATGGTGGGTACATTAAAGCAGATCAAGTCTCTGAGGCCCTCATGATGACATGGAGCAATCTTGAGAGTCTACGATATGAAGTTTGGTCTTAAAAGGAGAGTCTACGATATGAAGTTTGTGTTTGAGTCAAATACTATTAGGCAGATAGGTCTCCTTATGTTGACAACACTGAAATGGAGAATGCAGGTCATGTTGTCATCCTCTTTGGATAAATTTGGTTATGGAACCCCTTGAGGTCAAACACTAAGCTTGCGGTGTGCTGAGAACAAAATGTTGCCATTATCAAATGTTCCATTAACATTATCTATCATATTTCATTATTTGTACGTTGTTGCCCGTAGCAACGCACGGGCACTCTACTAGTATTTATAATCACCCAGTTACATTGTGACGTTTGATAGCACACAAGGTGTTCCTCCGGTATTCGGGAGTTGCATAATCTCATAGTCAGAGGAACATGTATAAGTCATGAAGTAAGCAATAGCAATAAAACTAAACGATCATTATGATAAGCTAACGGATGGGTCTTGTCCATCACATCATTCTTTAATGATCTGATCCCGTTCATCAAATGACAACACATGTTCATGGTCAGGAAACTTCACCATCTTTGATTAACAAGCTGGTCAAGTAGAGGCATACTAGGGACACTCTGTTTGTCTATGTATTCACACATGTACTAAGTTTCCGGTTAATACAATTCTAGCATGAATAATAAACATTTATCATGATATAAGGAAATATAAATAACAACTTTATTATTGCCTCTAGGGCATATTTCCTTCACTAGCTACCTCTTATTTTCATGACACGCCTCTGGGACGGGTGTCATTAAAGGTAATCTCCTCTGCAGGAGGTTGCCACGTGCACGACAGAATCCACCTAGCCGCTCAGAGCTTGACATCACACTGATTAGTGACTAGTGTTTGATGAGGTGGAGCAGTGGCGTTCTGGCAAAGGTTTGCCGACACGAAGCCTGCTGGGTTCTTTAGCTTGGGGTTTTGCTTTGGCCTTGGCGGCCTTGGAGACCCTGCCAGGGTGTCTTGGCCATGGCCCCAGGCGTGATCTCGACCCTGCCGGCCTTGCCTGCCCGGCAGGGGAGATCTCCCTGGTGGATCTTCAAGTTGCTTGCTTGACTTGGTCTTGAGCTTGGGATGCCTGGCAAGATCTGTCTGTCCCGGGAGCCACACTGGTCTGTGCACAAGTCAGGGGAACACAGACACCCCTGTTTGTGTACACCGACAGAGGGCCTCTTCATTACATTGTATCGTTCGGCAGTGCACTTTGGTTTGGTGCTTTATCTATAAAGTGGGGAAAGAGCCTATTTCGAGAGTTTACCATAGAGATATTTTAAAGGTTGATTTGATATGACCCGATACGCAACTTGTTAACTACATTCATGACATGAGAAAGATGAGAAATTTAAAGGCCTACACAATATAGTCAAGCTCTTTATTAAGATAGTAGAAACAAAGGGATATATTGTTTATGATGTGGTCTACTCCATTATCAAATTAGTATTGCTTCTACCAGTGGCAACGATAAGTGTTGAAGGGGCATTTTGTGCGATGAATTTAGTGAAGCATAAGTTGAGGAGTACGATGAGTGATAGTCTTTTGGATAATTGTCTAGTCACATTAATAGAGCGAGATTTTCTCTTCAAGATAAAAGATGCTGATGTAATTGAGACTTTCATGGCCATGAGAAAGCGTTATTTGGAGAAGAGCAAGAACTAGTAATAGTACTAGCAAAAGAGCCGTGCGTTGCAACGAGAGAGAGAGAAAATACCACACGCCTAATCGAATAACCATGACTCAAGACCCTAATAGGCCCACATCCTTTATTTCAACACATGTCATCCCATCTGTATTTCCACTTATCCTCCTTTCCATCCTCGTCGACGGTGGCCCCAATGCTCATACAATCACAATTCCTTTGAATGTGTTCAACCCTAAGGCGTCTCTCTCTCTCTCTCTCTCTCTCTCTCTCTCTCTCTCTCTCTCTCTGTGCATAAGATGAGTAATCCACATATTTCCCCCTGCTAGGTTTTGACGAGGCGTGCATGCGTGGTTATAGATGGTTTCCTTCGTCTCCGATTTGGTATTGCTGAGGTGTTCATTTCCAATCTGGATGACACCGGTACGAAAGAAAGACATATCATATGTTGTTGCTTAAGTTTGCACCTCATATAGCATTTAAAAAATGGTTAATAGGTAAAGTAAGATCATATTCATGTTACACATTTTTCTAATCAAATCCTCATATATAACATGTTAAATTTGGATTTCCGGTTCAAAAGATATTGATAGTTATTTTTTTTTTGAGATGCACTGCTAGTTGATTAACCCAAATATCAGGGGGTTTCACGCAAAAGTGAAAATCTGACTTAAAACTGGACTAAGGGTTGATTACCAGAAAAATCAGGGGTTTTTCTACACCTTCCTTTATTAGTAAGGTATAGATTGTGATATTTTATTACCACGGATATGTAGTATTCCTCTATGCAAATTTCAGACATAATCAGTGAATTTATGTTGCTTGTGAGACCTTATAAATCTATTTGCATTGTGTTTTTGGTACACTTCATATCTAAACATTAGCATGTTGTATTTATGGTAACGAAAAAAAAGATCTAGCTGCCAGACCCTAGCGTAAAATCCTAGATCCGCCATTAGTGCAGTGGAAAGGGTGTGGATGGAGAATGACAGATAGGGTTTCTACCACCCGATGAAAAGATGAATGATGGAGATCATTTGGAGGAGATGATCGTATGGTTGAAAGTGACATGGCTATGAGAAGCTTCTTTATTGGATGGGACTTAAAAAAAGGATGTTCTTCTATACTTTTTTTTAAAAAAGATATTGCTTCCTTCCACAAAGTAAGACGTTTTTGCAAGCTGTGGGAGTATGTCATGCCATGGGGCCATAGAAGTTTGATGAAATAGTTGATACTGAGTCACAGGAAGCGTGAGCGATCACAGCTCGCCTTTAGGTTCAGATCGAGCACTTGGAAATGTTTAAGAAGAAAGGAGAGCTGATGCTAATCTGTCCGTTTCTAAAATTGATTAACAATAACTTCCTCTTCCATGTGACACGTGGTCTGCCGCTGGTATTCGGGGATAGTGTCGGAGAATAGATGCTCCTGTCCTAGTCTAGGCCAGAAAAGAGAAGAGACGGCACCGTCCTGTCCGGCGAGAAGATGAAGCCAGCCAGCGCCCACCAAACCCAACAACAGTTGGAGAGCAGAGGGGAGCGGCGGTGATGATGGACCGATTCCCTTTGTGGCATGGACCATGCTGTCGCTCATGTCATGTGGCGCATGTGGCAGGGCAACTGGCACAAGGCCCCCGATGCCATGCCAGAGCCAACACGCACCAACTGGAGTGGAACGCATGCGCATCATCATGGCTGCTGAACCCTGTCGCTGGATACTAGTAGTACTACTGGCAGGAGTACTCTCCGTCTTTTGTTTGCCTTGTGGATCTGGCAGCCGAACCGTCATCTCGTCTCTCCGGCGCTCCTGCTGTTCCTTTCCCCGCGTGCCTGCCTTGATTTGCTCTCCTTTCTTCTCGAGGGGGTCAGCTAGGATCTTGCATGTCTTCCGTAGTGGATGGCCGGAATCGTGTCAAGTTCCAAGTACCGGCAATCTCTCAATAAAAAGGAAAGTTCCATGTACCGGGGCGCAAATCCCGGTTTCATCGTTATGTCTACTCTATCCTAACTTTTTTTCCGAGGGTACGTCAAATGTGTTTTTTCGACAAAGGGTGAATTTTATTGACTCAAAAAGGAGCATCAAGAAGATACACACAATGAGCACACCCGACCTCTGCATAACTAAGATGCACACAGCCAATACCAACACACGCACACAAACACGCCTGCAAATAGCAAAGTCACATATGACCAAAGCTTTGCATAGACGAGAAAAAAAACGCCAAAGCGATCTGATCCGCGCTCGGCAAACTACAAACGTTGACCATATCCGCACCACCAAACTCATGACCCACATAGACAACGATGTTCTTCAACAGCAACGCCTTCAAGAAAGGAGCAACGTTGAAGCGTTTTTGTCACCGGATCTGACCATCCAAGACCAGAATCTAGGTTTCACCCTAAAGAATCAGTCCAGCATATCCGAGCAATGCCTTCAACAAGGTAGCGATAGAAAACATCGCCATTGCCAAGTATACCCTACCGGGTTAGACTTAGGCTTTCACCCCGGAGCTTGAGACTGGGTACTCGTAGCACCACCATCGAAATCACTAATGTGTTGTCAGCGCCACTTTTCCTTGATACTAGCAGCTACATGTGATGTGCCGCGGCTGCACCACCATCCCTTTGCGTCAAGTCATTGTCGATAATTTACATCTCACCCTCCATGTCGACCACCGGATCTTCGGATCCGAAGAGATGAAACTCTCGTGAAGACCTTTCGGTGGCGACTGCGACAAGGCCGACGCCACTGGCCGGAGTGATCACCGCCTAATGGCAGTACATCCATACTGACAAAACAATGCGGTGCTCCGCCACCATCGCGGCCCCATAGCCACGAAAGCAGACCCTGGCACCCAAGACGACCGGCCTCCGCCGCAATCGCACTCCTAGGCACCACAACCAACGGATCCAGTAGCAGGGCCCCATATCCACGGAGGTCAGCTTCACCGGCCGCCCAAACTGTAGACGAGGAAGGAGCAGAACAATGCCAGCACCATGCTGGGATCGCCGACTCGCCATGCCCTCGCTGGCGAGACGCAGCCACATCAAGGGAGGCTAGATCTGGGCGGATCCAAGCCCCACAACCCAAGAAGGAGCCGCCGCCGCGAGATCAGCCGCTGAGGCACCGTAGCCACGAAGCCTCCGCGTGTCGTTGACCGAGAAGAACTCCCACGCCATCTTCCGTGGCGAGGGCCGCCACCACCGCGGCGAGGCCAGCGGCAGCGGCGGAGAGGAGGGCTCCGAGGAGTGGAACCGGCGGCGGCAGCGTTGGGCTCCCCCGTGTCGCCCAGGATGAGCGGCGCGGGGGTCGGGATATTCTGTTTCAGAAAGTTCTCCCCGCAAAAAAAAAACTATCCATACTCGTCAAAGGTGTACCTTAGCTTTATAGAAAAGAGAAAAATATGTACAAGAGATTACAATACCGCTGGTTAAGAGTCACAATCCGATCCTAACCAAGCCTTCACTCCACTCGTCACGCTACTCTACTACTCAGATACAGATTGTCCTCCAAACGCTCTTGCCGTGGCCCAAGACCTCAAGTCGTCGAAGATCATGTCCACCGTCACTACAAAAAAATACACTTCCGTGATGGTACGTGTTTGTCATAATAGATCACATTTTTTATCATGCATGTACATCCATGACAAATTTATAACAGAATCAAGATAGTGATACCTGTGCTGTCGTAGAAGTGTTCCATGACATTACAAAAATTATCACCACGGAAGTGTCCACTTCCATGACGATAAACCGCGCGTCACAGAAGTGCTTTCATCAAGGGTGACCGTCACGTGGCTTCCACCGTAACGGAACGCCGTTAAGCTATCGGGTCGGGTTTTGGATCCGATAACCCGTTAACAGCCCCGACCAGTGGGAAATTTCCACGTGTAAAATTCTTATTGGCCGGACGAAACACGTGTTAGCTCGTCAGTGGGTCAGATAGGTGCCTATGATACATCGACACGTGGCACAGCCCAACAGAGGCCCATTCCTGTGAAAAGGCCGACCCGTTTGACTTGGTCAAAAGGTGGCGGGCCGACCCATGTAAAGCCTGTTAACAGCCTGTTCGCATATAGCCCATTTACAGCCCGTTACGCCCTATCCGAATTAGGCCTAGTAGCGTCATCTGGGCCACCCAATATGATTCCAGCCCGTTTTCACTTCTGGCCCATGTATGGCCCATGACGTCTTTCGGCCCATATGAGGCCCTATGTAACTCTTGGCCTATTAACGTCCCGTGGTGAAACCGGCCCGTAATGAACAGTGTATCACTTTATACCCATTAACGGCCCATTATTCCGTTGGGCCGTTTCCAACCCATATTATCTTTCGGCCTTCTCAGAGCCCATTTATTCTTGGGCTCATTTCCAGCATTCGTTTACTTACGGCCCGTTACTGTCATTTTCTGCTTGTGGGCCAAATTCAGCCCGTGGTTACAGTCGGCCCGTTTGTGGTCCATTAATACGTTGGGCCGTTTTCATAGCGTCATCAAATACGACCTATTAATGATGGCCCGTTATGGTCGGCCCATGAACGGACGATTCCAACTCTAGCCCGTTTACGACCATAATGCGGCTTGTTATTGACCCATGTTTGGCCATCGATCATACTGCCCGTATAAGGCCCATTGATGATACGGCCCGTAGAAGGCCCATTGTTTCTATGGCCCGTAGAAGGCCCATTGTTTCTACGGCCCGTAGGAGGCCCGGTGTCACTATAGTAAATATTAGCCCATGGTTATTGTGGCCTAGTTTTAAAAATTAGGTTATTGCAGCCACTAGCAAACCACGGAAAAAGAACTGCAATAACTAGAAGCAAACAAATAAACAAGACAACAAGGAAATAAATAAGCAAGCAACTTACGCTAGGCTATCATGGCTATCACACATATTACATCCACCGGGCATCAAAGTTCGCCACCAGTGCAAATAAACGCGCCGACAAAAGAATATACAAAACCGAGAGCACTTTAGAAGGCACTAGGCCTGGCCAGGTCGCCCCCCAAATAGCTGAAGAAGCTGAGTAGACCTCAGTTGTGTCAACGATAAATGCATCAACACTAGATTTAAGGCATGATGGTGCGCACAACAGTCCTCTGACATCTTCATTGCATCTTTGACTTCAAGTCGGAGCTGAGCTGAAGCAAGCCTTTCCACTTTAAGTTGAGACTGAAGAAGTCGAACTGATTGAGGCAGCGACTGCACAGAGGTTGTCTCACACCTGCTGGTGAGTAGCTTCAACTTACTGTCTTCATCAAGACAAGACCTTGGGGTCATCTCGCTGTCCTCAAGATGGTTTGGCTCACTATCTTCCCTAAAATTCTGCCTGGCGTAAGGGATACGAGTCTGAAAGAGAAACAAGGAGACACGTAACAGGTTTCACAATTATATAAGCAAATAAATGGATCTGTTCTGCATAAGGAACATGTTTTTACAACTACAATTTGAAACTGGTAGTTGTTGCAAACATCCAATCAGATGTAAACAGCAAAGCAAACAACAGTGGAGGAAATGATGCCTATCCAAATCTATACTAGAACAAAGTTTGAAGGCTTGAGAAGGATGAACTTACATTACATGTTAACACGGGCTGGACAAAGCCCTTCTCCATGTTGATGGAAGGGTAATTCAATAAATTCCCCAAAGAAAATTCTTTATAAGCGTTGCCATTATTCTACATTTTGCAAAGAGTAAATATAGATCAAATAATGTTGGAAGAAACAGAGGATAATGAAGCTCAGGTGCAGACTGATGATACATTATCAAATAGCAATTAATTAAGTATAGAGTTACAAGGCAAAAGGGAGAGAGGTACTGACAAGAGCAATGCAGAGCCCATTATTGTTTTGAGATCGTATGATCCTTTGAGCAAGGAGATTCATCTAAAATTAGTTTTCATACAAGAGAGAAGGTAAGGCACAAGAAGAAATTTAGGAGTTCAAATTTTGAATTGATATAATAGACAGTACCTGACGCTGGGCTCCCAGCAGTTCTAATAGGGGTTTGGCCACTGGAGTAGGGGTAAAGTGTGGTACAGTTGGGCCTGTGTTTTCTATGGCTGCTGATCTATCTGATTTAACAGGTATCACTACCTTTTCCAAATACCTAGTTTTTACTCCTTGACGACCTGCACTCACCCTCTTCCTTTTGGACACCTATTACGAAAGAAGAACATTTGACTGGAAAAACATAGTGTGAAGACACATGGAATAGGTACATAAAATGGATAGGTATGGCATATACTCATATATGATGCTTAAACTAAGCAGATGGTGTAACAAAGTAGAAGTAATGCAAGAGGTCAGAAGCAAAATATGTGCGACCAATACAACTTTGCAAAGTTAGAGCAAGCACCTTGATGGGTGAATAAGATAGGCCATCCTCCACCATGCCAAGTTTGTTAGGCAGTGGATCATTCCGCAATATTCCTCTCGTGCGACCATTCTCATATTCATTTTGATAATGTTCAATATCTGACATGCATGAAAACATAAAAACAAGTGAGATTTTCTTTGTAATGCAGAAGTGATTCTAATCCAATACTGCCTCCCTGTAAACCCCTTTGTGCTATCTCTGCAATTCTTTTAAAAGATGCCATGCATGCTGTAATTTGTTGTGTGCATTAATCTAATGTGGCCTACTACTCAAAATATGAGAGCTCTAGAAGTGATGACACTTCGCAGATGATAGCTTCAACATATAGTAAAGAAGAACAAGTTGACCTGACCTGACAGATTCAAAATATACTAAGGGAGAACAACTCGACCTGACTAGTCGACCGCAAGAGAAGAGTATCGTCTTAAAGAAGAGCAGAAGAGCAAGCAGATTGAAGATATTACAAATCTTTTAATACAATGTTGGTTAGCCACCCATGATGAACCAGAGCGCACAGAGAAATACTATTCTTTCCGGTCTCTCCATATGTGGCTCACATGCATTTCGAAACTAAAGTAGGAACATTTAGCTAACCAATTAAACATCTCTCAGTTTTACTAATATCAGCAATAATATCAGATATGAATTTGTACAACTAAGCTTGTTTAGCTCGATGGGTGGAGCAGTGCTATTACGACACGAACCACGTAGGCTGATTGTGGTCATCATAAAATGGGGAAAACATAAGCATGATGAGTATAGTGTTGACCGTGGCAGTGGGATGGCAGATCTGAAGCTGCAAACCGCGCAAAGGGTAGTTAGCAACCGATGTTTGCTTTGAAATAACAACTAAGATTTGGTATGGACAAGAAAGTATGGTCAACAAGTGACAAAGAAATGCAATTATGCTGTCTCTCTATATGTCGCGACATGCATTTGGAAACTCAAGTGGGACCTTTAGCTAACCAACTAAATGTGTCAGTTAACTAATATCAGTATCATATCACAATCATAGTTGAACGACTAAGCTTTCGAATTCTGAGTGTTGTGTTGTTTAACTTGAAGGGTGGAGTAATGCTTGTATGACAGAAAGCACCTACGCAGATCATAGTAGAGTAGATAAAAGGGGAAAACCCTAAGCCTCAATAGAAAAATCAGGAAAGTGGAACTAGCTGGACCAGTGGGTGGCGCACATGCTTTTCGAAACGAATATAGGAACATTAGGTGACCAATTAAACGTTCTCTGTTTTGGTGATATGAGCATCATATCAGATTCGTATTTCAACACGTAAGCTTTGGGTTGAGGTCTTGAGGAGCAGTGCTAGCACGACACGAAGCACCTATGATGATGGTAGTGAATATAAAGGGGGGAAACCATAAGCTTTACGAGTATAGTGCCCGTGCCATGGCGGATCTGAAGGTGCAAACTGGACAAAGCTACTTCGCAACCAATGTTTGCTTTCAACTAGCCACTACGATTTGGTACGGACAAGAAAAGTATAGTAAACAAATTACGATCTATTTTCCGGGTGAGATCAATAACTTAAGCACATATGGAAGAGTACCACCTCTCTTGCGATGTCGTGTAGGCCTATGCTGATACATTGAGGGTGCTGCGGGTGCGATGGCTGTCAGCGGCGGGGAAGAAGACTTTAGATGGCAGACGGCCAGGTCGGGGGATATATCATGTTGCCGTGGACGAGGTGGTTGTAGGAGCAGCAACGACAAGGTGGACGACGGCGCCGATGAAGCGAGAGGAAGCGATGAAAGGATCCTGGTCCAACGCCGTGGATGAGAGACGTCCATCTCTTGCAGTGGACGACGGGGTAGGGGTAGCGGCTCCGGTAAGGTGGAGGATGGGGTGGCGGACGGAGGAGGCTGGCCGTAGTGCGGAGGTTGTCGTGCCGCCGATGGTGTATGAATGGGGAAATGGAGGGGAGGGGGGGATCTCAAACTTTGGGACGCGCTTCTCTGAAATGGGGGAAAGTTACAAACTTATCCCCTATTTAAAATTTCGGACATCGCGTTGGTTGGGGATAGGACGGTAATCTCGCATCTCCCAAATATTTGCCGATAACTATTTCGGGCGAGGAGAGGGTGTTTTGCCGCCCACGGTTGGCGCCCACGATGTATGAATGGGGCTGACAGGTAGGGCGGTTGTGTCACATCTGATGGAAGTTACAAATCTGCCCCTATTTAAAATATTAGCCTACATCGATTTCGGGCGAGGAGAGGGTGTTTTGCCACCTACGGTTGGCGCCCATGGTGTATGAACGGGGCTGACAGGTAGGGCGGTTGTGTCACGTCTGATGGAAGTTACACATCTGCCCCTATTTAAAATATAAGCCTACATCGATTTCGGATGAGGAGAGTTTGTTTTGCCGCCCACCGTGTATGAATGGGGAAATGGAGGAAGAGACACATGTCTTTCGGACGAGCTTGAATCAAATGTGTTTTGCCGCCCACGTTTGGCGCCCACCGTGTTTGAATGGGCTCAGAGGCCATCGTGTCACGTTTGATTGAAGTTACTAGTCTACCCCTATCGACAGCAATGTAAATCCTGTCGATAAGGATGTCAAGTGTCACGGGTAGACAGTAATTTCCATCTCACAAACACTTGCTTCGAGCAGCCCACAAATTATAGTGGGTGTTTAGCCGCTTCATTCAAAACTTGGGAAAATTAGCATTCACGTTTGCCCTGGGACCTGGCAAACTAAATTCAAATCCAATTTGTATTCGATTACGAATATCCACAGATAATTATACGTTTTGTTATTTATTTCTTCAAAACCACAACAAAGATTTATTCCACCTTTATATATGATTATGATTTAGAAATGTCGTGATCTTCGAATTCAGTAGGTTGGATACACTCTGAGTCAAACAGTTATTTCATCCAATACAATATGCTCACACGACAAGCAGTTCACCTTATGTCAATCATACAAGTACTGAGGATTACCTCGCCTAAAAAATTCGGATCATTACAACACATGTACAACATAGGGGGTCTTGCAACATAATCCATTCAGAGACATGACACAACATGCAAGTACAATAATCTAATGAAAATTTCAACTGGTATCTAAAGAAGAACCAGGATTATCTTGGGCTTCAGATAGAAGAAACAGCAGGACCTCCTCCGTCTTCTAATGCAACAATCTTACTTCCTCCAATTCTTGGGTTGCTTGCATAATGCGGGCCGCTAATTCCGTAATTTCCAGCCTCAAGATAAATATTACCTCATTCATGGAGCCACACCATCTCTTTCTTCCTCTAGTAGAGCCTCAAGCACTATAATATATGTGCTCAGATTGCTCTCCGGCGGTGTTGCCTCTGAACTGCTACCATCTGGTAACATGGATGGCGCACTGCTTCCACAAATAGATTCTGGGGTTGTACATTGTGTCCTAGTGTGAACGGCATCCTGAAAGGTTTCCGCTGGACATCAGTAAGAGATAGTTATCGTATGATCCAGGCAGTAAGCTTACATGGTAAACGACAAACGAATTATTGCCGAGCATGGAAAACTATATTTAAATGGTTCGAAGTAGCATCAGCCGAAAAGAAATTAAAATGGTAAGATGAAACTAGGGATGTAAGTGGAAAATAAACGAAATCCGCCAGTCCCATCTAGTTAGTTTTTGCTACCTCCCTAGTTCATTTTCCTCAAAAAAACAAAAAACTCTTTTGAACTATCATACCACTAGTGGACTTCAATCGGGATTAAACCGGAGCTAGTTGACATCCCTAGTTGAAAGGGAGTGTACAACCGCTATATTTAAGTTGCCAAGGCATCTAAGCAGTTGAAATAATCTGAGAAAGCACTTAACAGTGTGGCCTCATATAAACTACGAAGACAGTCTTGTGATGAAGTTGAGAGGAAAAGTTAAGGACTCAAATGAAATAGGCATGCATTTCTTTATGATAGTACAACAGGCACTGCTGACATATTGGCCAACTCAGGTATAGCGTAACAACAAATAAGCATTCGAATCAAGCAATACAACAAAGTAGACAACTGAACTATTTGTAATTCGGTAGGCTTACACGTTGAGGGCACAAGCCAAGAAAGCAGCCCACTCGCATTACATTTCACATGTACTAAAACACACCGGCTTACCATATGTTGCTGTGAAGCCTAGCTGCTGTTGCAATGTTCTTTGAAGATATCATGAGCATCCCGTGGTTGCAAATCTATTTGTTGTAGTTTATTCTGCACCATCTATTTAGGTAAAATTAATTTTAATCGCATGCACTGGTCCGAATTGATCATCAATGGTTCATCTAAACTAATGAAAGAAGGGTGTGTGCATACACGCCAATACTCCTTCCGATTCTTTTTACTTTGCGTATAACCTTTTCTCAGTTTTCTCGTATTAGTCTGCGTGTTGCCGATTCCTAGCGCTGGTTTCCTTTTGTGCCCCACCCCATCAGCCTCTGCCCTAATTAATTGGCAAATTAGTCCAGTAAAATTAAACCAGTGCCCTCCTTGGTATGCGGGTCAAGAGTTATGCGCAGAGTAAATAGAATCGGAGGGAGTATATCTGCTTCCCTCTATTTTTATGCTTGTTCGAGGTGCCAGCCCCAAAAGAACAAATATTTTGCTTGATGGGGTTGGCAGCTCCATAATTAATAGAAGCATTAAATTACTCATGCAACTTGGGAAGATCAAGAACACACAAACAAGTAATGAACAGAGGCTCGGAGCAGTGATGTAATAGCTAGCATCAGAAAATGTAGGGTAAAACAAACAAAGCAGTGGAACCACATGCTAGTTTGCTGATGTGTAATTAAGCATAGAGAACATTAAGCAGTCTGATGGAACCAACAGGTGGCATCAGAACAAAACTAAAGCATATTAACTATATGTGCACTGGTATGTAATTTAGCACATGTAACATGTTCACTGCCAGAAGTATGGCCCTACAGGTGCAAGCAGAATAACGCGTCTCATGAAAAACTGAATGATGCCATGAAGAAATTCAAAGGTGCGGTGCTTATGCTAGGAAAGTGAAGGTAGGTGCCGGCCGTTGGATAATAGTACTTGATTCTCGACGGCGTATGGGTATCATTGTCATACTTGATAGCTAAGGATCGTCGATGGTGCTCGTGTTGCGGTTGAGTTTGGGCCGGTTGTCCTCATCGCTGAAGCGGCTCCGGTGCTACGGTTGCGGCGCCTGTCGACATACAAGAAAGCTCATCTGTGGTAAGTGAACAGTTGCATGATAAAGAGGAAAACCGAAGGAGTACAAATCGAAATAACCTGATGAGGCCGCGGTGTCGGTAAAGCAGGGCCGATGGAGTTGAATATGGCGTCCGTGGAGCGGGTCCGATGCAGTGGACGAAGGCTTCGGCGGGCGCGTTGTACAATGCTTTCGGTGAGGCGGATCTGTTGCGGCGGACGAGGGCTTGTATGAAGGGCCAGCGAAGGGGTGGACGAGGGAGTTAGTGAAGGGCCTATGCTGTGGTGGACGAGGGCGCCGGTTAAGCAGATCCGGTGCGGTGGACCATGATGGCGGTCAAGGAGATCTGGAGCGGTGGACAAGCCAGTCGCTGAAGCGGCTCCGGTGAAGTGGTGAGTTGGCAGTTGGGGGTTCCAAGGTGCGGAAGGTAGATCCGACGGGGTGTGAGGTCCACCGCTGCGGCAGAGGACTAGATTTAGTGGCTTGCCGTGGTTGGGGGGGGGAGTCGGGGAGGGGAAGGGGAGGGGCTCTGGGGAAGAATGTTGGGGGCAAAGAGGGGAAAACAATGGAGTTATCAAAGCAGCCCATTTCCATTCATGTGGCAGGGGTAAAACAGGTATATCGCAGGGCTAAACTTTCGGGCGCGTGATATTTCAATGTGAGCGGGAAGTTTGAAAGCTTTTGGCGCCTAAAATTATAAGTATTCTGCTCTCGTACGTCCGACTATGATATCATGGCCGACAATTTGTTTGTTTTGCATGAAAAAATGTGCAAGTTTTGAAAATCAATGTCTCCAACTCGAAACTTAGATTGTCCATTCAATTCAAATATGGATCATTGAGCTACTACAAGCAAATACCATCATACGGTCCAATTCAAATGAAATTCCAAATGTGTTTATCCTAAATATGATGACAAAAGCAAAAATGTGTATGTGTATGAATAAAGTGGATGATTATAAAGTTTGAACATGCCCGTATGTGTATATCTCTAGGTTTGATATATGAATTTTAAATCACGAAATCCCGGCTTAAAAATGTACCTCCGTTTAAATGAATTACAAAAGCTAATGA
This sequence comes from Triticum aestivum, assembly GCF_018294505.1. NCBI lineage: Eukaryota > Viridiplantae > Streptophyta > Magnoliopsida > Poales > Poaceae > Triticum > Triticum aestivum. The sequence continues at coordinate 269,486,281 of NC_057806.1, forward strand.
TGGAGTCGAATTCCAAAATTCCAATCTTAGGTTTGTAATTCTGGTACATCAAGGTATATCACGCATGTTCAAAAGTATCTTTATCTCATAGTACAAACTGTGAAATAAATTGATCAACCATGAGTGCACAATATCTCAATTACGCTAAAGTCCCTCAAATATAGACATCTCACTCTTTATCTGAAGTCAACCCCACCACCACCACCACCACACACACACACACACACAAAAGTCGTTCTCTCCCCCAAACACCAACACACGAGCACATTAACACCCCTCTCTCTTGTAAAGTCCGGACCCCTACATAGGGCTCTATCACTTTGTCTCTCGGGCATGCACACATCTCTTCCCTCACTCTCTAGGTCTCCTGCTATCTCTCTTACCCAAGCACACGCACTATGTAGAGTGTATATTTTCCATACACACAAAATGTCGCCCCCAAACGTCTATCTCCTTAGTTATGTGGTTCTCGCGCACTCACCTCACACACCACCCCCACTGGAAACAAGCACACTTTGTCTCCTTGTGCACCACTCTCCTCTTTCTATCTCTCCCACATGCGGACCCGCCCCAGCTCCTTCCCTGTATACATATATGTCGTGACTCTTTACATAGCTCCCTAATGTATAATCGTTCTCGATTTCACACATTGTTCTCTACACCATCTATTCTAGATCTCTCATGAAGTCCCTATCACACACACGATGACTCGCTTCCCTTGCGTCTCCGTTCATAGGCCAATTTCTCACAACATCAACATTGTCTCCCTATCTATACGCCAGTTATGGACACAAACGACCCCTCTCGCCCCCTCTTCCTCTCTCTCTCTCTCTGTCGCTAGCTCTCTCTTTCTCTCGCTCTCACACCCCTCTCCCACACACACACTCGATGTCTCTGCCAAATAGTCTGCTCCCCCCGCCCGCACCCATGCTATCTCGCTACTACACATGTCACACCATTATCCCTTCCCTTATACTAGGTTTACATCATCAGTTGTCTATCTACTCCACATACACTCTCTCCCTCTCACACACAAACGCGTGCACAAACACACACAGACATGCACAAACACCCACTTACCTGGATCCTCATCTCACCTCATGTCTGCATGTGTATCTCACACACTCACTCTCTAATTATGTATATGTGTCTCCATGTTACACAACACAAAGCCCCATGTACATGTCTCTCTCTATCCTCCACACACATAGACACAAAGAATCTGTTATCATTGCCTCAGTCTCTAACATATCACACACACACACACACTCTCTCTCTCGCAAACACGCTCAACAAGGGTTTCCCCATGAATAACTTACCGTCTATTCATGAACAGTCGTGGCAGTACGGCGAACACGAGACGTGAAAAAGAATAAATCTACATGTGCTTAGACCACCTAGTATGACTACTAGGACTATAGCAAGCCAAAAAGCGCGCCGCCGTCACCCCTTCCTTGTCGGCGACGGGAAAATATTCGTTTTACACAGTCGAGAAGTCATTGTGCTAAGGACCCACATGCTGAGGCGTTGAATAGAATGTAGATGCTAGTTTACGGAAGCAAGTATCGATAATACGTTTGTATCTCCATACTTATATTTCTTCTCTTATAAAAATCCGAGTTGGTGATGATTGTACGTGTGCCATCTTGCAATATAGACCATCCGATCTATATCTGACGGATGGAAATTAAACTAAAAGATACCCGCACCCCTCTCCACATTTGCAGACAAGGCCTTCCCTTGTTCATCCTTATCTCCAACAAACCTCATTGTTGAGCAATTAAGAAAGGAAGCCTCTGGAACAAACTGGCCTGTTGACCGCTGCCGGCGTCGTCAATCCCCATGCCTCCGCTCAGTTCGACCACCAACCACCACCACACCCCACTCCTCTTCACCTTATCTCATATTTCTCGAGATATCATTAGTTTTTACACATGGGATTAATCCCGCAAGGGTCAATCACAACAAGTGTTTTATAAAAAAATGCATCTTGATGTTCCGTGCAATGCACGGATCTTGCTAGTACTCCTACACAAGACTAAGTTGGTGATGCTGGTGTGTCTGCCATCCATCGTTTCTGACCATTAGATCTACATCTAACGATTGTGAGATAAGTTGTTGCCTTTTCTCACCAACATCCCACTTGTCTACCAATTTGCAGAAAAACCCATAATTAGTATCTTAAAACCAACCACATCCCTCCCTGGCCTCACCAAAACAGCCCAAGGAATATATTATAATTGAAACATAATATATCTCTAGTGACATATGTATATCAAAATTAGAGTGTTTTGTACCAAGTTTGTGAATAAGTATTATTCTAATTATGATTCGTTGCAACAGACATGAACATTGCTAGTATTTCCAACCATGCACTTCTTTTCCTAGTATTCCATAGTTTTGAGTTTTCCGTCAAGATATTAGTCACTCATGGTTGATATTTACTTTCAATCATGTACACATATGCACTATGTAACTAGCCTTGCTTATTGGCTTCCAAAGCTTAACTTTCACTCCTACTTACAATATGTAGAGTATTTAACAGAAAACTACCACTTTCAACCAGCCCTAGGAGGAATCTATTGTACAAAAAATAGCAAAAACATACCCAAAATTTCTTAATCCACGCCAAAAACTACCTAGTACTCCTACCGATTAGGTTCGTTTAAACCCATTTATGACAGGGTTGGCCCACATGTCCGTGCTGACGAGGCAGCTTAAACCAACACATTTTGTTTGACCGTTGACACGAGGGACCCACATCTGACCTTCTATCCTATTATTCCCCCTCAAATCATTATTTTTCCTGAACATTACTTCAAACAGTACTGATGCGTGTTCATCGGTGGCGCCGGTGATGAGCGAGTTGGCCGCCGCTCCGCTGGACGGGCCGGACGCCACGCTGGCCTCCGCACGGGTTGGCAGGCTGGCCCGAGCATGACTCACGAGCGAGCAAGCCGCCGCGCTGGCCTTCGCTCGAGCCAGATGGCTGGCCTTAGCGCGGCGCGCGCGAGCAAGCCGCCATGCTGCCTTGCCAATCTAACTAGCAAACCTTGCAGACAAGCAGTTGGACGGAGCTATCTTGGCTAGCTAGCGGCCGCGAGCGCCAGACGGAGCTGGCATCCGGGCTGCTGCAACATGGGCTCCGCACTGCCGGCGGTTTTGACCTCGCCTTCTGCCGGCGGCGGTAGCTGCGTCCCATGGCCGAGGATGACTAGGTGGACGGACCGGAGGTAGGAGGTCACTCGAGGATTTTTGTTGGTAAGAGCATGTACAGTGGTTGATAAGGTAGTCTTATCTTAAGTCTGCCACGTATGCAAGTGGTAGTATTTTCTTGGCATTTTAGTGGTTTCTTGCATTATTAGAGCAAGTACAATAGAGTTGATTCAGCGGGCTATAAGAAATAAACTACTACTACATGTTGGCTATAAGATGGGCTGTAGATGACATGGCACTGGCTTATAGCCAGCAGTTGGCTATACTATTAACCATGCTCTTAGGGGTTTCTTGTAAGGAACAATGTACGTACTACTAGCGACAAAAGGCGATTCTAGGTTGCGTTGTACTCCAACGAGTACTACTAGTGGTCGCGTGAGTGTATACCTCGTTTTGTGGGTTCGATCCCGGCTGAACGCACGGCGGCCTTTTAAAAAAAAAATAGTACTACTACACTTCGCTGCGAGCCAATATTTTACACGGGTAGTTTGAGTTTTGAAGTCAAATGGACGTGCGGCCCCACAATCTGGGTGCACTGGACAGCCTAGCCACGTGAACGGGTTTTCCTTCCCGGCATCCCGTGGCTCGCGTGCTCGCCCTAGCCGCACCTCGCTTGCAGCTTCCAGCTAGTAGCATATTTAAACTAGCGCCTCCCAATTAAGCCCGAGGAGCCGGAAAAGCCTGGCGGGGCATTGGGAACTGTACAATATGGCTCTGTACGTAAAGTGCTCTACTACTACTCTGTAGCTTGTGGTGTTGCATGCATGGACTTCACTCCATTATCGGCTCTACTATAAAAGAAATTCCTCTTGCCGTGTTTTTTTGAAACGGAGGCAAAAGCTTTGCTTCATCTCATTCATAAAGAAGGAACTACTAACAAAGTTCGACGAGATCCATTACACCTCCACAAATGGAAGTGAAAAGCCTAGTCTCGCTGTATCAAATAACTCAAATGTTCTGCCCCCGCAGTAACCGTCGCAGATAAACAGGCTTCTAGTGTGTGCGTGAGAGGAGCGGATGAGTAGGCCAGCTACGTGAGAGGAGCGGCTGAATAGAGCACCGAGAGTACCCACTAGGCCACTACGCAGGTGTACTTCCCCTGCATTGATAGTACAACGATGGTTCTAGAGAACAGTAGTACCCTCCACTTCCAACTGTAGCTCCTTGGCCCTGAGATTCAAGAGTTCAAAACTGGTGCACTATACAAGACTATACTAGAAGTACAGTACATCGCACTACTAGTTGAGAAAAGTAGTACTAGTACTGCTACAGTACGAGTACGTACTCCTCCGTCACATAATGTACGACGTTTTTTTACACTAGTTGGCGTGTACAAAAAATGGCAAAAACATACCCAAAATTTCTTAATCCACGCCAAAAACTACTACCTAGTGCCAAAAGTTTCTTACTAGTGCTATTATTTACAGTATAATGCAATCCCATAACGTTCCATAATGCTAGTACTAGTACTCCATGGTACCAAAAACTACTACCTAGTGCCAAAAATTTCTTACTAGTGCTATTATTTAGAGTAGTAAATAATAGCCTCACCCCTTCGCTGAGGAACGATCTACAGTTGGAAGGGATGCGGTTACTACGCTCTTATCTCCTCCTCGCCAGTTCCCCTCCCCCCGAAGAGAAGGCAGTTCGTCGCTGCTCCCATGGATTCGCTAGGCAGTTCTCCTCCTCGTCGGGGCTGGGCGACCTTGGACGGTGATTCTCTGGGAGAAATCGCACGCCGCTCCGACGTCCTCACCGCCCAAGACTCGGTGCTTCCTGCACCAACTTTTTCAAGACGCTCCTTAAACAGGCTTGGGAAAAGGCCATGCTTGTTGGTCTTCCATGCGTCCTCGAGGAGAAGGTTCTTCTATGGGACAATTCTTCGAACAGTCCACCGCTCCCTGGCCATGGTTGCATGTTGACTCTGCTTGAGTTGACGACGTTGAGAGGTATTCGGATTTTGTCCGATGAGCAGGTCAGTAATGGAGTTTGATCATGTAGTACTTAGTTATTCCATTTCCGTCCCGTAATTTCTCCGCTGCCCACCGTCTTATATATAGGTCTGGGTCGGTGCCAATGAAGATTGGCTTGCATACCTCCGGCCGGATACCACCATGATTTTGCACAACATCCACAACAGTGCAGCCGTTCCGGTAGACCCCTTCTCCACCATTGGGATCGGCCTTCCGGACTGGCTGGGCAAGAATACGTATGATGATGCCTACATGAGATTGAAGAAGGTAGCAATTGCGGACCCACCGACAAAGCGACGCGGCTACGACGATTACTATCTCATCACAGTGTTCGACATAAGGATTGCCATCAATGCAGGAGGCAGTAACGGCAGAGGCTGGCGCATGTTGGCGGCGGCAGATTTGTACCCCTACACGTTCAAAGACGCCGTGCGCCATCTAGGCCGCATCTTCGCGGTGACAAGCCAGGGGACTTGTTTCATCTGGTTGACATCCTACGGTACAGGAGATTACAAACGGAATGCACAAACCATCATTTGCATCCCTAATGGTACTCCATTATTTTGCAGGGACCACTCATCCCCCGATCAAAATAAGATCGCCGATCCTAGATGTGCATTTGCATCTGCAATTCGGTCTAACCTGGAACCTTGTAGATGACTTTGGCATATTGGGATCAACTATCTTAGCAGTCGTTACCCATGGTACCACTGATGTGCAACATGGTCACATAATCTACCACGATCGGACCGTCACCATCTACCCAGGTATTCTAGTTTTCAACCCTCTCGCCTTCTCTTTCATTGTTGTAGTAGTAGTATACTTTATAGTACTAGTAGGAGTACTTTTTACCTTGGAGGATGCGTATAGCTAGCTAGGCCCTTGAAGACTTGAACCCACTAGCTGCCACCATTTTTGTTTTTCCATGTCTTACTATCTCATCCATGTAGCCAAGAGTGGCTATATATAATAAGCCGGTTATTTTACTTCCTCTATACCGGAGTAGTACTATTTGCTGCACAGTATTACTGACCGCCACATTTGAGCACAACATTATTATGCATGGACCTTGACTATGTACGTCACCATGTGTCCAGATCTGGGATGTCGCGTGTACCAGATGAACGACGCCGAGTTCTACCCCCGTGATGCTACGTGGGTGCCGAGGAACACTCTTGGAGAGTACTCGCTTTTCATCGGGGACAACTACCCCATTGTGAAGCGGATGCCACCGTCCGTGCACGACACGGAAGGCCCTGTCATTCATGAAGCATGGTTGTGTCTTCAGTGCGCACCACCGAATGAACGACATGCTGGGACACGCTATCCCTGATTTATGCCGCTTCAGCTTGGATGAGTCTCCATCGTGTGGAACTGGACAAGAAAGCTGCGACCATGATTCCCGTTGCCCACCGCTATGGATCGTGCCATCCATGAAGAACACCTGGGACTGGAACCTGGAGGAGGACATGTGGCCCATCTATAACGTGTAAGTGGAGTACGGTAATTGTGAACGGTAGCGCTGTGAATATATGTAGACTAGTCGTGCACAAATTTATCACATGAGTTGGAGATGAACTTGTGTGACATACTGGCATTTGTCCTTTAGAATTTATTACTAGTAAATGTGTTATGTGTACGTGCAACTTGTGTGGTTGTTGCATGGGCTCCAACACGCTCTTTGAGAAAAAAAGGTGGCACAGCTTTGGATATACGTGACGTGGCGGCATCATACAGTAGCATCGTTCGCTATAGTTGTACTAGTACACTCCTACTAGGACGACAACTCCAATAAAACCTTGCGCTTGGCTCTTTGCCTCTTCGGGAGGTTCAACAGTTCGTACTCGTGTGAACCTTGCACTTGGCTCTTCGCCTCTTCGGAAGGTCCAACAATGATGATACTATAGTACAATATGCTTCTGGCAATCTGACACCGATTGAACTACTGCACGTCCACCGCGAGGGCGAGGGCGAGGGAGAGGAAGAGGGCGCTGTAGTCAAAACCCTCTCCTCGTCCTGTGAACCACCACGCCCGTGGGCGAGGGAGAGGCGTAGTAAGCAAGCTTCTCCTCGTTCGACGAGTTGACGGGACACATCAAAGCAGTACTAGTACTAGTAGTAGTCCATACTGCGTCCTTTCCGATTAATATGGCTTAATTTGAAATGAGAAAAATACACTGGCGGTCAACGTATGTAACAGTACGCTCTTTACGGTCACTATATATAGTTTTGCGGCGATTATGCGATCACTAGCTCATCGTAGAGCATCGTACTACACCCTACTGACCGGCCACATAGTCGACGTGGCACTTTGTTGACTGGTTAAATTGTCACCTGGTTTCTGGGTCCCACCTGTCAGTTGGCAGAGCAAAGAAATCAGTTAAACAAAACTTTACGCAGGCGCGACACGAGTCCAACCCTTGCGCGTGAACCGCCCTGGCTGTGTATGTGAGTGCATGCACGTGTTCTCCCTCGGTCTTCCAACAAAGAGTGTACTACATGATGTACATCTACACTCCAATGCATTTAGCCTTTAATCTAAATCGATATTGATTGACTAATGCACCAACTTGTGCTGTAGGTATAGGCTACATGTCTATCCTTAATTACAGCATGCAACGACCTTCATTTAATCTTCTTATCTCAATGGTCGCATGCACACATAAGTCTGCTACTTTTGGGCATTAATTATGCCCTGGTCAATGTGTAAATCTCTAAATGTACAGTCTTTCACGGACGTAGGGAGTAGGTTGAGCACTTGAGCGTGAGCGTGTGTGTTGCGTCGTGTGCTGTGTGCCGCATGGGTGCATGAGTGTTGCATGCGTCCATGTGTACGTGTGAGTGTTGCATGTTGCATGCATGCATGCATGCATGCATGGGGCTTACTCCCTCCCATTGACATGTTCATATTTCAAGCTTCCTCTGTTCCCTCCATATGGTGATACTCCCTATGTTCCCAAATAGTACGGAGTAAAAGCCTCCCTCTGTTCCCAAATACGGAGTATTTGTCTTTCTACAGATTTCAACAAGTGACTAGGTACAGAGCAAAATGAGTGAAGTGAGCGTAGAGGCATAGGGATACTGTAGAAAGGAAGTCCTCGTGATCCATTTATTCCCCATCTCGGTCAGAGAGAACTATACAACTAGTCTTCGCAGTGAAGTGACAATACACGCTGCAGCAGATGGGACACGTAATTAATAAGCTGAACCAGCATGTTGGTGTTACTAAATCAGCCTTACCCAGTACTGCCATCATGTTTGCCAGTAGAGCACGCTTCCGCAAATACGCCTACGCACCTCTGTACTCCATTAACTGACATATGGGCCCTATTGTGGTAGACCCACATGTCATCGGTGTAACTATTTACACTCTGAAGGACGGTATATCCTAGTAGTAGTACTAGTAGAATTGAGATTGAATGCACTTTCTTCCCCGTCTTCCACTCTTCTTCCTCCTCTCTTCCCCATCATCGGCCGCACACCATTTACCCCCGCTCACTGCTCGCCCGCTCGCGCCATCTTCCTTGGTAGCTCGCGCGTACCATATCCCCCCGCTCACTGCTCGGCCACACGAGGAGAAGCTTCTTCGCTCGCCCGCCTAAATCCACTTCCCCACTGGCTCGCAGGCACCAAAAACCCCAATGGCAGAACCGACTGACACACAGAGCCGCGATTGGAATTCCCTCCCCGATGTTCTCTTGGAGCAGATCTGTAGTCGTATGGACCTACTCAGCACCGTCCGTCTGGCCGCATGCTCAGTGTCTTTGTACCATCTACTCGTCTGCAACTGGCCGGCTCTTTTCAAGACACCCTGCTTGCTGATTCCCGATCCTCGCAGGTGGCCCAGACACCGACTTGACGATCCTACGGAGGTTGCCGTGGTGCCCGTCGACATGCTACCACTACCCGTCCACCTGTCCTTCATGCGCGGCCACTACTGGGCGGGCATGAAGGCCAACTGGATCGTCCTCATCCACCACACCGGTAGTCCATGGCGTCTCGTGGATATCTACACCCAGCAAGAGATCACCCTTCCATCGTTGGATACCGCCGCCATCGAGCCTCGCGGCCCGCCGGACACTCATGCCTACTACGCACGAGACACGTCAAGCTTTTGGCTCGACCTCTATTTGCAAAAAGTTGTAATCTGTGAAGTGCCCACACCATCAGAAGACTACATGGATTACAAGCTCATTGCCTTATTCAACAAGGGATTAGTCTATCTGGAATCCGGTCGCCATACATGGTTATGGCTCATCATCAATCCCGTTGAGGAAACATTTCTGTCTGATGCTATAGTGCACAATGGCATTGTTTACGCGGTCGACACACAGATTGGCTACCTATATTGGTGGAATCTATCATCGTGTAATTGTTCTATCTCATCTCATCTATACCTTATGAATACGACTGCCTGTTCATTTGTTACAAATTTAGAATGCATAGCATGTCTATAACCACATCATTGCTATATGTTCCTCTCATTTCCTAGATTTTTATGACCACACATGTTATTGTTAGAGTTGATATGAGAACAATTGGCATCTAATGATTGTTAGAATACATATTATGAGCATAACATCATGATTGCTATATGTTACTCTCATTTACAAGATTTTTATAACAACGCATGCTATTGCTTAGAGTTGATATGAGAACAGTAGTAGTAAGTGCTATGGTAGAATATGAGTAGGCGCTGTCATAGCTGTTTTCCTCTCATTGTTACATGATGTTTGAACCATGACATATTGCTAGAATATGAAAGCCATTGGCTTATTTTTTTAACTTGGGGTATGATTATGACCACGGCATTGCAATTATCTGTCTATGATATGTGTCACTGTTATAATAATCTTAATTCCACACATACTCTGAACATGATTGTTTATTTTTGTCCTTTTGGTCTCCAATTTGAATTGTGCAGCAGACACAAATGCGTTGGCCTTCATGACTCCAGAACCTGGAATCATACCAGCCGATGGGTGGTGGTTTATCGCTCGTTCAGCTGACGGCGGTCATTTGATGCTCATTCGCACGTACCAAATTGACCAAACCATTACATCAAACCACATGCAGTACAATGCGTGGGGTGTTCGTGGCATCGATGGCTATGGCTGCTTCGTGTTCGAGAAAGATCCCAGCTCCGTTGGGCTAGGCGTATTCAATCGGAGGCGGGTTTACAGCCTCGACAACCACTCCTTGTTCCTTGGGCTCAATTATCCGATCATCCAACCAATCATCGATCATATCACCGACGATGATTACTGTGCTATGCAACTTCCATTCGCGCGGGGGGGCTGTGTTTACACATCATACCATGGGTTTCATGAATCACCATATCCAGAGATTCGTCGACACATCTTGTTGCTAGATAATCTTCAGTGTGTGAAAGGAATCAAGCTTCCATGCGATGGATGGCTTTTGCAAACCCGACATGCGGCGATGTGGTTCATGCCAATAGCAAATATGCACAACTTGATTCGTGCTGGTATCTAGACTGAGCCATGTATTCTACTGCTATAGCACGACCCTCTTTTGTTGGATATTATGTACTGTTGTTAGTTTGAAGCATTCCTCTGGTTTGAAGGATAGATACCTTCCTGGGATCAAGTGCATCCTAACTCACCTGCGTAGGATGTACTGATAATGATGATGGAGATGCTGTGCAGAAGCCACATATATATATATATATATATATATCAGTTAGGCTTCAAGTGCATACTTGTTAGTTAAACCTATGTATAAATTGTGACACTAAATACGACTAGTAAGTAGTACAGTAGCAGTACTAGTATACGTCGGTCAAATTATTCATCATGTCCACACATTGAATTGACGTGACAACACGCTGCGCGTGAGGTGACACAAGAATCCCGGCGGCGTGTTCGGGTATTCTGGACTTCAGATTTGGAGTACCACTTATCTGTCGAAATCTTTCATCATTCGCTTAAAACAGTCGATTGATCATACATTGAGTACCATACAACTGGAATTACAGATGCAAGTCGAAGAAGGATTGGCCCGTGCTGCCGGCTGGCGTCAAGTTCGATCCCACGGATCAGGAGCTGATCGAGCACCTTGAGGCCAAAGTGAGTGCTGGTAGCGCGAGATTTCAGTCTCTCATCGATTTGTTCATACCAACCATCGACAGCGAGCACGACATATGTTACACCCAACCTGAGAAACTTCCAGGTAGACACCGATCGGCCGTCTACTTGCACAAACATATTTCTTTGTTTATAGCTCTATTTTTCTTTTTAGACGCAGACTTGGTGAAGCAATTACAATTTGACAGTTAATAAAAAGTGAAACAAGTGACTGCAACATGCCAAAGATGTTATGAAAATGCCAACTAGGTACACTAAAACTTGTATTCCACAATACTGCAGGTATCACACTGAGTGGCCTAAGGAAGCATTTCTTCCAGCACAATTCCAGGGCGTTCAAAAGGGGCGCGTGGACGTGTCGCAAGATACAGTCGGAGTGCGGCATGCATGTGATGTGGCACAAGACCGGCAATACCTTGCCGGTGATGGTCAACGGCCGGCAGACGGGCAGCAAAAAAGGTTCTGGTGCTGCACACCAACAAGAACTTCGACCAGCAGAGGACCAACTGGGTGATGCACCAGTACCACCTCGGGGACTTGGAGCAAGAGAAGGAGCGGGAGCTGGTCCTCTGCAAGATTTTCTACCAGATGAACACTAGGGCCAGGAGTAAAAAGATTATAAGTTAGTTTGGTATTGGTAGTTGTACTACCTTGTGGTCCGCAAGTTGGTATTGTTGTTAACGATCTTTTGGTATGATCTTGCATTTGCTTCCAACCATCATACCGAGGGTCGACATGGATATAAAGCTGAATCATTTGTTTCGAAACGAATTTTCAGGCACCTGATTTTTATTTGATGGGTAGCATAAGCACCCGCCGTTCGAATTCCTAGTTCTCCAATTTTTTTGAAACAAGCGCATGCACTTATTATCACGATAAAAAACAATATCCGTGCTGCATCCCAGTTATCAGTCTGTACTTGCAGAATTCTCTCGTTTATTGAGCACGTATATTGTTTTTTCAGGTCAAGCAAGTTTCAACTGGGCTGTAGATTGCCCAGGGTTGTTTCGTTTTTAACAGGCCCAGCCCATGACGATAACGGGGCACAAAGATCCAGTAGTTATCTACTGGCCTCTGGCCCGCCAGCGTTAGTTATATTTTGTCTTACAACATCTGCAGGTAGTTTTTTTACTGAATCAAACACACAACCCAGTTCTATTTTCCTCTTGAAACGCATGCCCTACATTTGTTTTCTAATCTCTACCTATAGTTTTACTAGTTCATATACACATATCATTATATTGAAAACACATAAAATTCCCTTTTCATATTTACATCCTTATTTTTGTTGTTTTTTCCCACCCAGCACTGATTTTTTTACCACTGGTTTTCCCTTAAACCAACTAAATTGTCCCACGTCTTATTTGCTTACAAAAACAAAATGATTTTTGGCAAATCAATAAGTTCTTAAAAAAAGTTTATCATTTCGGGATTACAACAGTTCGGACTCCACCGAAATATGCAAAATAAGGTTGGACTTTTTGACCGTGGTCCTAGGCAGAAAATGGGTTGTAATAAATTACTTAAGAATTAGCAAATGGGCTGCAAATTATAAAAAATAGCAAATGGGCTTTATGTTGTCAGCCACAGATTTGGAGGCTGACTTGTGGGCCTACTAAGTTCATGCATACACAAGGTTTCTCAAAAAAGAACTTAGTCAACAATCGACTCTACCAGCGTCAGACCGTTAGATGTCAATCTAACGGCAATCGTGCTTCTTCAGTCTTTGATCTTCCTGCCCTAGCCGCCCAAACCAGCACCGTCGAAACCGCCTGCTCCCGCCTCCCGTGGCCGGTAGTGCTGCCGGGAAGGCCTCACGGCCCCATCATACTCGCATCCCTGGCCTGTCTATCCCTCTACTCACCCACACCTCCTCTTATTTTCCGGCGACGGCAGCCGAACCAGTCAACTCTCGTACTCTCCACCGCGTGGGCAGCCACTGCCGTGTCTTTCCCGGCTCCGTGTCGTTCCCTTCGTAGCCCTCGCCATCGTCCACCGCCCTGGTGCTCTCGGCGCGGCGTGGTCAATGATGTCCATCCAACGGCCGTAGTGCTTCTAAAACCTTTGCTCTTCTTGCCCCAGCCGCCCAAAGCAGCGCTGGTCATGCCGCATGCTCCTGCCTCCCGTGGCCGGCTGTGCTGCCATGGAGGCCTCACCGTCCCCATACTACTCCCACCGCTGGCCAGGCCATCCCTCCACTCACCCACTCCCCCTGTTATTCTGCGGCGACGACAACCTCACACCACAGCCGAACCAGTGAACCCTCGTACTCCTCTCCGCGTGGGCATCCACTGCCGCGTCTTCCCCGGCTCCGCGTCGTCCCCTTCCTAGGCCTCGCCGTCGTCCACTGCCGTGGTGCTCTCGGCACGGCGTGGTCAATGTGGTCAACGATCGACTTCCATCGGAAGAGTACTGTATGTGGAGAGGCTGACAGCTGGGTCCACGGCAGCCGCAAGGAAGTGCCTCCTTATTACGCGCAAAATAATTATTCCTCCACCTGACAGCAGGGACCCATCGGACGGGCCACCAGTATTTCGTGGGAAAAACATTTCCCCCCTGACTGCTGGGACCCACCAGACGGGCCACCGTATTTTGCAAAAAAACGTTTGCCCCTGACTGTTGGGACCCACCGGACGGACCATCGTATTTCGTGAAAAAAACTTTCCCCCCCGCTGTCAGCTCGGACCCACCGGAAGTGCCTCCTTATTACACACAGTAAAATGAATACTCCCCCTGCTAGCTGGGACCCACCATGGTGGGAGGCTGACTTGTGGGCCTACTAAGTTGACAAGGATGGAGGGCTTTGTCAACTTAGTCAATATGAACGATTCTAGCTCCAGTGACCGTACGATGTCTATCCAACGACCGTAGTGCTTCTTCAACCTCTGGTCTTCTTGCTCCAGCCGCCCAAAGCTACGTCGGTCGTGCCGCGTGCTCCTACCTCTCGTGGCCGGCTATGATGCCGCGGAGGCTTCACCGCCCCCTACTACTCCCACCGCTGGCCCATGCTATCCCTCTACTCACCCACACCCCCTGTTATTCTGCGGCGACGGCAGCCTCACACCGCAGCCAAACCAGTGAACCCTCGTACTCCTCTCTGCGTGGGCATCCACTGCCGCGTCTTCCCCGGCTCCATGTCGTCCCCTTCCTAGGCCTCGCCGTCGTCCACCGCCTTGGTGCTCTCGGCGCGGCGTGGTCAATGTGGCCAATGACCGACTTCCATCGGAAGAGTACTGTACGTGGAGAGGCTGACAACTGGGTCCACGGCCACAGCCCAGTTTTTTTTGTGATTTGCCAAGTAAGTCGCTTTGTCAGGCCTGTTGGGCTGCAAATCTTTCAAGACGAGGAGAGCTTCATTTGGCTGGCCGAGAAAATGGCTCATCAGTAATGAGAAATGGGCTGTACATTTTTAAAACACATCAAACCGGCAATTAGTTTAAAATATCTTTTTTTATTTCAAGATTTTAAATTACATTAATTTTTATGCGTGGAGAATTTGTTGGATTTTATATTGATATACATTTATTTTTAAAATCAGTTTGAATGCGAGTCGAAATTTCGGGATTAAAAACAGTTCGGACTGCACCGAAATATGCAAAATTTCGTTAATTTTTTAACCGTGGCCATAATATGGGCTGTAATGCTAACAAAAAGAATGTGGGCTCCAAAAAAAACCTTAAGAATTAGCAAATGCGCTGTAAATTATTAGAAATAATGGCAGATGGTTGTATGCTGTTTTCCACAGATTTGAGGCTTTCCTAAAAAAAGGTTGACGCACAAGCAGTGACTGTTGGATGTCCATCGAACGGCCGTTGTGCTTCTTCAATCTCTACTCTTCCTGCTCCAGCCGCTCAAACAAGCGCCGACGGGACTGCCTGCTCCCTCCTCCCCGCGGCCGGCTGTGCTGCCGCGCAGGCCTCACCGCCCCACTGTACTCCCATCGCTGGCCTAGCCATCCCTCTACTCACCCACACTTGCTGTTATTCTCCGGTGACGGCAGACGAACCAGTAAGCCCTCGTACAGTCATACTCCCCTCCGCGTGGGAAACAACTGCCGAGTCTTCACTGCCTCCGTGTCGTTCCCTTCCTAGGCCTCGCCGTCGTCCACCGCCCTGGTGCTCTCGGCGCGGCCTGGTCAACGTGGTCAACGACCGACATGCATCTGAAGTGGACTGTACGTGGAGAGGCCGACAGCTGGGTCCAGGGCCGCACACAAGGAAATGCCTCCTTATTACGCGCAAAATAATGATTTCTCCACCTGACATCAGGGACCCACCGAAAGGGCCTCTGTATTTCGCAAAAAAAATGTTACCGCCACTGACAGCTCGGACCCACCAGCTATATCTTCGCACGCAAGGAAGTGCCTCCTTATTACGCTCAAAAAATGAATAACCCATGCTAGCTGGGACCCACCTTGGTGGGAGGCTGACTTGTGGGCCTACTAAGTTGACGGGGACGGAGGGCTTTGTCAAGTTAGTCAATATGCACGATTCTAGATCCAGTGACCGTATGATGTCCATCCAACGGCCGTAGTGCTTCTTCAACCTCTGGTCTTCTTGCTCCAGCCGCCCAAACCAGCACCGGTCGTGCCTCGTGCTCCTGCCTCCCATGGCCGGCTGCGATGCGGCGGAGGCTTCACCGTCCCTACTACTCCCACTGCTGGCCAGGCCATCCCTCTACTCACCCACACCCCCTGTTATTCTACGGCGACGGCAACCTCACACCGCAGCGAACCAGTGAACCCTCGTACTCCTCTACGTGTGGGCATCCACTGCCGCGTCTTCCCCGGCTCTGCGTCGTCCCCTTCCTAGGCCTCGCCGTCGTCCACCGCCCTGGTGCTCTCGGCGCGGCGTGGTCAACGTGGTCAAGGAACGGCTTCCGTCGGACGTGGACTGTACATGGAGAGGCTGACAGCTGGGTCCATGGCCGCAGCAAGGAAGTGCCTCCTTATTACGTGCAAAATAATTATTCCTCCACCTGATAGCGGGGACCCACCGGACTAGCCACCGTATTTTGCCCCCCCTGACTGCTGGGACCCACCAGCTACATCTTCGCATGCAAGGAAGTGCCTGACAGTCAGGACCCACCTGGTCGAAGCGTACGTAGCGTTGTCATTCTGGTCGCGAACGTGTACGTACATATATACTGGTCGATGTAGAGGCGCGCACGTGTCGTAGTAGAGGCGCGCACGTAGCATGTACATGTATGTACAACGGCCAGGGTGCAAGAAATAAAATACGACCACGTATGTGTACATACGGGCGGGGTCTCGAACACCTACTCGTGCATACGTACGGCCAGGGCTCGTGTACATGGCTGGGTCGGAACGGAGAAACAACGTCGTCGTCGTGTTCATGGGGAGGCAACAGAATGCGTCATGTTCATGGGGAGGCAACGGAATGCGTCGTGTTCATGGGGAGGCAACAGAATGCGTCGTGTTCATCGGGAGGGCTTGGACGGAACAGGCGATGGAAACGAGGCCTGGCGTACCGTAGAACGGAGGAAATGGCCTTGTGTTCGACCGGCCACGTTCAAAACGGGATCCTGTTCATCAGGAGGGGTCTGGCGTACCGCAAAACGGAGTAAACGGACCTCCTATGGTCGAAACAGGGGTCCTGTTGATCGGGAGGGGTGTGGCGTACCGCAAAACGGACGAAACGGACTTGTGTTGGAGCGCTACGGTCGAAACGGGGGTCCTGTTCATCGGGAGGGGTGTGGCGTACCACAAAACAGGACTCCACGAGATACTGTTCATCTCCACCGTCGACCTCCTCCAGCCTCCACGGGCTCCTGTTCATCCAGCCTCCACGGGCTCTTGTTCATCCAGCCTCCATGGGCTCCTGTTCATCCAGCCTCCACCGCGCGCTACTCCACCGGCTACTGTTCAACCACCCCTCCACCGTCTACTGTTCATCTAGCCCTC